>NC_083730.1:14298106-14601136 GCF_028564815.1 Eubalaena glacialis
AAATAACAAATAACACACAAGGGAAACCCCATAAGGTTAACAGCTGATCTTTCAGCAGAAACTCTGCAAACCAGAAGGGAGTGGCAGGACATATTTAAAGTGATAAAGGAGAAAAACCTACAACCAAGATTACTCTACCCAGCAAGGATCTCATTCAGATTTGACGGAGAAATTAAAAACTTTACAGACAAGCAAAAGCTAAGAGAATTCAGCACCACCAAACCAGCTTTACAACAAATGCTAAAGGAACTTCTCTAGGCAGGAAACACAAGAGAAGGAAAAGACCTACAATAACAAACCCAAAACAATTAAGAAAATGGTAATAGGAACATACATATCAATAATTACCTTAAATGTGAATGGATTAAATGCTCCAACCAAAAGACATAGACTGGCTGAATGGATACAAAAACAAGACCCGTATATATGCTGTCTACAAGAGACCCACTTCAGACCTAGGGACACATACAGACTGAAAGTGAGGGGATGGAAAAAGATATTCCATGCAAATGGAAATCAAAAGAAAGCTGGAGTAGCAATTCTCATATCAGACAAAATAGACTTTAAAATAAAGACTATCACAAGAGACAAAGAAGGACGCTACATAATGATCAAGGGATCAATCCAAGAAGGAGATATAACAATTGTAAATGTTTATGCACCTAACATAGGAGCACCTCAATACATAAGGCAAATACTAAGAGCCATAAAAGGGGAAATCGACAGTAACACAATCATAGTAGGGGACTTTAACACCCCACTTTCACCAATGGACAGATCATCCAAAATGAAAATAAATAAGGAAACAAAAGCTTTAAATGATACATTAAGCAAGATGGACTTAATTGATATTTATAGGACATTCCATCCAAAAACAGCAGAATACACATTCTTCTCAAGTGCTCATGGAACATTCTGCAGGATAGATCATATCTTGGGTCACAAATCAAGCCTTGGTAAATTTAAGAAAATTGAAATCGTATCAAGTATCTTTTCCGACCACAACACTATGAGACTAGATATCAATTATAGGAAAAAATCTGTAAAAAATACAAACACATGGAGGCTAAACAGTACACTACTTAATAACCAAGAGATCACTGAAGAAATCAAAGAGGAAATCAAAAAATACCTAGAAACAAATGACAATGAAAACACGACGACCCAAAACCTATGGGATGCAGCAAAAGCAGTTCTAAGAGGGAAGTTTATAGCAATACAATCCTACCTCAAGAAACAGGAAACACCTCAAATAAACAACCAAACCTTACACCTAAAGCAATTAGAGAAAGAAGAACAAAAAAACCCCAAAGTTAGCAGAAGGAAAGAAATCATAAAGATCAGATCAGAAATAAATGAAAAACAAATGAAGGAAACCATAGCAAAGATCAATAAAACTAAAAGCTGGTTCTTTGAGAAGATAAAACAAAATTGATAAACCATTAGCCAGACTCATCAAGAGAAAAAAGGGAGAAGACTCAAATCAATAGAATTAGAAATGAAAAAGGAGAAGTAACAACTGACACTGCAGAAATACAAAGGATCATGAGAGATTACTACAAGCAGCTATATGCCAATAAAATGGACAACCTGGAAGAAATGGACAAATTCTTAGAAATGCACAACCTGCCGAGACTGAACCAGGAAGAAATAGAAAATATGAACAGACCAATCACAAGCACTGAAATTGAAACTGTGATTAAAAATCTTCCAGCAAACAAAAGCCCAGGACCAGATGGCTTCACAGGCGAATTCGATCAAACATTTAGAGAAGAGCTAACACCTATCCTTCTCAAACTCTTCCAAAATATAGCAGAGGGAGGAACACTCCCAAACTCATTCTACGAGTCCACCATCACCCTGATACCAAAACCAGACAAAGATGTCTCAAAGAAAGAAAACTACAGGCCAATATCACTGATGAACATAGATGCAAAAATCCTCAACAAAATACTAGCAAACAGAATCCAGCAGCACATTAAAAGGATCATACACCATGATCAAGTGGGGTTTATCCCAGATATGCAAGGATTCTTCAATATATGCAAATCAATGAATGTGATGCACCATATTAACAAATTGAAGGAGAAAAACCATATGATCATCTCAATAGATGCAGAGAAAGCTTTCGACAAAATTCAACACCTATTTATGATAAAAACCCTCCAGAAAGTAGGCATAGAGGGAACTTTCCTGAACTTAATAAAGGCCATATATGCCAAACTCACAGCCAATATTGTCCTCAATGTTGAAAAACTGAAACCATTTCCACTAAGATCAGGAACAAGACAAGGTTGCTCACTCTCACCACTATTATTCAACATAGTTTTGGAAGTTTTAGCCACAGCAATCAGAGAAGAAAAAGAAATAAAAGGAATCCAAATTGGAAAAGAAGAAGTAAAGCTGTCACTGTTTGCAGATGACATGATACTATACATAGAGAATCCTAAAGATGCTACCAGAAAACTATAGAGCTAATCAATGAATTTGGTAAAGTAGCATGATACAAAATTAATGCACAGAAATCTCTAGCATTCCTATACACTAATGATGAAAAATCTGAAAGAAAAATTAAGGAAACACTCCCATTTACCACTGCAACAAAATGAATAAAATATCTAGGAATAAACCTACCTAAGGAGACAAAACACCTGTTTGCAGAAAATTATAAGACACTGATGAAAGAAATTAAAGATGATACAAATAGATGGAGAGATATACCATGTTCTTGGATTGGAAGAATCAACATTGTGAAAATGACTCTACTACCCAAAGCAATCTACAGATTCAATGCAATCCCTATCAAACTACCACTGGCATTTTTCACAGAACTAGAACAAAAAATTTCACAATTTGTATGGAAACACAAAAGACCCTGAATAGCCAAAGCAATCTTGAGAAAGAAAAACGGAGCTGGAGGAATTAGGCTCCCTGACTTCAGACTATACTACAAAGCTACAGTAATCAAGACAGTATGGTACTGGCACAAAAACAGAAATATAGATCAATGGAACAGGATAGAAAGCCCAGAGATAAACCCACGCACCTATGATCACCTTATCTTTGATAAAGGAGGCAAGAATATACAGTGGAGAAAAGACAGCCTCTTCAATAAGTGGTGCTGGGAAAACTGGACAGGTACATGTAAAAGTATGAAATTAGAACACTCCCTAACACCATACACAAAAATAAATTCAAAATGGATTAAAGACCTAAATGTAATGCCAGACACTATCAAACTCTTAGAGGAAAACATAGGCAGAACACTCAGTGACATAAATCACATCAAGATTCTTTTTGACTCACCTCCTAGAGAAATGGAAATAAAAACAAAAATAAACAAATGGGACCTAATGAAACTTAAAAGCTTTTGCACAGCAAAGGAAACCATAAACAAGATGAAAAGACAACCCTCAGAATGGGAGAAAATATCTGCAAATGAAGCAACTGACAAAGGATTAATCTCCAAAATTTACAAGCAGCTCATGCAGCTCAATATCAAAAAAAAAAAAAAAAACCCAACCCAAAAATGGGCAGAAAACCTAAACAGACATTTCTCCAAAGAAGATATACAGATTGCCAACAAACACATGAAAGAATGCTCAACATCATTAATCATTAGAGAAATGCAAATCAAAACTACAATGAGGTATCATGTCACATTGGTCAGAATGGCCATCATCAAAAAATCTACAAACAATAAATGTTGGAGAGGGTGTGGAGAAAAGGGAACCCTCTTGCACTGTTGGTGGGAATGTAAATTGATACAGCCACTATGGAGAATAGTATGGAGGTTCCTTAAAAAACTAAAAATAGAACTACCATATGACCCAGCAATCCCACTACTGGGCCTATACACTGAGAAAAGCATAATTCAAAAAGAGTCATGTACCACAATGTTCATTGCAGCTCTATTTACAATAGCCAGGACATAGAAGCAACCTAAGTGTACATCAACAGATGAATGGATAAAGAAGATGTGGCACATATATACAATGGAATATTATTCAGCCATAAAAAGAAACAAAATTGAGTTATTTGTAGTGAGGTGGATGGACCTAGAGTCTGTCATACAGAGTGAAGTAAGTCAGAAAGAGAAAAACAAATACCGTACGCTAACACATATATATGGAATCTAAGGGGAAAAAAAAAAAAGGTCATGAAGAACCTAGGGGCAAGATGGGAATAAAGACACAGACCTACTAGAGAATGGACTTGAGGATATGGGGAGGGGGAAGGGTAAGCTGGGACAAAGTGAGAGAGTGGCATGGACATATATACACTACCAAACGTAAAATAGATAGCTAGTGGGAAGCAGCCACATAGCACAGGCAGATCAGCTCCGTGCTTTGTGACCACCTAGAGGGGTGGGATAGGGAGGGTGCGAGGGAGGGAGATGCAAGAGGGAAGAGATATGGGGACATACGTATAGGTATAACTGATTCACTTTGTTATAAAGCAGAAACTAACACACCATTGTAAAGCAATTATACTCCAATAAATATGTTAAAAAAAAAGAATTATTAACACTGATCCTACTCAAACTCTTAGAAAGAATAGAAAAGGAGGAACAATTCCTAATACATCCCATGAGGCTAGCATTAGCCTGATATCAAAACCAGACAAAAATAGCACAACAAAAGAAAACTACAGACCAATATCCCTTACGAATTTAGAAGCAAAAATGTGCAGTAAGATACTAATGCCAAATTCAACAATACATTATAAGGATTATACACCATGACTGACTGGGATTTATCCCAGGAATGTGAAGGTGGTTTAACATATGAAAAATCAATCAATGTATTACACCAGGGAAAAAGATCATCACCTTGACTGATATGGAAAAAGTTTTTGATGAAATTCAACAACCTTTCAAGATAAAAACACTCCGCAAACTAGGATTAGAAGAAAACTTCCCTAATATGATAAAAGGCATTTATGAAAAACCCACAGCTAGCATTAGACTCAATGGTGAAAGACTGAAAACTTTCCCCCTAAGATCAGGAACAAGACAAGGATATCTGCTTTCTGAAAACAATGGTATTTAAAATTGTATTGGCAGTCCTAACCAAAGCAATTAAGTAAGAGGAAGAAATAAAAGCTATCCAAATTGGAACGAAAGAAGCAAAATATCTCCATCTGCAGATAACATGATTCTATATAAATCTCATAGAATCCACAAAAAACTACTAGAGCTAATAAACAAATTCAGCAAAGTTTCAAGTTACAAGATCAACATACAAATATCAGTTCTGTTTCTATATACCAGCAATGAACAACCTGAAAAGGAAATTAAGGAATCAATTTCATTTACAACAGCATCCATGAGAATAAAATACTTAGAAATAAATTTTAACATGGAAGTGAAAAACTTGTACACTGAAAACTACAAAACATTGCTGAAAGACATAAATAACTGTAAAGAATCTCATGTTCATAAATTGCAAGACTTAATGTTGTTTGAATGTCAATATTCCCCAAAGTGATCTACAGATTCAGTGCAATCCCTATCAAAATTCAAATGACCTTTATGGCAGAAATCAAAACTGAGCATCAAATTCATATGGAAATGAAAGGGGCCCTAAATGGCTAAACGATATTGAAAAAGAAAACAAAGCCGGAGGACTCATTCTTCCCAATTTCAAAACTTACTATAAAGCTACAGTCATCAAAATAGAGTGGAACGGGCATAAAGATAAACACAAAGACCAATGGTACAGAATTGAAAGTATAGAATTGAATCCAAACATCGACATTGAACTGATTTTTGGCAAAGGTGCCATGACCATTCATTAGGGAAACAACTTTCTCTTCAACAAATGGTGCTGGGATATCTGGATAACTAAATGAAAAGAATAAAGTTTTGGACTCCTACCTCACTCCATATATTAAAAAAAAAAAAAACTCAAAATGGATCAATGACCTAAATATAAGAGCTAAAGGTATAAAACTATTAGAAGAAAACACAGGAATAAATATTTCTGACTTCAGATTTGGCAATGGATTCTTAGATTGATACCAAAAACTCAAGCAACAAAAGAAAAAAATAGATCAGATTTCATAAAAATGAAAAACATTTGTCCATCTAAGGACATTACCAACAATGTGAAAAGAAAACCTATAGGATGGGAGAAAATATTTGCAAATCATGTATGAGATAAGGGTTTAATATCCAGAATTGTAAGAACTCTTACAATTTAAAGGCAAACAATCCACTTAAAAAATGGGCAAAGAACTTGAAAGAATACACTAGAGGCTATTAAAATTTATTGCATGTAGGGTGGTGGCTCAGGGACAAGGGAAGACAAGTTTTTGTTGTACATCTTTTTATATTTAAAAGATGTTAAACCATGTGAATGTATTATTTATTCAAACCTTAAAACCTGTTTTTAATGTTTTGTTTTTTTAATTACCTAGGATATTGCTATGATCAGTTTACTAAGGGACATTTTAATTGTATTTACATATCAATAAAAAGGTTTATACTGATAAGAGAATACATAAAACTTGAGAAATAAGAAAAAATAAAAATATTAATCCTTCAATCACGAGACCTTTTTAAAAATACAGATATAAGGAACTAGGGTAAAATATTAAATACAAGTAATCCAATATCAAAGGATAAAATGAAATAAAAATTTTGACCTTTTATGCCCTGGGATTAGTTTCAAAGAAAGGCAAGGTATACTTCATTATTTACCAATTTAATTTTGAGGGAATACAACTTTGGTATATAATAAATGGTAAATCTTCTGGTAAAACAGAATAAAGTACAAATAATTAAGTAAACAAAGATAAATGATCAATTCTTCATGAAATTATAAGTATATAAATATTTTTAAATATAAAAACCTTAAAATCAGCCAAAAAGTAAACATCATACCACAAATAAAATATATGTGTATATATAAATATGTTTACATATATATTTATATATATATATATCTGATTACTGATGATGCAAATTTATAAATACTTCATGCAGTACAATCAGATTTTAGTGGTAGTTTTTTATGATTAAAAAAGGGAAAATTAAAATAAAAAAGCTTAAACTGCATCTCATAACAATTAGGTTTCTGTGATATTTTAAAGATTATATTAAGGAAACATAGTAAAAGGGATGCAAACATTAATGCATTGCATGGATTATGTTACAAGCTGAAAAAGGAAAAGAAGCTCAAACACCATTCTGCCAGGCAGAACTGCAAAACAATCTGAAATTGGACACTGATCCTTCAAGACATAGAAAAATTTCCATACTTATTAATGTCTCACAGCTATTTTTAAATATTAGGTAAAATAAAACCATCAGTAAGAAAACAGTCATGTTTATCTTTTTTAAATTAAAAATACCTATAGGTATAAAAAATTTTTAAGCTCTACACATACATTTTCTTGAGGATCAGTACAAATTTCTTGTGCTAAACAGATAATTAAGGATAAGCTCTACATGGGTTTTGCCAATGCATTGTGTATCTATCATACTGTAGGTCCCGTGAATTATGATTAAAACCGGTGGTAAATATTAAGAGGATAACAAAAGAAACTTTTATGACACATTCTAAAATATTCTTAACCCATTAAAAAAAAATTTCTGAACTGAAAATTGATTTCATAAATTGAATAATTCAAATAAATAATTAAACTTGTTTGCAAATAAATCATTCACTGTCATTTAAATGAGATTACAGATAACTTTTCATTAATCTTTTATTGGCTAAATATAACTCTAAAAATAACTTTCTACAGTATTTATGGCTTATAACATAGGCAATGTGTACTAAAATAAATTTGCTACTCTATTTTGGACATTTAAAGCATGTGTCAATAACAGGTGAGCTACAAGAAAAACAAAAAAGGTACTTTCAAAAGTTATTGTAGACAATATTATAACTATCCTATCATCCTAAGACAAGTGTAATTACTGCCAAACAAATACAATAAAACTAACATTAATAATAGGTAATTACGTTTAAGAAAAGTTACATTATTAGTCCCTGTGAATGTTGAATACAAAGCGTGTCTATTTCTGTAGACAAATCATGCATATCATATCAAGAGCAGAGATAAAATAAATTAGTTAACTGGTAATGTAAAAAATGGACAGTGTTCATGGCACATAAATGGACCTACAGTAATAGTTAGTGCTGCAAAAGCTAATGATGCTTTAAGCAAAACTGGAAAACATGAATACCATGCAGTTTTACTGAACTCACCTGACAGAGGTGTAAAACCATTCTCTAGGAGCAGAGATGCATGCACAAAAGTAAGAATATGATTGCAAGTAATAGACTTTAACAAAATAAAAATATAACACTAAACTTCAAAATGACAAAAAATGGACAACATGATGAGATCTGGGGAATGAAAATACTTTTATGTGTCTCACCTCTCTCTTTGCCAACAGCACATTAGGAACAATGTGTGGCAGGCAGCGCCCCAGCATTAACATAACACTTTTCTCACTGTCTGCAATCCGAGACACCTAGAAAACCGAAGAATTAATAAATGATGACACTGGAGAACTTCTGTGCATGATGGTATTGTACTTAAAGTTTATGTTTTGGACCCTGTCACCTCTGTTCCAAACACACAACCAAAATTACAATTTATGATGATGATGATAAAAACAACAATAAGAACAACTGTAATCCCTAATGGGATAAACATTTTTATAGACCAGAAATGGATTTAAAACACTGTTAAGAAGCAAGGGTGAAGACAGGGAGGCTTACAAGGCTTCAGTTCTGGGAACAAACAGGGATAACACAGGACTGGGGCAGCTTCAACGGTTTTTAATTTTGTTCTTGGGGAAAAGGTGCCCACAAAGCTACAGGCTTTGCCTAAGGTGAAAGAGTAGTTTGTATAATGAAGCTGCATGCAAGGGAAGTCCAAGGGGGCTGACCCAGTCTTACAATGAGGATTGCCAGATTGCATCCAAACCATCCTCTAGCTCTTTCATATTCTTAACGACATTGTGGGACAGAAGCCCAAAAGAGGTGAAGTGTAATCAACCACAAAACAGCTAGAAAGGGAGGAGTGAGTATAAAGATAGGAGAAAAAAAGAAAAAAACCCTCTGAAGATAAGCCTGCAACAACAATTACAAAGTACTTGAGGGAAACAAATCTGAGAGCTAATAAACTCTGAAACCAAAGACAATCAATCCGAACCTAGGGGTAGGACAGAAATAAAGACACAGGCGTAGAGAATGGACTTGAGGACACGGGGAGGGGGAAGGGTAAGCTGGGACAAAGTGAGAGAGTGGCATGGACATATATACACTACCAAATGTAAAATAGCTAGTGGGAAGCAGCTGCATAGCACAGGGAGACCAGCTCGGTGCTTTGTGACCACCTAGAGGGGTGGGATAGGGAGGGTGGGAGGAAGACGCAAGAGGGAGGAGACATGGGGATATATATATATGTATAGCTGATTCACTTTGTTATAAAGCAGAAACTAACACACCATTGTAAAGCAATTATACTCCGATAAAGATGTTAAAAAAAAAAAAAGAAAATTACAGACAACCAAAAAAAAAAAAAAATCCAGATGCCCAGCTTCTCTTGAAAAAGACTGTTATCGGCTATGCCTTGCACAGAGAATCAGCCTAAATGGTAAGTGGGGCTGACATCCAACAGGCACTCATTTGCCACACCAGGTATATATCCACCAAAAGTAAGGAGTATCGTTTTAATTTGCACAAAGGTGCTATATAGTCTAGCAATGGCACTATCCTTGGGCCCTCACACACACACAGAAGCAATCACCTGGAAGATTTAGGCAAAGGATGTAAGTTTGAATTTACTACAGTACCCACTACTCCTTATTATTACCCTCTTGCTTCACCATATTATGAGACCTGCCTGGTTTCTTTGCAGACATTTGAGTTTACAGCTTTTGGTCAGCATCAAAAGGAAATAATACTTTTGATTTATTCATCTAAATAACCTAAGTTTAGATTCACTTTGCAGAGGTAGGTTGTTCAGCTCCTGATACCAATGCAAATACTTAGCAATTAGGCTTTACAATCATATAGACCTGGGTAGCTGTCTAACATTGGGAAGGTTATGGAACTTGTCTAAAATTTCCTTATCTGGAAAATTAGACTAATATTACCTACTTTGTAAGTTTGCAAATTAAAATGCAGATTAAATGAGATGACATGTAACATAATGCTTAGTGTGTGTTAGGTATTTTTTAATGTAATTTCATGTTAACTGCTGAAATAATACGCTCACCCTGACCCTGAAGTAGAAACCTTATCAGTTATTTCTGGAATCACGAATATTTGTTCAAACTTATTAGACTACAAAGCATAAAACATGAAGGTGGGGGGAAAAAAAGACAATTCGAATGAAATTAAAAATAGAGTAATCTAAAAATAACTGAAATTATAAACAATATGTACACTTGATTTGGCTTTCTGAATTATACCATAGAGAGGCATATAACCATATGTCGGTAGACATAACAAAACTAGACTGTAAAAGGCCACTTTAATACTAAACAAAGCTTTAATCTAAAGACAAAAATAATCAACTACTTTCCTTAAAATTTTAAAATTTTAGGAACAATTTCTTAGAGCATTATTTTAAATAATAGATTTGTACTTGAAATAGAGTCTTATCACAATTATTTTTGGGTAAGATGCTAAGAAGAAAAACGGAATGTTTTAAGAAAGTTTGAAAGAATCGGGTATAATTTACCTCTGATCCTAAACGACTATCTGCTGACATTCGACAGAAAGAGAGCAGTGCTTGATGGAAAGCAGGAGACAACTTCCTAGAAGAAAATATTGAATGAAAATGGGACAATACCAAATAGTTACCACTGGCATTTAAGGAGAAAGTAAGTTGCAGGTTATAATTCCCATCCTTGCATGATCCCCATCCCACAAATGTTAACTGAATATCTCAGCCACGAAAGACTTAAAGGTCACTTCAGTGGAGAATTATACTGGGGAAAAGAAATCAGCAATAGATGCTGATCTTAAAAGAGCTTGATGTTATGGGAATGAATGACTTATAAATGTTAGTGGATTAAACCTGAAGTGGTATGGCAGGTCAATGACCACAGAAAGTGTTTGTAAAACCTGAAATGAGTTTTTTTTTTCTTCCCTAATTCTCTATGGTCCCAGAAAGGTAAACAGTGGATACAAAGGTTGACCTGGTATGTTGCTGAGAAGTTTTACAGATCTATATAATGATAATGATAATCCTTAACGTTAGAAACCCACGTGAAAGAATTAAAAATTAAAGATAAATGAAGGAGAGGCTTGTTCAACATTCATGGTATATCTCAAAGGAAGTATTTTTGTAATTGGAAATATTAGCCTATTTATGTTTAATAAAAAAGGTTAAAACATTTACATTTTTAAAACAACACTGGTCTCTACGTAATAGTATTCATAATATTATAACTATGAGTTGTACTTTATGTGCTCTATCTACAAAGAAAAGGGCTAACACCAAAGTTACATAATAGAGGTTATTTAGTATACACCACAAAGTGGCCCCAGTAACATCTCATTGTGGAGTTAGTGTGCCAAAGCTTAAGCCTATTTGCTCGTTATGTTTCCCCTCCCATATTCTTTCAGTGGAGGGAGCTATAATGCATCCAATTGCCCAAGCCAGAAAGCCTTTATCCTTCCCTTTCTTTTAATCTCCTAATCCAATCAATCTTTTACTTTCTAACTATCTTATAAATCTATCCACTTCTTTCTAATACAGGAAATTCAATCATTTCTTACTTGGATTCTTCCAATAGATATCCTATTAGTCTCCTTTCTTCTGCTACCCTCCAATTACCTCTGCCCTAGAGGACTCTTTCTAAAACTTAGATGCCATCATGTCCCAACTCTCTAAAATGAGTTAACACGGCTTATATGACTTAGTCTTTGCTTAGTTCTCCAACTTCATCTCCTGTCATTCTTCTCACTTGCATTCTTTGCTTCAACCTTAATAAATTCTTCTTAGCTCCCAAAGTGCACAGTGTTCTCCCTGCACATGCTGTTCTCTCTTAGTGGGAAGACTTCGTCTTATTTCTTTGTCTGGTTAACTGCTACTTAGTCGTCAGGTCTAAAGTTAGGTAACACTTCTTCCCTGAAATCTTTCCTGCTCTGATGACTAGGTTAGGTGCCCTGATTATGTCTTCCCAAAGCAAGGTGAACTTCTCTTATATTACTACTCTTCATACTTATAATAATTGTCTGTTGGCCTCTCTCATACTGTAAGGTTTGTAACCGAAGGGATGACCATATGTTTGGTTACCATTACACTCCTTGTTAAGACGGCCTGACATATAGTTAAGAGCTAAAAAAATTAGTTGAAGAAATTTAACAGTCATCTTTCTCCAGAGAGTGGCTTTGGTGTATCAAAGGAGGTATATGGAAGTACTCCTAAACACTAAGAACTATTACAAATGCCACTGTTATTGAGTATCATTTTTATGACTGTATTTTAACCATATTAGATTAAATGCACTTTGAGGATTGGGCTGTGTCTATTTCAACTCCCATAATACCTAAAAATACACACACACACACACACACACACACTTAAGCAGGTACACAGAAAGTTGTGGCACATGAGTGGAAAGATTTGCTTGGGGAAAAAAAAATCAAATACTTCTCACTAATAATGAGTAACTTTAAGTCTAAAACAAATTAGTCATGCTTTCCTATTACATCCTAACACTTGGTATAATATTCTTCCATTTAATAGGAGGAGGAGGAAGCATGGCTTTGTGGCTCAGAATGTACCACAGGGTAATTTGTGAGGATTAACTAAGTTAGTGTACGTAAAGCGTGTAGAACTGTGTCTGACATATAAAAAAGAACTCAGTAAATGTTCCTTTCTTAACATTTTTCACATTAAAATGTAAAATAATTTTAAACACATTTTGTTTCCTCTACTAGAAAACATAATCATGACAGGCAAGGGACCGTGCTTTTGTCATCTGAGTTCAATCACTGCGATCCAATAAAAACTAAATGAATTAAGAGAATATTAATGATACAATATTAGTAATGGAAGCAGACACAGGAAAAAGGCCTAAGATTAATAGCTAATCCCCTCTTTAGTACAGGCAACTATTCAGTACCAAAACCTTCTACTGAGTCTGATAATGACTGTAGAATACAGAAAACGTAAAAAGCACTGGGTAAAATACAGCACATAAAACATACATATTATTTATGGGTTTAAGTACTTGGCTAAGATAGGACCTATCCCATTTATGGTCTATTCCTTGTTAATACAATTTAACTTAGTAATTACTTGTGATTTTTTTTGGTGACATGGACTTTGCTATGTGTTAAGTTCATGCCAAACATAAAAATTCATACATCTGATCTGCAAAATAAGAATTGAAACTCTTCTATTTTGACAATGTTCTAAATAGCTGAAAGATGCATTTCAAAACACAGGATGCATACTAACCTATTGGGTTTATCAAAATGGACTGTGTTTTTATTTGATGGAGAAGAAGATGGCATTCCTTCTCTTTCTCTCCTGGGGAAAGAATTTGGGAAATTCTCTTTAGGAATAGTGGAATCAATTTCATCTGATTTTGAAAGATGGATATCCTTGTTTTCTCCCTTGTCTGAACTATTTATAACTGAATTCTGTCCCCTGTCTCCAGAGTCTTTGTGGGAAGACTGATCCAAAGAAGGCTGAACAGAGTCACAAACTACAGGGCTGGCAAAGTGTTCATTTTTGAGGAAGTCCATTTCACTGTAGAAAGAAAGAGAAATTATCAGAGAATAACTGTAGTTTTTAAAACTTTGGTAATAGCATAAACCTCATAATGGGTTTAATGGTTTAAAAGTATAACATATTAATAGAAAGTGGTTTGGCAACTGATTAATCTTTTCTGCACCATATACACTGATGCTTCATATACCTAGAAGTGCAGCTACAAACTCTTATAAAGCATAAAAATGGTTTTATAAACTATGCTTTGGATTAGCACTTAACTTTCTTCATTTGCAAAATGGGGAAAATTCTACAGAATTAAGAATTAAATGAAATAATGAATGGGAAATATGTACAACACTAATGTGAAGAAGCTATTTTATTACTACTGATACAACTTGGAGAAAATAAAAAATATCTTATTTCTTGGTTCCAAGACATATGCAATTACATTATTATTACAGGGACTTAACAAATTTTTTGGGGGAAAAAGGACACTTTAAGTATATAAGCAACTATAAGACTTTTTTCCAGAAGTATTAGGATATGAAAAATTATGTCTTACAACTGAAATGTTATTTTATATATTTATATAATCTGTCAATTTCTTTAAAAACTTTAAGAGATCTTTTAGAAATAATGATTAAGTACTAACCTTTCAAGTCTTCTGATTTGTTCCATCAAAGACCATTTCTCACTATTTAATAAACTAATTTTATCTTCTAATTTCTTTACTAGCAAGGAGTTCTAAAATCAAAATGGGAGAAAAACAGAAACTCAAGATCTCATAGTATGCTTTTATACGGTTTAAATACTTTTTGTGGACTGAATTACTTAGTTAATACCTCTCACCTCTACAGTCTGAGGAGTTTCAAGGGTTGGAAGAAGGCTGCCTAAAACTGGTGTCAGAGCCTCCAATTCATCTTCTTCTACACCACTGGCCACATCCACAAGATCTTTCCCAGTCACTTGATGATTTCCAAAATCTCGGTAGAGTTGCAATAAGTCTGGAGGTTTTGGAATGTTTAACCCTACATCATCCCATAGTTCAAAATCCTAAAAGATAAAAAATAATAATATAAAAAAAATCTATGTGGCAGTTTTATCTTGCATTTTTGAAATTTATCTTTTTTTTTTAACATCTTTATTGGAGTACAATTGCTTTACAATGGTGTGTTAGCTTCCGCTTTATAACAAAGTGAATCAGTTATACCTATACATATGTCCCCATATCTCTTGCGTCTCCCTCCCTCCCACCCTCCCTATCCCACCCCTCTAGCTGGTCACAAAGCACGGAGCTGATCTCCCTGTGCTATGCAGCTGCTTCCCACTAGCAATCTATTTTACATTTGGTAGTGTATATATCTCCATGCCACTCTCTCACTTTGTCCCAGCTTACCCTTCCCCCTCCCCGTATCCTCAAGTCCATTCTCTAGTAGGTCTGCGTCTTTATTCCCATCTTGCCCCTACGTTCTTCATGACCATTATTATTTTTTTTTTAGATTCCATATACATGTGTTAGCATACGGTCTTTGTTTTTCTCTTTCTGACTTACTTCACTCTGTATGACAGGCTCTAGGTCCATCCACCTCATTACAATTAACTCAATTTCATTTCTTCTTATGGTTGAGTAATATTCCATTGTATATATGTGCCACATCTTCTTTATCCATTCATCTGTTGATGTACACTTAGGTTGCTTCCATTTCCTGGGTATTGTAAATAGAGCTGCAATGAACACTGTGGTACATGACTCTTTTTGAATTATGGTTTTCTCAGGGTATATATGCCCAGTAGTGGGATTGCTGGGTCGTATGGTAGTTCTATTTTTAGTTTCTTAAGGCACCTCCATACTGTTCTCCATAGTGGCTGTATCAATTTACATTCCCACCAACAGTGCAAGAGGGTTCCCTTTTCTCCACACCCTCTCCAGCATTTATTGTTTGTAGATTTTTTGATGATGGCCATTCTGACTGGTGTGAGGTGATACCTCATTGTAGTTTTGATTTGCATTTCTCTAATGATTAATGAGGTTGAGCATTCTTTCACGTGTTTGTTGGCAATCTGTATATCTTCTTTGGAGAAATGTCTATTTAGGGCTTCTGCCCATTTTTGGATTGGGTTGTTCGTTTTTTTAATATTGAGCTCCATGAGCTGTTAATATATTTTGGAGATTAATCCTTTGTCCACTGATTCGTTTGCAAATATTTTCTCCCATTCTGAGGGTTGTCTTCTCGTCTTGTTTGTAGTTCCCTTTGCTGTGCAAAAGCTTTTAAGTTTCATTAGGTCCCATTTGTTTATTTTTGTTTTTATTTCCATTACTCGAGGAGGTGGATCAAAAAAGATCTTGCTGTGATTTATGTCAAAGAGTGTTCTTCCTATGTTTTCCTCTAAGAGTTTTAGAGTGTCCGGTCTTACATTTAGGTCTCTAATCCATTTTGAGTTTATTTTTGTGTATGGTATTAGGGAGTTTTCTAATTTCACGCTTTTACATGTAGCTGTCCAGGTTTCCCAGCACCACTTATTGAACAGACTATCTTTTCTCCATTGTATATCCTTGCCTCCTTTGTCATAGATGAGTTGACCATAGGTGTGTGGGTTTACCTCTGGGCTTTCTATCATGTTCCATTGATCTATATTTCTGTTTTTGTGCCAGTACCATATTGTCTTGATTACTGTAGCTTTGTAGTATAGTCTGAAGTCTGGGAGCCTGATTCCTCCAGCTCCGTTTTTTTCCCTCAAGACCACTTTGGCTATTCGGGGTCTTTTGTGTCTCCATACAAATTTTAAGATTTTTTGTTCTAGTTCCGTAAAAAGTGCCATTGGTAATTTGATAGGGATTGCATTGAATTTGTAGATTGCTTTGGGTAGTATAGTCATTTTCACAATATTGATTCTTCCAATCCAAGAACATGGTATATCTCTCCATCTATTTGTATCATCTTTAATTTCTCTCATCAGTGTCTTATAATTTTCTGCATACAGGTCTTTTGTCTCCTTAGGTACGTTTATTCCTAGATATTTTATCTTTTTGCTGCA
Source organism: Eubalaena glacialis (assembly GCF_028564815.1). Classification (NCBI taxonomy): domain Eukaryota; kingdom Metazoa; phylum Chordata; class Mammalia; order Artiodactyla; family Balaenidae; genus Eubalaena; species Eubalaena glacialis. Next base: position 14,314,844 of record NC_083730.1, read on the forward strand.
ATGGTAAATGGGAGTGTTTTCTTAATTTCACTTTCAGATTTTTCATCATTAGTGTATAGGAATGCCAGAGATTTCTGTGCATTAATTTTGTATTGTGCTACTTTACCAAATTCATTGATTAGCTCTAGTAGTTTTCTGGTAGCATCTTTAGGATTCTCCATGTATAGTATCATGTCATTTGCAAACAGTGACAGCTTTACTTCTTCTTCTCCGATTTGGATTCCTTTTATTTCTTTTTCTTCTCTGATTGCTGTGGCTAGAACTTCCAAAACTATGTTGAATAATAGTGGTGAGAGTAGGAAACCTTGTCTTGTTCCTGATCTTAGTGGAAAGGGTTTCAGTTTTTCACCACTGAGGATGATATTGGCTGTGGGTTTGTCATATATGGCCTTCATTATGTTAAGGTAAGTTCTCTCTATGCCTACTTTCCAGAGGGTTTTTATCATAAATGGGTGTTGAATTTTGTCGAAAGCTTTCTCTGCATCTACTGAGATGATCATATGGTTTTTCTCCTTCAATTTGTAAATATGGTGCATCACATTCATTGATTTGTGTATACTGAAGAATCCTTGCATTCCTGGGATAAACCCTGCTTGATCATGGTGTATGATCCTTTTAATGTGCTATTGGATTCTGTTTGCTAGTATTTTGTTGAGGATTTTTGCATCTATGTTCATCAGTGATATTGGCCTGTAGTTTTCTTTCTTTGAGACATCTTTGTCTGGTTTTGGTATCAGGGTGATGGTGGACTCGTAGAATGAGTTTGGGAGTGTTCCTCCCTCTGCTATATTTTGGAAGAGTTTGAGAAGGATAGGTGTTAGCTCTTCTCTAAATGTTTGATCGAATTCGCCTGTGAAGCCATCTGGTCCTGGGCTTTTGTTTGCTGGAAGATTTTTAATCACAGTTTCAATTTCAGTGCTTGTGATTGGTCTGTTCATATTTTCTATTTCTTCCTGGTTCAGTCTCGGCAGGTTGTGCATTTCTAAGAATTTGTCCATTTCTTCCAGGCTGTCCATTTTATTGGCATATAGCTGCTTGTAGTAATCTCTCATGATCCTTTGTATTTCTGCAGTGTCAGTTGTTACTTCTCCTTTTTCATTTCTAATTCTATTGATTTGAGTCTTCTCCCTTTTTTTCTTGATGAGTCTGGCTAATGGTTTATCAATTTTGTTTATCTTCTCAAAGAATCAGCTTTTAGTTTTATTGATCTTTGCTATGGTTTCCTTCATTTCTTTTTCTTTTATTTCTGATCTGATCTTTATGATTTCTTTCCTTCTGCTAACTTTGGGGTTTTTTTGTTCTTCTTTCTCTAATTGCTTTAGGTGTAAGGTTAGGCTGTTTATTTGAGATGTTTCTTGTTTCTTGAGGTAGGATTGTATTGCTATAAACTTCCCTCTTAGAACTGCTTTTGCTGCATCCCATAGGTTCTGGGTCGTTGTGTTTTCATTGTCATTTGTTTCTAGGTATTTTTTGATTTCCTCTTTGATTTCTTCAGTGATCTCTTGGTTATTAAGTAGTGTATTGTTTAGCCTCTAGGTGTTTGCATTTTTTACAGATTTTTTCCTATAATTGATATCTAGTCTCATAGTGTTGTGGTCAGAAAAGATACCTGATACGATTTCAATTTTCTTAAATTTACCAAGGCTTGATTTGTGACCCAAGATATGATCTATCCTGCAGAATGTTCCATAAGTACTTGAAAAGAATGTGTATTCTGTTGTTTTTGGATGGAATGTCCTATAAATATCAATTAAGTCCATCTTGTTTAATGTATCATTTAAAGCTTTTGTTTCCTTATTTATTTTCATTTTGGATGATCTGTCCATTGGTGAAAGTGGGGCGTTAAAGTCCCCTACTATGATTGTGTTACTGTCGATTTCCCCTTTTATGGCTGTTAGCATTTGCCTTATGTATTGAGGTGCTCCTGCGTTGGGTGCATAAATATTTACAATTGTTATATCTTCTTCTTGGATTGATCCCTTGATCATTATGCAGTGTCCTTCTTTGTCTCTTGTAATAGTCTTTGTTTTAAAGTCTATTTTGTCTGATATGAGAATTGCTACTCCAGCTTTCTTTTGATTTCCATTTGCATGCAATATCTTTTTCCATCCCCTCACTTTCAGTCTGTATCTGTCCCTAGGTCTGAAGTGGGTCTCCTGTAGACAGCATATATATGGGTCTTGTTTTTGTATCCATTCAGCCAGTCTATGGATTTTGGTTGGAGCATTTTATCCATTCACATTTAAGATAATATTGGTATGTATGTTCCTATTACCATTTTCTTAATTGTTTTGGGTTTGTTATTGTAGGTCTTTTCCTTCTCTTGTGTTTCCTGCCTCGAGAAGTTCCTTTAGCATTTGTTGTAAAGCTGGTTTGGTGGTGCTGAATTCTCTTAGCTTTTGCTTGTCTGTAAAGGTTTTAATTTCTCCATCAAATCTGAATGAGATCCTTGCTGGGTAGAGTAATCTTGGTTGTAGGGTTTTCTCTTTCATCACTTCAAATATGTCCTGCCACTCAGTTCTGGCATGCAGAGTTTCTGCTGAAAGATCAGCTGTTAACCTTACGAGGATTCCCTTGTGTGTTATTTGTTGTTTTTCCCTTGCTGCTTTTAATATTTTTTCTTTGTATTTAATTTTTGATAGTTTGATTAATATGTGTCTTGGCGTGTTTCTCCTTGGATTTATCCTGTATGCGACTCTCTGTGCTTCCTGGACTTGATTAACTATTTCCTTTCCCATATTAGGGAAGTTTTCAACTATAATTTCTTCAAATATTTTCTCAGTCCCTTTCTTTTTCTCTTCTTCTTCTGGGACCCCTATAATTCGAATGTTGGTGCATTTAATGTTGTCCCAGAGGTCTCTGACACTGTCCTCAATTCTTTTCATTCTTTTTTCTTTATTCTGCTCTGCAGTAGTTATTTACACTATTTTATCTTCCAGGTCACTTATCCGTTCTTCTGCTTCAGTTATTCTGCTATTGATCCCTTGTAGAGAATTTTAAATTTCATTTATTGTGTTGTTCATCACTGTTTGTTTGCTCTTTAGTCCTTCTAGGTCCTTGTTAAATGTTTCTTGTATTTTCTCCATTCTATTTCCAAGATTTTGGATCATCTTTACTATCATTATTCTGAATTCTTTTTCAGGTAGACTGCCTATTTCCTCTTAATTTGTTAGGTCTAGTGGGTTTTTGCCTTTCTCCTTCATCTGCTGTGTGTTTCTCTGTCTTCTCATTTTGCTTAACTTACTGTGTCTGGGGTCTCCATTTCGCAGGCTGCAGGTTCGTAGTTCCCATTATTTTTGGTGTCTGTCCCCAGTGGCTAAGGTTGGTTCAGTGGGTTGTGTAGGCTTCCTGGTGGAGGGGACCAGTGCCTGTGTTCTGATGGATGAGGCTGGATCTTGTCTTTCTGGTGGGCAGGTCCACGTCTGGTGGTGTGTTTTGGGGTGTCTGTGGCCTTTTTATAATTTTAGGCAACCTCTCTGCTAATGGATGGGATTGTGTTCCTGTCTTGCTAGTTGTTCGGCATAGGATGTCCAGCACTGTAGCTTGCTGGTCATTGAGTGGAGCTGGGTCTTGGCGTTGAGATGGAGATCTCTGGGAGATTTTCACCGTTCGATATTACGTAGACCTGGGAGGTCTCTTGTAGACCAGTGTGCTGAACTTGGCTCTCCCACCTTAGAGGCAAAGCCCTGACGCCTGGCTGGAGCACCAAGAGCCTGTCATCCACACGGCTCAGAATAAAAGGTAGAAAAAAAAAGAAAGAAAGAAGATAAAATAAAATAAAATAAAATAAAATAAAATAAAATAAAATAGGGGCTTCCCTGGTGGCGCAGCGGTTAAGAATCTGCCTGCCAATGCAGGGGACATGGGTTCGAGCCCTGGTCTGGGAAGATCCCACATGCCACAGAGCGGCTAGGCCCGTGAGCCACAACTACTGAGCCTGCGCCTCTGGAGCCTGTGCTCCACAATGGGAGAGGCCGCGACAGTGAGAGGCCCGTGCACCGCGATGAAGAGTGGCCCCTGCTCGCCAGAACTGGAGAAAGCCCTCACACAGAAATGAAGACCCAACACAGCCAAAAATAAATAAATAAATAAATTTATAAAAAAGATAAAATAAAATAGTTATTGAAATAAAAAATAATTATTAAGAAAAAAATTTTTAAAGTAATAAAACAACAACAAAAAACGGACAGACAGAGCCCTAGGACAAGTGGTAAAAGCAAAGCTGTACAGACAAAATCACACAGAAGCATACACATATACACTCACAAAAAGAGAAAAAGGGAAAAAAGAAAATATATCGTTCCTCCCAAAGTCCACCTCCTCAAATTGGGATGATTGTTTGTCTATTCAGGTATTCCACAGATGCAGGGTACATCAAGTTGATTGTGGAGATTTAATCCACTGCTCCTGAGGCTGCTGGGAGAAATTTCCCTTTCTCTTCTTTGTTCGCACAGCGCCAGGGGTTCAGATTTGGATTTGGACCCGCCTCTGCATGTAGGTCGCCTGAGGGCGTCTGTTCTTCACTCAGACAGGATGGGGTTAAAGGAGCAGCTGATTCGGGGGCTCTGGCTCAGTCAGGCCAGGGGTAGGGAGGGGTACAGAGTGCGGGGCGAGCCTGCGGAGGCAGAGTCCGGCGTGACGTTGCAGCAGCCTGAGGCGCGCCATGTGTTCTCCGGGGGAAGTTGTCCCTGGATCACAGGACCCTGGCAGTGGCAGGCTTCACAGGCTCCCGGGAGGGGAGGTGTGGATAGTGACCTGTGCTTGCACACAGGCTTTTTGATGGCGGCAGCAGCAGCCTTAGCGTCCCATGCCCGTCTCTGGGGTCCGCGCTGATAGCCACGGCTCGCGCCCGTCTCTGGAGCTCCTTTAAGTGGCGCTGTTAATCCCCTCTCCTCGCGCACCAGGAAACAAAGAGGCAAGAAAAAATCTCTTGCCTCTTCGGCAGCTCCAGACTTTTTCCCGGACTCCCTCCCGGCTAGCTGTGGCCCACTAGCCCCCTTCAGGCTGTGTTCACGCAGCCAACCCCAGTCCTCTCCCTGGGATCCGACCGAAGCCCGAGCCTCAGCTCCCAGTCCCCACCCGTCCCGGCGGGTGAGCAGACAAGCCTCTCGGGGTGGTGAGTGCTGGTCGGCACTGATCCTCTGTGCAGGAATCTCTCCGCTTTGCCCTCCACACCCCTGTTGCTGCGCTCTCCTCCGCGGCTCCGAAGCTTCCCCCCTCTGCCACCTGCAGTCTCCGCCCGTGAAGGGGCTTCCTACTGTGTGGAAACCTTTCCTCCTTCACAGCTCTCTCCCAGTGGTGCAGGTCCCGTCCCTATTCTTTTGTCTCTGTTTTTTCTTTTGCCCTACCCAGGTACGTGGGGAGTTTCTTGCTTTTTGGGAGGTCTGAGGTCTTCTGCCAGCATTCAGTAGATGTTCTGTAGGGGTTGTTCCACATGTAGATGTATTTCTGATGTATTTGTGGGGAGGAAGGTGGTCTCTGCGTCTTACTCTTCTGCCACCTTGAAGCTCCTCCCCTGAAATTTATCTTTTCCTTATTGCTAATATTTTTTTTTTTTTTTTTGGCCGCATCAGGTCTTAGTGCGGCACGCGGGATCTTCCGTTGCGGCGCGCGGGCTCTTTGTTTTGGCACTTGGGCTTCTCTCTAGTTGTGGCATGCGGGCTCCAGAGTGCGTGGTCTCTGTAGTTTGTGGCATGCAGGCTCAGTAGTTGTGGCGCGTGGGCTTAGTTGTCCCGCAGCACGTGGGATCTTAGTTCCCTGACCAGGGATTGAACCCACGTCCCCTGCATTGGAAGGATTCTTTACCACTGGACCACCGGGGAAGTCCCCTTATTGCTAATATCTTGAAAATTCAACATAATCATAATTTTGTTGTAATGTCAAAGTGTATGTTCCAATTGAGAAAACATCCTGGGAGAAAACATCCTGGTTTTAGAGTGTGAGAGGCACCACCATCTCGTACTTGGAAAATAGGGGAAACAGGGTCCTCAGTGAAGAGACAAGTTGTATTTAAAGCAAAAAGGATATTCTGAAAGAAGTTGAAAACACACAGAATGCTTATTTACAATAAAAAAAAAAATTTCACATAGCACAATAGAAAGAAAGGATAGAAAGTAAAAAATTATAAAAGAACTGGTAGGAGGGAAGCAAAGAACAGTAAGACAATGATTGCATGCAAATAAAAATATGAGAAAACTATCAATAAATATTTACAGAGTTTTACTATACATGCAGATATAGAGATGAACAAGAGATTCTTTTAGCCTCAAGAAACTTATAGTCTAGTCAGGGAGACAAGAGGTAATTGCAGGTAATGATAAGTGCCACTAAGAGGGTAAAATTGGGGTATATGATCAAAAATAAAACAGGGCAAAAAGTCTTACATTTTGTCTAGAGACTAAACATGAGGGGAGTGAGGGCTCTATATAGCTCTGCTTTTAGGTCAGTTGAAATTAGCACTAAATGCTGTTTAATGGTTAAAGAACAGGTTATTGATGAGCACTTCCACTGCCTTTCATAAAAAAAAACTTTACTGAGGTATATAATTAATACACAATAAACTGCATGATTTAAATCCACGAGCTAATTTAAAATGTACAATTTGATGAGTTTTGACATCTGTGTATACCCCTGAATAGATCACCACAATCAACAAGATGAACTTGCTCACTCCCAAAGGTTTTCTTGGCCCCTTTGTAATCCTTCCCTCTTATTCCTCACATGTGCCCTGTTCCTAGGCAAATACTGATCTGTTTTCTGTCACTGTATAATAGTTCACATTTCTTAGAATTTTTTATAAATTCATACAGCAAGTACTATATTTGTCTGGTTTCTTTCACCCAGATTAATGATTAAGGATTTTCAGACTGATCTGTGTTGTTTTATCTGTCAGCAGTTCATTCCTTTTTGTTGCTGTGTAGTATTCTACTATAAGGATATATTAAAATTTTTTATTCAACCGCCTGCTCTTGTATATTTGGGTTGTTTCCCTGATTTTAGTTACCATAAATAAAGCTGCTGTGAACATTGTGTAGGAGTCTTTGTATGAACATATGCTTTCATTTCTCTTGGATTGTAATATCCATGAATGGAATGACCAGGTCATATAGGTGGTGAAGGTTTTAACTTTTTAAAGAAACTGCCAAAAAGTGTTCCAAAGTGACTGTACCATTTTGCATTCTCACTAGCAAAGATGAGATTTCTAGTTACTCCACATCTTTGCCAAGACTTGGTACAGTCTCAGACATTCTATTAAGTGTTATGGTATTCTCATTGTGACTTAATTTGTATTTCCCTAATGACTAAAGATGCTGAGCATCTTTTTCATGTGCTTATTTGCTATCCATATATGTTCTCTGTTGAAGTATCTGTTTAAATTTTTTGTCCATGCTTTTAAAAATTGGGCTGTTCTCTTATTATTCAGTTTAGAGAGTTCTTTAAATATTCTGGATAAAGTCCTTTATCATATATGTTACTTGCATATATGTCACCCAATCTATGGCTTACTTTTTCATTTGCTTAGAGTGGCTCTCAAAGAGCAGAAGTTATTGATTTTGATGAGAACAATTTTGCTGAAGAACACCATACTTTTGGTGTCATATATAAGAAATCTTGGCCCACCTTCCAAGGTTTCAATGAATTTTTCCCATGTTTTCTTCTAGGAGCCTTATGGTTTTAGAAGTTAAAGCTATGATCCATTTGAATTAACTTTTGTAGATGGTGTGAGGTATGGTTTGAAATTCATTTTTGGAGCTCTACAGATATCAAAATGTTCCAGTACCAATTATAAAAAAGACTGTCCTTTCTGAATGAAATTTACTTTGCATTCTGTCAGACATCAAAAGACCATCTATGCATAAATTAATCTCTTGACTCTCTATTATGTTCTATTGATCTATTTGTCTACCTTTATGCCAATAAGATACTGTCTAAACTACAATATCTTGAAGTCAGGTAGCTGAAGTCCCCCAATTTTGTTCTTCTTTATTAAAGTTGTTTTGGCTATACTATGTTATTTCCATATGAATTTTAGAATAAACTAATTAATCTCTACAAAAAACGCTGGTGAGATTTTGATTGGGATTGCACTGAAAATACAGATCAATTTGCTGAAACTGACACTTTGACAATATTGAATCTTCTGATTTATGAGCACAATATATCTCTTCATTTATGTCTTCTTTACTTTCTCTCAGCATGTATAATAGTTTTCAGTGTATAACCCTTTATCAGATTTTTCCCTAAGTATTTCCTATTTTTTGATACTTTTGTAAATGGTATCTTTAAAAGTTCAATGTTTATTTGTTGCTAGCATACAGAAATATGATTCACTTTTGTTTACTGATCTTGTATCCTACAACTTTGCTAACATCACGTATTAGCTATAGCATCTTTTTTTTTTTTGGGCCGTGCCATGCAGCATGCAGCATCTTAGTTCCCTGAGCAGGGATCGAACCCACACCCCCTGCAGTGGAAGCGTGGAGTCTTAACCACTGGACCGCAGGAAGTCCCTATAGTATTTTTTTTATGTAGTCCACAGGATTTTCTACATATACAATCACGTTACCAGTGAATTTAGAGTTTTATTTCTTCTTTTCCAAAATGTGTGCCTTTTATTTCTTTTTCTTGCCTTGTGTTGGCTAGAATCTTCAGTATGATGTTCAGTAGAAATAGTGAGAACAGATATCCTTGTTTTATTCCTTATCTTTTATCATTAAGCATGATGTTAGTGATAGTTTTTCTGTAAATATCTTTTATGAGATTGAGGAAATTCCTCATAATTCCTAATTTCTTTAAAATTTTTATGGGAAATGCATGCTATGTCAAATGCTTTCTTCTGAGATATGATTTTTTTCTCTTTTAAAAAATTTCTTAAAATGGTGAATTACAATGACTGATTTTTGGATTAAATCAACCTTGCATTCCTTGGATAAACCATTTGGTCATGATGTATTAGCATTTTTACATATTGTTGGATTTGATATAGTAAAATATAGAATTATATAGAACTTCTGCATCCAATTCACAAGGAAAATGACCCTGTATTTTCTTTGTTTGCAATGTTTTTTATCTGACTTTGATATCAGAATTATTCTGGTCTCATAGAATGAGTTTGGAAGTATTCCCTTCTCTTCAGTTTCTAGAAGAGTTTGTGAAGAAGTGGTATTACTTCTTCCTTAAATGCCTGGTAGATTTTACAAGTGAAGTTATCTAGACCTAGAGTTTTCTTTGTCGGAAGGTTTTTAAGTACAAATTCAATTTCTTTAATAAATACAAAGTTCTTCAAATCTGTTTCTTCTTGAATGAGCTTTGGCAATTGTCGTCTTTCAAGTAAAGTTGCTCATAACATTCCCATTTTATCCTTTTAATATGAGTAAAATTTAGGGACTTCCCTGGTGGTCCAGTGGTTAAGACTCTGCACTCCCAATGCAGGGGTCCCAGGTTCGTTCCCTGGTTAGGGAACTAGATCCCGCATGCCCCAAATAAGAGCCCGCATGTGACAACGAAGATTCCGTGTGCCGCAACTAAAGACACTGCGCAGACAAAATAAGTAAGTAAATAAATAAATATTTTAAAAAAAGAAAAGAAATCCAGTGGTATATATTTTAAAAATATATAATAAGTAAAATTTATAGTGATATAACCTTGCTCATTCCAGATTTTGATAATTTGCTTCTTCTCTCTTTTTCCTAATCAGTCTGGCTAGAGGTTTTCCAATTTCATTAACCTCAGAAACTCAGTTTTTTATTTTATTAGCTTTTCTCTATTGTTTTCTGTTGCCTATATCATTGATTTACACTCTCATTTTTAATATTTCCTTTCTTCTGCTTACTTTGGGCTTTGCTTAGTTTTCTTTTTCTAGTTTCTTAAAGTAGAAGCTGATTTTCATCAATTTGAAATCTTCCTTCTTTTCTATTATAAGCATTTTGGTGTCATAACCTTTCCTGTAGCTTTAGCTACATCCTGCAAATTTTGATGGTTTTGTTTTCATCTTCATTCAGTTCAAAATACTTCATAATTTCCCTTTTGATTTCTTCTTTAACTTATGTGTTATTTGGAAATATTTAAAATCCTCTTAAATATTAAGACTTGCTTTATCACCTATATCTATTTAATAGATATAATATGATCTATTTTGATAAGTGACCCATATGTATTTGAAAACATGTATTCAGCTATTGAAAGATGAAGTTTTACAAATTCTACTTATGTCAAGTTAGTTGACAGCATAGCACAAGTGTTCTATATCCTAAATGATTTTTTATTACCTTATTCTATCAATTATTGAGAGAGCCAGCTTGAAATCTCCAGTAATTTCTGTCTTTTAATTGGAAGGCTAGATCATTTATATTTAAAGTGAGTATTCATATGGCTGGGTTTCAAATCTGCCATCTTGCTATTGTTTTCTGTGTGTGCTATCTATTCTTTGTTCCCTTTTTCTTCTTTTTCTGCCTTCTTTTTGGCCTCTCAATGTTTCTCATATATTCAACATATTTCTTATACATTGTTTAGTTGATCATTAACCTAAGTTTGTGATAAAACATGATTAACCTGAAATATAATCATAGTATAACATTATTTATATTAGGTAAATATTAGTTTAATGTCTATTATATAGTTGAGTAATACTACCATTTAATAAAGAATAACTATATATTTTATTAAATTTAGTTTTTGCCAAATACTTTACAATAACTGAGGGAGTAACTGTACTGCTATCTTCCTTAGAGAACTTCTATTTTTGCTACTTCTATTTTTGCTAAATGATCCATGGGATAGTTTATGGACCAATGGGATATACCTGATTTAAAATGATGGCCTCCTGATTTCTATACAATACACTCCTTGGTATTTACTTTACTAAGGTAAAAGATTCAAACTGACCTATTTGCACTAAGAAGTCAAAATATTCCAGACTTAGGAGATAACACTAAACAAAGCATCATTTCTTTTCCTATAAGATTTTATCAGTAAAATAATGAAGTTCTAAGATTGGCTCCTATTCAGAAACACAACTTACATTCTCTTATTCAAAATATTCTCTCTTAATTGCTGTTATCTATCATCTTAATTATTATAGTGTTACTGAAGAGGTTTTAGCTAAACTGAATTTATAAGTACACATTAATCTGTACTACTAAGTAAATGTTTTAAAGTTAAAAAAAAAGCACATTTTATAAATACATGGAAATATGAGTAGATTACATAGTTATAGGGGAGTTGTAAAAAGTTCCCTGGAAAGAATGAGAAGTCTTTATGCAGAAAGAGGAAATCTATAAGCCAACAGAATACTAGACTGGGAAGCCTTATGGAATTTTACAATATGTATAACTTTTTAAAAAACTAAAGAAACTAGATAAAAGAGAAAATAAGTATATTATAAATTAAAAAGGGAACAAATCATCGTTTATTAAAAAAAAAAAAACTGAAAAGAAATTGTACCTGATCATCATTTTCATCTGAAAAGGTTATTGATGTCAGCTTGTAGTTATTCTTCAATAAAAATTCATTGACTAAGAAGTTTAGAGCTCTCTTTTCAAGAGGTTTGATTGGCTCCTAGAGATAAATAAAAGACAGACACAATACTGTAAGTCTTCTTCCTTCAATACTTGTGCTACCATTTCATATGGAAGATACTTTTAAATCTGTCATTCACCCACCTGAATTTCAGGACTTGATTTGTAATTTTTTCGTTCCTGTAAAGGAACTTCGTGTTCTGGTGGAAGAAAATATGAATAATATTTTACTATTTTACATTAGAAAATATCTCAGCTACTTCTACATTGTCAAAGTAGAAAAAGTCTCAAAAAAGTTTATGTACACCACCTGCAGCCTTTGTCAGGTTGGCTCGGAGGGCCTGAATGGTCTCCTTGGCTTTCCGTAGTTCAAACTCCAGGACTGGACAGGGATTTGGAATAAACACACACAGGCATCCAACCAAGAAAAGGGAAACAAAAATAAAAAAATAAAAAGCAAGGATGGGTATGAAAAAAAAATACAATTTGTATTGAAAACAGAAAGCATGCAATCTTTATGAAACTTGTGAACGCATGCAGCAGAGTTGATTTGCAAGCAAACTGGTGAATGTTTTCCATAGTTTTAGAATACAGGGGACTACTGATCAAATGTTCCAGCTGTCTGACAAGGAATAGCTCTATTTAAAAATAAGATCTATGCCATACTCTCCTTTAGGTAAATAAAAATCTTAGTAATTTAGATGGTTGTGTTTCACTCAGTCTAGGTAAGAAATGTAATGGAATGTTTTCAGGCGACATAATTTTAGGGGAAAAGACAAAAATTAGATGAAGTCTTAGCAAATATACTTAAAGAAAATCTTAGGATTAAAAAAAAGGTATTTTAAAATGCATTATCTAGAATAATGTTATAAATCAAGATACAGAAACATTAGTGAATATAGTCCTTCATTAAGATGTTGAAAGAACAGGGTTTAAATATTTAACAAATGTGGGATGCCCATCAATTTTTCTACAAACAAGTGTGTCTTCTATAAACAAGCACAGATATGTTAAGCACCTATCTAAAAGAAGTTCTGAGGGGTTTGTTTTAGGTTTCATTTAAAGCCAAAGGATAGAAATAGTTTGTCCTTTAATTTATAATTAAGATCATTCTAAAGCAAATGATTGAGTACAATTCTACAAGTGTGGTAATCTAAGGATACTGAGTAAATTTAAGTAGAATTTCAAAGTTTCTGACAACTCTTCAAATAGATATTTGTTCAGAGTAAGAGGTACTAATGAAACTTAAAGATTTCTCCTATTACCACAGAGTCTGATTATAAGATAAACATGAATACTGAGGAGACATTTTAATGAGCTCTTTAAAATGTTTCATCATGAGCAAGATTTAACTATATGTGTCTTTGCTGGGAATTTTCTTTAAAATATATAAATACTGCTCTGAAGAAAAAGCAAGCTTAGATGTGGGGGAAAAAAAGCCATTTCTGTGAAGTAAAGCTCCGAGAAAATTAAGTGATCTTTGTCACAACTGGATATTTAAAAAAATTATAATTTAAATAGTTCTGCATAAAAATTAGCAAATTTAACACTTTAAAGATGCATTTTTTCCTCATTGACTAATAAACAGAATAAAGAAGATGGCAAATGAAATGCTATCAGAGACAACAAAGTTATAAAAATATATGGAAAAAATAGAATTCACTCAGTTTGCATATTTTCATTAAAAACTTAAGATGTAACTGAATCACATCTAGTACATTAAAGCCAATTATTTTGATGCACAGAATTTCACTGCAGCAACATGGAAGCACAACTAAAAATCAGATGACATGTACATGACTATTTCTTTTTTGGTAGTCAGCAATGCTGATCTGCAAACATTTCTGTGCAACAAAGTTAAAACATTTCCTAAAACTTACACTTCTGGAAACTCTTAGAGTTTGTGTTTAAAGTCAGACTGCACACATTCAGTGTGTTAGGTAAGTACAGAATAGGTTTACTTTTCTTTTTATTTCAAAACTTTAGGTAATTTATTTTGATTTAAAAGCACTTAACTATACCACAAGCAAAATGAGTACACATATTATGCTTCCAGTATCACTTACAATTTACTAACATATTACAGAACAATTGCAGATCAGAAATGCCCTGCACCAGAATGAAAGAAATATGAAAAAAATAAATTAAAAAAAACTGGTTAAAACACAAACTGTGAAAAAAACTCAAATTCAACTGGTGAAAGTTTAGGTGACCAAGAGCAAAACACTAAATGATCAAGGCACAGAAAGCCAGAAAAACCCATGTCAGACGGCAAGAATTTATATTTTTATGCACATCTACACATACATTGCCAAATGTCATTAAAAGGTACCAATGCTCTGAAAAGATAGTGCTTATCAAAATGAATTCACTCTGCTGCATGTTTCTTAATATACAATATAGACTTTAAAAGACAAAGGCATATCTTTGAAGCCATAGCACATCTCTATAAAGGCACAGTATGATCAAGTATTTGCAGTTATGTGAGAAAGTTTCACAAGAAAGGTCTGAACAGCTATATTTACACATATATAAATTTGTCACTTCTTCATTAAAAAAATATTGGATTAAATCTCAAAATTTATTATCCTGTAAAGAGATACATTGTACCAAGCAACCTCCAAGTATTTTTCAAATATTATAATTCTTCATAAAAATGTTTGAAGAAGTACATGTTTTTAAAAGACACTGTAGGAACCAACTACCAGCCTGCTCACTCCACTATCCCGACCCTCCACTAGCCCAACCCTGCTGAATGCAATTTTATTGGAACTAAAGTAATCGCAAAGACATAGGTATATTCTAATACTGCATATTACAATCTTACCAAAATATTTAATGACTAAGTCAGTATAAGCAATTCTAGATTAGTTGAAATAGTTATTTCCTAAATAGGGTTGGATAATACTGGCATTATATCAGGGGTACTTGAGAGCTTCAAGATCAGGTGCTCATGACTTGGGATATATACAATTGACCATGTCGAGACACCAAAGGTGCAGTGTTAAATTTCAAAGCAGAAAGAAATATTGATTCTTTGTTGCCCCAACTAAATATATTACTAATATTATCTTGAAATATTTGTTAGTCTTAGTTCTTTTGGCACAAAACTCAAAATAATACATATTTTAGATCTTTCCTATAATACTGATCAGAGTGAAGTATTTTTCATTCCCATTTTTCTTCACTAGTGAAGAGTTGATATCATTAGGGCTGAGTCAAGGACCTTGCCGTCTCATAGTAGACATGAAATTGTCTTCTTTCAAGTCAGAATTTCTTGGATTTCTTTTCCCCTGAATATAAGGTGATTTTACTTCATAATAAAATACCACTTCCCCATCCTTAATACTTATTTTATTATCCCAGGAAAGGTTCTAGGAAAAGAGGAAAATTCTCATAAGAATATGAGTTAGAATAAAAATATATGCCTAAAATAATACAAAAATCCCCAGACAGTACCATCACCACTCCTTCTGGGTTTAGAGAATGCTCCCTGCCTATTACAGACTTAAGAAAGGTAGAGGACTGTTACGCATGACTTAGCAAATAGTGAGAAATAAATGAATGGAAGCAAGATGCAATCTCCATGGTTTGTAGACATTTAGTTTTCTATATTCTTCTGAGGGGGAAAAAATTCCTCCTCCTTAGACTTTAAAAGAAGAAAATTCTTCCCATTATTGTTCCTCCTGCTCAGGTTCTCTTACAGATTCCTCTATCATTCATCTCAAAGTTGGTGTTTCCCAGAGTGTCCTCCCTGGTCCTTTTCTTACTCTATATACTGGGATGATAAACATTTCACTCTTACAGTTTTATTCTCACCAGTACTCTTAAGATTCAGAAATCTTTAAACTTTTTCCCCAAGATCAACAGGGCTACCTGTTTATCACCTGGACATGCCCACTTGAATGTCTCATAAACTTTGAATTTGATCCTATCTAAATGAACTTCATCATCTTCCTCTCAAATCTGCCTTCCCTCCTCCTGCAGTATCTCTTCATTAAGGGCACCACTATCTACCCAGATGCCCAAATAAGAAACCTGGAGATTACTCTTCACTTACCTCTTGCCCTTACTCCCACATTAATTAAATGTCAAGCCATAATGATTCCAGCCCTTGAATCCTAAATAACCATTCATCTCAATTGTCTCTGCAATTGTCCTAGTTCAGACATTTATGGCTTATATAAATTTTAACAATTTACAACTCATATCAAAGGCTTGTTGCCCTTAAAAGGCTTGTTGGAGCATCTATCCTATTTTAAATCATACAAAACCATACATAAGATTTAAGTAAGGTTGAAAATAAGAAAAACAAAAAAGTACTGCAAACAGGAAGTAAAGATATTTGTACTAAGGAAAAATATATTATAATAAGACAGATAGGCTTATTTAATCCTGATAAAGCTGGATATGTATGCTGCAGCCCAACAGCTAAGGAATGAGAGGGCTACTGATGATGCTTCTTACCCAGGGGGTAAGGCCAGGTTATCCCACAGGCAAAAATTTGAATTTCATTTTAGAATGTTTACTAGATTACGTAGGCTTAAAAAGGCTTCATATGTCTACTTTGTTTTTTATTGTTCCCATAACTGTATAATACCTTGAATATAGAGGACTCAACAAATGTTAGTTGTATGAATGGGTATTCCAGTACTTGATGCCATATCTAATAAATCTAAACATCAGTGATCTTACCAGCATTCAGTAGTGTCTTTCCCTGCAAATTAGAAAGAACAGCTTCTGCAGTTCTCTAGATCCCAATACAAAAATTAAGGTATGAACTAGAGAAGTAATACAGTAACAGGTAGAGGTATGAGAACAAATAAAGTCAGAGACTCTGATGCTAAAAGCTGGATCAAGTGAACCTGAGACAGGGATATAGATGGTTCTAAAATCAACAAGTTCCTTATCACTGTTTCCAAAGTACTGAACATTTATTTGTATTACAGACGTAGACAGGTTTTAGTACAAATTCCTTGAGGGCAGAAACTCTGTCTATTTCATGCTTCTGTATCTAGCGCCTAACATAGTACCTAATACGTAGCAGATGCTCAAAATGTCTAATTAAAGAATGGCAATCCCAATATTAAGAACATAGATGTCCCTTGCTATCTTGAAGAAAACTTGAAAATTTAACAGCTACACTGTATGTACACTGTACAGCTTTGTTTAATAACATATAGAAAGGCTTTTACTAAAAAGTCAGTTAAATTAAGCTCATTTTGGTTTGGTGTCTACTAAATTCAGAAGTGGAAAATATTTTAAATGAAATGCTTTTGAAATTTTACTTTTTTTTGAAAGAAAATGACTATGTTGAAACAGCCTTGTATGGGAAAGATAAGATTCTGCTATTCACATGAATGTACAGATGAGTCAAAGCTCCAGCCTGGTACTTAAAGATACATCGTGAGCCCTGGAATAAAAACCTATATGTTCACATCCTGATTTTGCCCTTTAACCATATGGAGGCTACTGGGAAAACTTTTCAATCTTGGTAAGCTTCTCAGTTTTCTGATCTATAAAATAAGGATATCATGACCTATTTTGAAGGATTGTTAACAAGGTTAAATAAGTATTTTATATAAAGCAACCAGAACAGTGCCTGGCACAGAGCAGATGCTCAATAAACATTTGTCCATTTAGAGATCTTTTCCTCTTTAAAGGAACACCTGTACAGACTTGAAAAAATAACCAGATTTTTAAATTTAGGGAAAAGATGATAAGAATGATGCTGAACCCACATGTAGTAGTATATATATGTCTCATAAACAGCAACAGTTTATTAAAGCCTGGAGCAGACCCTACATTTGCATTGTGGGGCAGCGGACTCAATACCTGTATTATCTATAATCTCCTTCTGCCCAAGACTGGTATATGAAAATAAAAGAGATTTTTATTCTTTCTCAGTGAGGTTTACATGTGATCCAATGATAGATGGCAGGATAATTATCTTTTCTGGATTATTCATTTTTTGATTAGGTTCTAAGTTACTAGCAATGGTTAGCGAAGAGCCAAAAATCTTTTTGTAAATGGGAATTGTGATTAATTGAAATTTTCATCCACGTATCACACATTTGGTTCAATAACAGGCGATGGCACAAGAGCACTAAAAGTCTAAATGCCATTCTCCTGGAATAACATACATTTCCTTCCCTTTTCCAATGAAGATGGAAGACAGCACTCAGTCACTCATTTACACTGAAGTATAGTTGATTTACAATATTGTCTTGAGCTTCAGGTGTACAGCATAGTCGTTTGATTTTTTTGTAGATTACATTTCGTTACAGGTTATTACAAGATAATAGGTATAATGCCTTGTGCTACAGAGTAAACCCTTGTTGTTTATCTATTTAATGTAGAGTAGTTTGTATCTGTTAATCCCATACTCCTAATTTGTCCCATCCTCTCCTCCCTCTCCCCTTTGGGGAACCATAAGATTGTTTTCTAGTCTATAACTCTGTTTCTGTTTTATACTGATATATAGATTCATTGGTATTATTTTTTAGACTCCACATATAAGTGACACCACATAGTATTTCTTTCTCAAGACAGCATATATTTATACATTGGCATTATATAGTAAGCAAAAATTACTTTATCTCCCCAAACTTAGAGACAAAAGTATAATCTTTAGATTAAAAATATAAGGTCAAAACTGCCAAATATTCACTCTTAGTTATGCTTAGTTATAATATTTTGCTTAATTATAACATCTTGCTTCTACATCAGTGTTTCCCCTAATTAGAAATACTAAAATACCTGGGCTTCCCTGGTGGCGCAGTGGTTGAGAATCTGCCTGCCAATGCAGGAGACACGGGTTCGAGCCCTGGTCTGGGAAGATCCCACATGCCGCGGAGCAACTAGGCCCGTGAGCCACAATTACTGAGCCTGCGCGTCTGGAGCCTGTGCTCCGCAACAAGAGAGGCCGCGATAGTGAGAGGCCCGCGCACCGCGATGAAGAGTGGCCCCCACTTGCCGCAACTAGAGAAAGCCCTCGCACAGAAACGAAGACCCAACACAGCCAAAAAATAAATAAATAAATAAATAAAATTAAATTTAAAAAAAAAAAAAAAGAAATACTAAAATACCTAAATACTGAGAATAATGATGAACCTCTTAAATTTTACTAAGTCTAAAATTTAGGTTTTCAAATAAAAATTAAAGGGAAGAAAATAATTATGTGGTCTATTTCTGGGTAGAAGTTATTTTCTAATACATAACCATCTGAACAACAATACAATATACAAAACTAAATATATTTGGTTAGTCTCTAATAAACCAAAACACCATGCATTTAATACTTAACATATAACAGAAAACACAGAATAGCTAACATTTACTATATAATTAAATATAACATAATGCCACTTAACAAATGATATAATTAGTAGGATAAGTTTGTCCTAAAATTATTCAAATAATTCCCATTTGATTTGCTAATTTTCAGACAGTACTGATGTGATTTCCTTTTTGATACAGCTTTCAATTAATAATGCTTATGACTAAATCATGACTTGATATATGGAGCTGCATTAAACTCTTCCAATGACTTCCCCGTTCAATTGATAATGCTATCGTTCTCACTGCTGAATCCTCTCTTAGCCTCTGTTGAACTAAAAACAATTACATCATTTTTTCCCCGTAACTCAGGGAAGAGATTAGGGAAAGAGAGATTTTTTTAAACATTCAATAGCTCTATTCTCGAGTAATAAATGAAAACCACATATTGGAATGTCATTTTAACCAGGTCAAACCTCATCCTTCATGCTAAGAGGTAGCATCCAGTGCAGTCAGTTGTGAGCTCTGCTGCTGGGTTATCTGCGTTCAAGTCTTAGCTCTGCCACTAAAGTCTTAATAATCTCTGAGTGCCTCAGTTTCTTGGGGCGGGGAGGATGATGATAATTCTGTAACTCAAAGAGTTAATATACATTTACAACAGTGTTCAGAATGGAGCAAGTGCTATATAAAAATTAGCACTCACTTTTATTCACAATGACTAGGACAGGCAAACATTTGGTAGGTTTAACAAACTTGTCCCAGTAAATGGAAGAAAAATATTTCCCTCACAGGCTCCCATCTGTCCCACGTGGCATCCTTCCTGTGCCAGGTGTGCCCACCATTCTGGTGGATTAAAATACCTAACTGATGTCTGTCTACTTCCCATCTATCTCAGAGTCAACGTCCTATGAAAACTACAATTCCAATAAGACATTCAAAAATTACTTCAATAACAGACAGCCACAGCCTTGAAGCACCAGAAAGGTACCAGTCACTTGACACCTGAGGAGCCAGAGCTGCTACACTGGTAAATCCCAGGGTGGACCCCCAGAAGAATCCAACTGGCCTCATTTGATGTGGGCAGAACACAGAGGGTACAAATTAGTCTTCTGAAGTCCCTACAGATCCAGTGGTGATGCCTAAAAGGCAGAAATGGTGGGAGGATGGAGAGGGGAAGGAGATTGGAATGAGAAACCAAGCAACTAAGAAGGATGTTGGCCTTCTTTTTGGAATGGGCAAGGTCCTGGAGGCCCCTGCTGGACCAAGCATTAACCCTTTATTTTCTGGATCACAAGCAAGTCAAGAGAAGTTTCTGGAGAGATGCAGTGATGGCCAGGGAGCATCCAGGGAACCAAGCAAAGTTTTATTCACCAACCAGCATAGAAGTATTTAAACCAATTTTAACAATCAGTAGAGCTGTACTGGTATATAACACATGAATATTACTCAGCCCTGGTTTGGAGGATAAAAGGAATGAGGAGGCCAATGACCAACTAACTTTGTACTAAACCATGGCTAACTTAAACCTCTTTTATACCACCTGTATAACTACATGGTTGTAAACTACTGGCTACAAGCAGAACTCAGCAAACTGTAGGTGTGCATAACCAAAAATTCAGAACACCACTGGAAAGAGCAGTTGGGGGCTGGGATGTTCCCTGCAACCAATAAATTAGTAACATAACTTTGTATAATAACTATATCAATATATTCACATACCAAATTATAGAAAGAAGAGAATTCTTCAAGTCATTTTATTATTTCTGGAATGTCAAAAAATCCAAATCTGTCTTTACAATCTTACTCACCTGCCACTCTCTCATCCGTTTCCCTGTTACCATCATCTGAATATCTTGCAAAGTCCAAAGAATCAAGGGTACTGATGCTCCCAGCTCGATCTGTAATAAACCAAAAAAAAAAAAAAGAATTAAACAGATTTTTATTTAACTGCCAAAATAAGGGATTGGAAATCAATTAGCTATGATTTTTTTTTCCAGTGAATAAACTGTGATTCTAAGATATAGGAATTCTATTAAAACAATAAGGTAAAAATGCTCATACCAATTAAGCTACTTTGAAGTAACTCAAGTTTCCCTGCCCAGATATCTAACTAACTCCTGAATAACGGACACACAGGATATAATGCAAGCCCAGCTAAGGACAACAAAACTGCAAACAGTTTGAATTTTATTCCAAGTACAATGCAAAACAACAAAAACACATACATTTTTGGAAAATCATTTTGGCTGCTGCAAGGAAAGTGGTCTGTAGAGAGACCAGTTAAGAGGCTACTATGTAAATCAACTACACTCCAATATAAAATAAAAATTTAAAAAAAAAAGAGGCTATTAGAGTCATGTAGGTGAGAGATGATCAGATTTGGCCTAGAATAGAGGCAGTAGAAATGTGAGAAGTGGTCAGATTTGGGTTATTTTTTGATGTAGAACCAACATGTCCTGGTAGTGAAATGGATGTGGGTTTAAGTAAAAGAAAGTAAACAAGATGATTCCTAAAGACTTCATTTATTGAATTTGTAATATGGGATGCAAAAGGCAAATGAAGGGGTTTCAAGAGTTCTGTGTTTTACGTGCATGGTGGTAGTGGGGAGTGTCCCTAGCTTGTGCCAGATTTTTAAGTGTCCCTAAACAGAAAAACACGATGTAAACATTCTCACTTAAAGGAAGAAATCAATGCTGATACTCATTAAAGGAGATCTAGCTAGCTAATGCAAGGAAGGGACAAATGAGAGGCTAGGTCAACTCTTTTTATTAAATCATGCTACTTACATAGTGTCTACTGTTTATATATTGCTCTAAGGAATAGATTATCTGTGTTTAGAAAGCACAGTCTGGACAAATGAATGCAAGTTATAGAAATAAAGATTTGAACTCACATAGGGCTCCCTCACCTCCTTTTAAAACAATTAGTACATGCCAATAATTGAAATGGTTGATTCTTCAAATAGAGCTATGTCATTATCAATGAACCACTTATCTTTAAATTCCTATTAAGGTGAACTAAGTGAAATTCTATATATAGTACTCTTCTGAGAACACTGTGTTCGTATTCACAGAAGCATTTAATTCCCCTGCAATTTAATTATATCTGATAAATAACAACTTGCTACTAACTTAAGTTTTAAGACAGCATAAACAAACAACAGAAAATCAAGTATTACAGTACCATTTATTAGAGCATAATTTATTTTAAGCATAAACCAAGAAACACCAAATAACAATAGTAACCACAGAAATCTAGAAAGTTCATATTAAATATAGGCTGAACTCACGAACATTACTCAGCAATTAAAAAAAAAAACTATTGAGATATATGCCACAACATGACTGAATCTCAGTGCTTTATGCTGAATGATAGAAGTCTTACACAGAGTACATAATGTATAATTTCATTTACATGAAGTCTTAGAATAGGCAGTAATTTATGGTAGAAAAAATCATTATAGTGGTTCTTGGAGTGGGGGGCTGAAAGGGGTGGGGACTGACTGACTGGGAAGGAGCATGAGGGAACTTTCTGGGGTGACAGTAATGTTCTATATATTGACAGGGGTTTGGGTTATCATCAACTGTTAAGTATGATGTTGGCTGTTGATTCTGGATAAATATTTTTCTATTATGTTAAGTATCTATCTAATGTTAGTTTTCTAAGTGTTTTCTAGTATTTTCAATCACACATACAAGCCTAGGTTAGAGTATTTTCAATCACACATACAGGCCTAGGTTAGAGCCTATTTGATCACCATATATTATTCCTCCATTATACTGTTACTATTTCTCTAAAAGTTTCAAAGAAATCACCTATGCAATAGGAAGAGTTCTTGGGGAAAGCAAACACTGCTTAATTTTTGACTTGGTATTATTATGGCCATTGAAAAATATATTCTAATTATTTTTTTTAGTTCCAAGCCAACAATTTTATATTCTCCAAGAAAAAAAGTTCTAATGTCTTTTTAACTAACAATAACTATAGTGTCATAAAAGTAAAAAAAAAAAAATCTCCTAATTTATTAAAATTTATTCCATGTCAGAAAAAAATTATAGAAGGAAGTAATTTTAACTTTGATGGGGCTAACCTATAACAGATTTTGTACATAAAATGTACTTTGGAATTTAAGACTAATAGGTAATATTACAGCTCCTAGACAAATATGCTTCTTTGGATTCAGCCACAATTCTTTTCCAGGGCAAGCACATGCCTTTCCAAATACTCTAATATAAAAGAGGAAGAGTTTGGAAAAATCAGCCTCTTTTATTAAGAAAGAAGTTACTACCACTTTCTAATATAAAGTATACCACAAAGCCTTTCTTCAAATTCCAAGATTGTGTAACTTCTTAGTAATTCACTTTACAACTCAGAAACCGAATGATCAGGGACTTTCATCATAGTTGGCAAACCAGTAAAACCTGTATGTAAGTTTTACTAGGTCTGAAAACTAAAACCATTATACACAGTGTGACTATAAGGCATGCAGACTGATTTTATAAATCACATATGAGAGTAGTCTTATTTAGACATATACCTTTAATCTTTTAGTACTGATGACAGAAGGTAACTTTTACAATAGTTAAAAAAATGAGTTTCAGACCCTTGAAAAGGTATCTTTTACGGAAATTATATAGCACTTTAAAAGCTAAGTGTACCAGGAAAATTGATCAGCTCCTGACTGGTAAAGAGCATCGGTTAATTCAGTGAACATTTAGTGAACAACTATAGTGTACCAGGTTACTGACAGGAAGCTACAATAAAAGGTTGAATGATAATTTTTAAAGGTTGTAGATATAACTGACTCCAAGAAGCAGAGTTAAAATTTTTCAATACATACTCCTCTCCATACTGCTTGAATTTTTTTATTTGTGCTTTGGTATTTTTTCCCCAAACACAGTTAATACCTTTTATGATATGGGCATTTTATAATTAAAAAGTCACAAAAGTACCCAGTTCACACTTAAAGAATAGGAAGAAAAATAATGTCAAGCAATTAGCTTTAAATTCCAATTTGTTTAGTAAAGATTGTTTACTGAACCATGCCTATGTCATGATAAGTAACAAAGAAAGAAGTATATAGTATATAAATTTAATAAACAGAAAGATAACAAATTTACCTTAAAAGTAATCATATCTAAACCTGAGGTCATGCATAAACACTTTAATATGTTATCCACTTAAATTAAAAATGGATCTCAGAAATCTGTCAATGGCAAAACTTATACTTATATTTTCTGATCCTCAGTTCTTCTCTAACGCTGGGACTCACTTCACTGACCCCTATGTTCAAAATATTTGAGAGCTAGAGGGAATCTTAGAGATAGTCCAACCCCTCCATCAACCCCAGTTTGATGAGAAAACTGAATCGTGTATTCATTCAATGCATATTTAGTAATCCACAGTAGGGAGTAGAAAGATAAAATTCAGTAAGACTTGGTTCTTGCCTTAATAAGTTTATAAACCACTGTAGTTTCGTGCTGTACACAGATAACGATAATACAATTAGACTACTTTATGTTAAAGGTTAAGCAAATTAATCTGTGAGCAAGCTAGGGGTACAATGTAAGTCTCCCAGTTTGCAGTCCACTGTCTTTTCTGTCACAAGATTCCACTGAGTTAAATGTCAAATCAAAAGACTTAAACTTAGGAAGAGACTTGAACACTGAAATTTTATTGACAAACTATTCACTGAAGTTAAAATTCCTATAATGCTGGATGATTTCACCATATGAACAGCTATCAGGTTAAAAGGAAGATTGTTATTAATAACAGCATTAGTTATTATATTGAACATTTTCTGACCACTTATTCTGTGCCAGATATTTTTCATAGATAACCTTATTTAACCTTCGTGACAAGCCCCTGCAAGAGGAGTCATTACCTTCCATATTTTACAGTAAAGGAAACACAGACTGTCCCAGAGATACGCAGCTAGGAAGTAGTGGAGTAAATATATGAACTCAAGCTCTCTGATGCCAAAGCCTGAGCTCTAAACCATTAGTTCCCTTGAACAATATGTAAAAGCATGCAGGTTCAGATCTCCTAGATTCCAGCTAAGTTGGGCTTGATACCGTGAAAGGCCTCAGAAAGATCAGCCTGGACTCAACTTTCCTCAGGCTATACAGGGAAAAGCTAATTTCACAAGGAATATTCCAAACTTACATATTTATAGGATCCCACTACCTAAAGATCATTTCTTTAACATAATATCAACATTTTTTCAAAGGCTTATTTGCCAGACACAATATTACGCACTGGTGACAGAAAGATAAATAAAATATGGTCTCTTTTCTATACTCATGCTAAATAAACATTTATATATTGCCTACTTTAGGCATTTGTGCCAGGTGTGAAAGAAGTCAAAGATATATGAGACAGGAACTCCAACAAACATCTTAAAAAAAAATCCAGTCAGCTAAAACATTAACATATACAAAAATTTCAGTAACACTAACACAGTCACAGGTTTCCATATAATTAATTTCCATAAGTGAAACAGACAAAAAAACCCCACAAGTTCAGGGGATTTAGAGATCACTATGTGCTGGAGAAGCTTCAGGGAGAGGAAGGAACATAAACTGGACCTTCCCTTAAGGATATACAGAATCTGGAAAAAACAAAAGGAGGATGGAGGAAAAGAATTCCAAGAGAAGGAAAAATAATATGGTCAAAGGCACTGAGATAGGAATATACAAAACACGTTCAAGGGACATTGAGTAAGCAATGTGAGTACACCAAAGGTTGGTATATGACAACAGGGTTGAAAAGGCAGGAAGAAGCAAAATTACAGGGAGAACTTTATGATGCACATTTATAATAACATATTTCAAAGTCATTTTTATCATATACTATGCAAAGATGGGAAAAAATAAAATTCCTAAAAAGAATTAAATTCTTGTTTCTGCAATATATAATTTTGCTAATAAAAAAAGAGTTCGAAAAAGTTGCCATGGACAGGAGAAAGCAATGTTAAAAGGTTTTAGCCGCAGTGACAGGAATGAATAGCTTTTAAAATCAATTAAGAACAAGGATGGAGGAAAAGTTTAAAGGCACAGGAACCAGTTATAAGGCTAAAACTGAGGGTCCAGATGTAAGCTAAAGGCCTGAACTAAGGCAGCACACGAGCACAGGGCTGATGGATGGTTAGAAAGAACATAGCCAATACGATGACACTACCTTGAGCAATCTAAGCCACCTAACCAGGACCAGCTGGTTTCAAAAACAAATGAACATCCTTTCTGACTGCTGGGGAGTTTTGAAATAATAGGTGGGAATATCTGGAAGAAGGTTACACCCATGATGGCAACTGGGGTCTCCTCCTTGAGGCTTAGCCATGTTCCATGTCTAGACCAGAAACGTAGATGTAACCATGCAGCAAAGCTTCAAGACTGAAAAAGAGAGTACATGCTAATCCAACCTTGGCGGATTTCCTTAGAATTTCATTCAGCAGATTATTCACCTCTGTCTTGATGTGGTGCTATAGTTTATCACTTTATTTTTTAAATGATCAATATTATACTACCTGACTTGCCTTCTGCATTAAAACGACTGGCTATTCTGAGTTAATAAGATATACTCTGAATGAGTTATTAAGATACTTTGCCTAACCATACACTAAAATGATTTAAGAATATTTGCTTGACTGTGCTTTAAAATTGACAAAACAGTAGTTCTGGTGTAATGGAAAGAATGCAGACTTGGAAGTTGGTGATCTGGTTTGGAATCCCAGCCTTGCCACTTAAGACATGATATGTGGCAAAATATAAAAGGGCATACAAAGAAAAGGTAAGCCCATCTCCCAACCACCAATCACCCTCTGTGACGACAATCATTGTTTAGACTCTTCTGTATATATCCTTTTAGAAATATGCTAGGCATAGGCCAATTTCTCCCTTTTTGTATGTAAATGGAAAAACACAAATACTTGAATAAATTAGCCTGCATCCTAATTTATTCAATTTATCATATATCTTGGTGATCATTCCACATCAGCACATATAGATCGTTTTTTTTAATTAGCCAACCCCCTACTGTTGGACAGTCAGGTTGTTTTCAATCTTTGATACCTTTACTTGTAGAATATATGAAAGAAATCTAGGTTCAGTAGTAATGCAAACAAGCTTGTCTATAATAAATTATAGAAACGGAATTGGATATTAAGGAATATGTATTTTTAAAATATGATTGATATCACCAAATTATTCTCAAAAGAGTATCCTACCAACAGTACATAAGTATACCTTTTACTTTCCGACCTTTGTGTCACACATATTTGATCAAAACTACATTCAGAAGACGATACTGTTTATAGAAAAAAAATGTTAGGAAGAGTTCAGTGAGACTGTAGATTCAAAAATCACCTATCAATACAGGCTACCTATTTGATATGGACATCTTATTAGAAGGTTTAGGAGACAAAAATTCTTACTACTGTAACTTATTAAAGGGTACAAAATGCAAATATTAAACATTAAGAACAATAATAAAATGTGACTAGAGATTTTGGTGATACATTCATAACTCTCATCATCCCACCTTGTATTCTTTGGTCAACTCTCCTTACTCACATATCCATCCCTGAAGAAAAAAAAAAGCTTCAAAAAAAAAGCTTACCATGATTGTAAAGAATGCCTATAGGGCTTCCCTGGTGGCGCAGTGGTTGAGAATCTGCCTGCCAATGCAGGGGACACGGGTTCGAGCCCTGGTCTGGGAAGATCCCACATGCCGCGGAGCAACTAGGCCTGTGAGCCACAATTACTGAGCCTGCGCGTCTGGAGCCTGTGCTCCGCAACAAGAGAGGCCACGATAATGAAAGGCCCGCGCACCGCAATGAAGAGTGGCCCCACTTGCCACAACTAGAGAAAGCCCTCGCACAGAAACGAAGACCCAACACAGCCATAAATAAATAAATAAACCCAAAGTTTAAAAAAAAAAAAAAAAAAAAAAGAATGCCTATAATCAGAAGCTACTCTTGCCTAGAAAAATTAGAAACTTTAAGGCTGTTGCTAGGTACTTTTCTAACAGTAATTCTATTTCCGTACAGATATACATCAACAGAATAGTTACAAGACTCCCCATATGATGCAATAAAAAGCTATTGGTACAGTTTTGTTCACTTGAAACATGTCAAATGTATCTTAAAAGGGATTTATGTCAACATTATACTAAGAATTATTAACTGATTCTGAAGATTTCCCTTCCAGATAAAACTGATCCTCAAGGTTACAAATGGCAACAGAAGACTGAGAACAGAGAAACTGGTACATATGTACCAATAGTTTGTGAGCAAAGAATGACATTTTTTTGCTGTTATTTTGTGCAAATTTAATTAATAGAGGATACAAGACAGATATTCAATATAAGGTAACAAAAAAGGTAGACATATACCAAACACATATGCAGAAATAACTTACTATGCAAAATTCATTCTCTGTGTTCATATACCAGAAAGAAGATGGTATTTCATGTCACTAAAAACACCAAACTCAATTTACACTGCACAGTTATAGGATTAGGTGCCAATTAATGGTGGAATAGTGGAGTTATAACTCCCATTACAAATTTTTCTTGTTTTACCAGAATTCACTACATGCAAATTTTGACAAAAATACTTTAAAATGCTTTACTTTAAATTGCTTTAAAGAAAAGTACAAAGTACAACACCATATAACCACCACCTGAGATGAACAACTGCTAACAGTTTGCAATTTAAAAAGAAATAATACCTTAAAGTTCACGTCCCTAATGTTTCCCTCCTCAAGGGCAATCACAATAATGGATTTAGTGTGACTCTAGTTGATGCTTTTATATCTATAATACATATACAAGTACCCACAAATAATATACAGTATTGTTTTATGTGTTTGAAAATTTACATAATGGTATAGAACTGTGTGTAATGCTCCACAACAGACCTGAGATCTGATTAAAGGCTGCTAAGATTTCCATTTTATGAATATACCATAACTAATGTTTCCATTACGTATGGCCAAGAGGACTGTTTCCAACCTTGTACACACGTCGTTACACACCCTCATAAGTTCCAGATAAATACTTACACGTGGAAAAGCTGGGTTGAAGGGTGTGCACATCTTCAACTTTTCTAGATTTTATCAAAATATTCTTCAAAGTAGTTGTATCGACACTTCTACTGGGAGCACAAGAGTGCCTGCTTCCTCCATATCAGGAATACTAAGTGTTGTCAGACATCTTCATTTTTGCCAAAAGGCTGGGTATTGTGAAATGTATTTCCCTGATTACTAGTGAATTTGAGCAACTTTTCATTGGTTTGCTTCTTTCTGAATTACCTATTTTTATCCTTTGCCTATTTTTCATTAGGTTATTTTTCCTTCACTTAATTTATAGGCATTCTATACAGATTCTAAATTTGGAATACTTTTTGACTGTTATGTGTATATGGCAAATATGCACTCCTAGTCTGTGGCTTGTCTTTTACTTTATGTTAGCTTTTTACATACAGGAATTTTAATTTTGATACAAATATATCAATCTCTTACTTTAAAGTGTACAATTTTTATGTCTAAGAAATCCTTACCTCAAGGTCATAAATATGTTTTAATATTTTCTTCCAAAAGTTTTCAAGTTCCATTTCCCACATTTAGTATTTTAATTCATTTGGAGACTTTGTTTTGGTGTGTGTGTATGTATATGGTAAGAGGTAAATAAATAATTTCCCTCTAGAAGGAGAAAAATTTATTGAATAGCCTACCCTTTCCGCACTGATTTGACTCTTTTTCCTATACAAAAGACTCCTTGAGCTTGTTTCTGGTCTGTAATCTCTTTCTTACTTCACTCTGTCTACCTCTGCTCTTCTTTGCTTTTAAAGTATTTGTTCTGTAGATGGCAACATATATTGATTTTTTAAAACTATTATTAAGTTCCAAAAAAATAAATAAATAAAGGGAAAAAAACCCTTTTCTGGCCATCCGTTAGTTATAAAATTGAGTAAGTAACCATTGTCTAAGAAGAACACAAAAAGAAATTATATTTAAAAATAACTTACATGAATGTGATTAAACACATCTGTAAAAATGTAGGTACAATGCCTTTACAGACATAAAATACAATGCATTAACTGTATGGTAGTAGATTTTAATGAACCATTACAAAATCCTAAATCCAATGTTTGCCTTTTCATAATTTATTTTACACTTATACAGACTTACTGCAAATGATAATAAATATTAATTCAGCTGACTCTCACAAGAGCTCTATGAGGTAGGTACCGTTATCCTCATTTTTAGATGAAGAGACCGAGGCATTGAGAGATTAAGTTACTTATTCAAAGTCACAAGGATAAAAAAGTAGCAGAAACAGGATCCAAGCCAGGTAGTCTGACTCCAAACTGTGCTCTTAACTCACTATGCAATACAGCTTTTTCCCTTAAAATGAGCAGACTTCTTTGATCTAATTTATGGTGGCTACTCAAATAGAAATGCTATCAAATTTTCCTGTGAATTTCAAGTACAAATGTTCCCAGTATGTTTTTTAAACGATTATTTTAATTAGGATGCCATATACCCATTAGTCCCATTTAATCCTATAAATTAGTACTAGCAGACATCACCTATCTTTCTCAGTCTTTTATCATCAGCAAATCTGATCTAGTTTTCCCTCAACGCTTCATATATTTTTTCTTATAAAAGAAAGAACAATAAAATGAGTTTTTGAAGTCCTCTCACATATATACCCTCATGTAAACTTCATTAAAACCCTATAACTAGCAGTGGACAGAAATGATTACTATGCTTTACACAGAATAAGAAGGCTCTAAAAGGCTAAGTAATTTACCCAAGGTAACAGAGCTGTAAGTGGCAGAGCAGAACTGAGGATCAGATATCAGTACTACAAGTTGAGTGGTCTTCAAAAAATAGGCCAAGTTCAAAAGTATAGATGGTATAGACTGGCACAGACCTACTGTTGTTTTATCAGTTACGCATCTTTCCACAGCTACTCTTTTACCAAGCCCATATTTCTCTATTTTATTCATACCAGTGTGAGAGATCTGTCATGTAGCTTGCTATAATCCAAATATATCAGCTCTAGGACAGTCTTCTTGATCCTGTTATAGTTAAGTGTTATCTTTTGCTGAATCTTAGTAAATACCATTGCTGTATTCAATTATATCAGGTATTCATTTCTCAGAAATCTGAACAATCTATTTTTAAAGTGAATTAGAAAATTTACATTCAACTGGTTCAGATTTCCTGGGCAGATGTCCTTAGTTTGTAGAAACTATATGCATATGCAGAATTAGAGAGTTATCATGCTCCAGCGAAATGGGGGCCAGCAACCACTTTAAAAATTAATCGGAGGGAGGGAGACGCAAGAGGGAAGAGATATGGGGATATATGTATATGTATAACTGATTCACTTTGTTATAAAGCAGAAACTAACACACCACTGTAAAGCAATTATACTCCAATAAAGATGTTAAAAAAAAATTAATTGCAGGTACACGCAATGTTCACTGCAGCACTATTTATAATAGCCAGGACATGGAAGCAACCTAAGTGTCCATCAACAGATGAATGGATAAAGAACATGTGGCACATATATACAATGGAATATTACTCGGCCATAAAAAGAAATGAAATTGAGTTATTTGTAGTGAGGTGGATAGAGCTAGAGTCTGTCATACAGAGTGAAGTAAGTCAGAAAGAGAAAAACAAATACCCTATGCTAACACACAGATATGGAATCTAAAAAAAAAAAAATTTGGTTCTAATGAACCTAGGGGCAGGACAGGAATAAAGATGCAGACGTAGAGAATGGACTTGAGGACACAGGGAGGGGGAAGGGTAAGCTGTGATGAAGTGAAAGAGTAGCATTGACATATATACACTACCAAATGTAAAACAGATAGCTAGTGGGAAGCAGCTGCATAGCACAGGGAGATTAGCTCAGTGCTTTGTGACCACCTAGAGGGGTGGGATAGGGAGGATGGGAGGGAGGCACAAGAGGGAGGGGATATGGGGATATAT
Organism: Eubalaena glacialis; assembly: GCF_028564815.1. NCBI lineage: Eukaryota > Metazoa > Chordata > Mammalia > Artiodactyla > Balaenidae > Eubalaena > Eubalaena glacialis. The sequence continues at coordinate 14,346,645 of NC_083730.1, forward strand.
GTATATGTACAGCTGATTCACTTTGTTATACAGCAGAAACTAACACAACACTGTAAAGCAATTATACTCCAATAAAGATGTTAAAAAAAATTAATTACAGGTACAAATTTCCAATTGTAAGATAAATAAGTCTTGGGGATGGAATGTACAGCATGGTGACCGTAGTTAACAAGACTGTTCTGTGTATTTGAAAGTTGCTCAGAGAGTAGATCTTAGAAGTTCTCATACAGGAAAAAAAATTGTAACTTTGTGTGGTGATGGATGCTAACTAAACTTACTGTGGTAATCATTTCACAATATAGACATATATCAAATCATTATGTTGGACACCTAAAACTAATAAAATGTCATATGACAATCAGATCTCAAAAAAAAGTTAATTGTAATATTGAAACAAACACTCATATGATAAGGGAGTTGAAGTAGATCAATCCTAAACTAACGCAAAACCCCCAAAAATCAACCAAAGAGGAGCTGTGTTCAAAATATGGCCAAACAGCAAAACATAATTCACTTAAGCATTAACAAGTATGTTTTTAGTATAAATAATTTAGAAACCACATTTTATCATCAACTCTTACAGTACTTATAGGTAGAAGCCAATAAAAACAACTACCTGAAAGGAAAAAAATAGACTATTAATATTTAAGACACTTCTCAATCCATATTTGTAATTTAGATATAAGTATACTATTTTTAGATCAAGGTAAGTGTTCTTTTTCAGTTAATCATCCTAAAACCATGGGAGTTTAGGGGGTGGGCACAATTAAAAGCCATTATATAAAAACAAATTAACCGAATTTAGTTTTTGACCTAAATATACTAAACAAAATGAAAATTACACTAATCCTGGAAGGTTTTTTCCAACAAATGTTTTTAAAAAAACAAGCAAAGAAACAGATAAGCATACATTCTGAAGATCACCCCTAAAGTAGAAAGTGTAAGTTTAATTTTTGACAGAAATAAGGCCTGTTTCCCCTGATTAATGCCCCTATCTTGCTTCCTTTTAAACTATGTACCACAATGGCTTGAAACATCATACTGCATTTTAAAATCTCTTTATTAATTGGTGAGCCAGATAATAGTAAGCATGTTCCCAGATGATGTTTTAAACAAGGCAAAGCATAAAATAAATATTATCTTCTCTTTACCCTCATTTTCTTGCCTCTCCATCAAGAACATAAACTCAAGGACATACACTAAACTTCTTTTGGATTCCTACAATCCTTAGCTGATCACAGTTTAATAAATGTATTGATCAATGTAAAATATTGAATACCAACTATACTCATCACTGTTCTAGGCAATGAAAATATCTGACGAAATTTCCACAAGAATTAATAAGTTTGAAGCTACTGAAAGGCATAGGCAAAAAAATGACAGTCACGTAAGAGATAAATTTGGGAATCTATATGGTCCAGACAATAGTAGGAAGTCTCATTCAGCTAAAAGCAGTGAACCTAATAAATTTTAGAAATATTCTGTTGATACTCTCTTGTTAGAAGCCAGAGGAAGCACTAAACCCAATTCCAACCTAAAAGGGAGGAACTACCGTACTTTGTAAAGCAGAAGAGATGGGAACTCTGGAAGATGGTAATCATATAGCACAGGTGATACTAAGAAAGGAACAGAGCACATTGAGATACGTACTCTTTCAGAGTTTTGAGAAAAGATAGGCAAGGTAATGAAACAGAAAATTTAAAAAAGGAGAAAGATGACTCAAGAAGTCTGTAGGCTCACAAGTTAAATTATTAAATTCAATCATAAATGCCTACTGATAAGCAGCCTTACAAAAATTTGAAAGCATGATAAATACAGAATAAAAGAAATCCATCATTGAAAGGCATAAGCTATGTGACCACCTACTGTCTCTACAAAGAACTGGCTCATCCTAAGCAATTACAGACCAATTTTGATTAGAACTCTAAGGCTTAAAGTGGAACTAGCATTCCTCAGGATAAGATACTACAATCTGTTCAGTGCTAACCAATGGCATTGGCACAACTTTTATCTTGCAATCTAATTGGAAAGCAAAACAATTACCAAATTGGCTCAACTGGCAAAAATACAGGGAAGAATATATAATTAATGTGTGTATATATTCAAGCAAGTAAAACGAAATACAAAAGATCTAATTAGTTTAACAAATGGATCTAGTAGGAACATCACAATGATGCTGCAACAATTTATCAAACACTGAGACTTCATTAGAGCTCATTTTAAATTCTTCTACTGAAAACATCAAACTTATAAAGCTATAATTCTTTTAATTTTTGAATGTTTTATAAATATAGACTACTCTTCTAATCAAGAAAAAAAGATTAAATATAGTATGAAGACTTCTTACAGTATTTTAAAACCACCACTATACTAGTATTAACCGAGGTCAACAGACTTTTGGGTAAACGATTTAGTAAATCTTACAAAATTAAATTGCTTTTAGACATCCTTAAAGAAAACTACTTTTGACTATACATCTATTATTCTGAAGTATTATGAATTTTCAGATCAGACACACATCAATCAAAAAATACATAAAAACAAATAAAAATAACTTAATGTTTTAGATAATCCATACTATCAATCTTTATACTGTTTATAATTAACCAAAAAGTACTTATTGAGTATTATAAAGTCATAACCCAACTAGCAACAGCTGACATGCTAGAACTGAACACAGAGGACCTTAAAACAGACAGTAGTCTGGCCCTAAAGAAGGATTCATCCTTAGAATCTCTAAAACAGAATTTGTGTGATTAGGAGCCTAGTCAAAATCTTCAAAACATGGTACTAACCACAGTTTTACAGACTTATTTTAGCATTTATCTATTTTCTGACTGTATTAAGACATTTAAATGCACTGATATTTTGACATACACAATGCACTTGCATTTAAGCTATACTAAAGTTTGTGCTATAAATATCTGCACATTTATAGGAGGAATATTTAAGAAATATTCCTTCTTTTTATGATGCCATCATAGGCCTAAATTTAAAAGCTAAAACTATAAAACTTCTAGAAGAAAACACACAACAAAATTGTTGCAACCTTAGGATAGGCAAATATTTCTTATTTAGGACACAAAGAGCACGAATCATTAGGGAAAAAACCCGATTAACTGGACTTGATAAAATTAAAAACCTTTGTTCATAAGACCCATTATTAAAAAATGAAAAGGCAAACCATACTGGGAGAAAAAATTTGCAAAACACATACTTGATAAAGGACTTGGGTCCAGAATATATAAAGAACTATAACTCAATAACAAGCTGGGAACAGACATTTCACAAAAGATACATTAATGGCAACACACACACACACACACACACACACCCCCAATGGCAAAAAGCTCAGAAGAAATAGCTCAGCATCACTAGCCCTCAAGAAGTGAAAATTAAAACCACAATGAAATACCACAGCACTCTCACTAGAATGAGTTAAATAAAAAGCCTGAAAATACCAAGTGTTTGGGGGATGTATAGAAATTGAACCTCTCATACACTGGTGATGGAAATTTTAAATGATACAACCACTTTGTAAAAACAGTTTGACCGTTTCTTACAAATTTAAATATATACTAAGTATATGACCCAGCAATTCTATTCCTAGGTATTACCCAAAAGAAATGAAAACATATGTCCATGCAAAACTTATACAAGAATGTTCATGGCAGCTTTATTCATATAGGCCAAAGACGGAAAAAACACAAATGGCTAACAGAAGAATGGATAAACCAAAAAAGGAATGAACTATTAATACACATAAAAACATTATTTGGATAAATTTCAAAAACATTTTACTGAGCAAAGGAAGCCAGACAGAAAAGACTATATGCTCCGGAACTGCATTTATATGAAATTTTAAAATAGACAAAACTTAACTAAGGAAGTGGTTCTCAATTGGGGAAATTTTGCCCTCCCCTTCTTGGACAGTGCTGGTGACATTTTTTGATTGTCACAACTTAGGGAATGGGGTCGGGGTGGTTGCTACTGGTATCTAGCAGGCAGAGAGGCCAGCGATGCTGTTAAACATTCTAGAATGCAGAGGACACTAACACAACAAAGAATTATCAGGCCCAAAGTTTCGATAGTGCCTAGGCCAAGACTGGAAAATTGTGTTCTACAGTGGTCAGTGATGGTCTTGGGATACTGAATGCAAAAGAAAATGAAAGAGTTCTGGGGACAATAAAAATGTTTTATATTTTATTTGTAGTAGTAATTTGTTTTCCAAAACTCATCACACTGTACACTTGAAATGGGCACATTTTATTGTATGCAATTTTACCTCAAAGTTGATGGTAAAAATTACAGTGTCTGTCAACTAATATAAAGCTATATAAAACAGTTTAAAACAATTTTTGCTCTTTAAATTATATGGATAGAAAAGACAGAAAAGGCAAGTACCACTGGTTGGATTATGGATAATTTTGATTTTTTTTTCCCTGTTGCTCATTTGTTTTGTATTAACTTGAAAATACATTATCTAAAATATATTATCTAATTATATATTTTTGAGTTATACCCAAAACAGGTCCAATTAAATGAGGATAATAGAAAAGCACAACTGCAGATGAATATTTGCTAGTAGTTAAATTTTGATTTTTGATCACAGGACTTAAGTTATTTCAAGAAACTATAAAAATGTATAATGCAAAGGCATTTAGAAGTCAATTTTTACTCTAAAACACCTCTATAATATTTAGTCTAAATTATAAATATATTTGTATACAAAGGGTTTTTAAGAGACATTTTCACTATAAACAGTGATATCATGCCATAATAAGGTAGGGTGAACAGGATAATAAATTCTTTTAAATTAATTAAAGTTATGAAGTAAGGAATAACCCATTTCATTATATTTATATAGTAGAAAAACACAGCAGATGCAATTTAATTATGTTCAACAACAGGCCAGGAACTGTACAAACTGTGAGGAATATAAAGATGACCCTCAAGAAGCGACTATCTAATGGAGAAAAATGATACTGTTAACAAATCAAATACAAAAAGTTAAAAGCAACGGTTGAGGTTTGAAAATAGTACAATGAAAGAACCAAACAACCAAGCCTGGAGAGTGTGGGAAACATTTACAAAGATGACATTTGAGCTGGGTCTTGAGGAAGTAGTAAGAGCTTATCCAGTGAAAATCATTATTAGATAGTTCAAAAATCTGAAACCAAACAAAGAAAGCCAACTACCTAACAATTTTGTTACACTGCTCTTTGTTACATTTTATGGTCTTAAAGGTCAGCAATGAGCAAATCGTTTCCAGAAATGGAATATTATCCTATAATATTGAGCAAGGAAGTTACACCTGCTGAGAAAATTCCATATTCAAGAGAGAAATATGCTCAGTATTTACCCTGATAGAAAGTGCACTCTTTGCACTTTCACTACATCTAAGTTAGGAAATTTAAGTCTCTGGCACCATTTAAAAGTATAGACAAAAAATAATCAATTGGGTTACAATTTTAAAATTGTATATTTAACATTTGTTAGTAAATTCCAGTTGGCCTCACATAACACACAAAAACACCTCATACCATTAATAAGGGAAAAAATCTAAGATGCCTCTCAAAAGGGGTGGGTCCTAGGAATACAGTATACATCCTTGACAGCACGTTTTAAAGCCATAAGAAATGCTTATAAATATATGAATGAAGTAAACGACTACTCTATACTGCTAACAATGATTATAACAAGGTAAAAAAGTTAATTCCTGGGCTTCCCTGGTGGCGCAGTGGTTGAGAGTCTGCCTGCCAATGCAGGGGACACGGGTTCGAGCCCTGGTCTGGGAGGATCCCACATGCCGCGGAGCAACTAGACCCGTGAGCCACAACTGCTGAGCCTGCGCGTCTGGAGCCTGTCCTCCGCAACAAGAGAGGCCGCGATAATGAGAGGCCCGCGCACCGTGATGAAGAGTGGCCCCCACTTGCCGCAACTAGAGAAAGCCCTCGCACAGAAACGAAGACCCAACACAGCCATAAAAAAAAAAAAAAAAAAAAAAAGTTGATTCCTAACTTAGGCAGAGAAAAAAGCCTGTGAGGTGGTGAGACCAGCAGATACACTGCAGGTAGAACTTGCCTAGCCAGCTCCTTAGACTTCCTGTAATTTTGGAAACCTACTGAAATTAAGGAACAGAAATGGAATTAAATTGAGTTTAAACAGAACAAATTTTACGCAACAGAAAACCTAATTTTTGAGTGAGCAAGTCATCCCAAAGACAAAGGGTCTTCAAGTGGATCTGACTTCGTGGAGAGAAATTTCCTATTCTTTTCTCTCTTGACTTTGAGTCAAATAATTACTGCGAACAATTTAAGGAACACTGTTTCCAGGTAGTGGTGATTCAGGGGATTGGAGAAAACGGAAAAAGGATTAAAGCGATAAACCAAGGTTGCAAGGGAGTCTTCTGGAGTCACGTAATAGCCAGTGAACTAGAAACGCTGGCTATTTAGTAGATCCCGACACCAAGAGTGGAGCCAGGAGCAGGTGCAAGTCCAGCCAAGAGCTGGAGGCAGGCAGGCAGAGAAGAGTCACTGCCAGATCCTTTTGCTTCCGCCGCAAAAGATCACCCCCCGCCCCAACTCTCTAACTAAAATGTTCCTCATACTCAGTACCCGCCCGGAAGTACCCCCTCCCCACAACTACCCCTTGCAATCCCAACAGTCCAGCCGGAGTGACAGGGCTGTTGTTCACTTACTGAGCTGTCCCCCACCCGACGTAGTACTCGGCTCCCGACCTCCTGCGCCTCCAACGCCGGCTGCTCCAGGGATCCCCGGCGCCCCTAACCCCGGCGGGGTCCCGCTCTGCCTCTCGAAGTTGCCGGGATTGGAGAAGTAGTCGCGCAGCCGAGGGAGCTCGCGGCCGCTCTCTAACAGCTCGGTGTGCAGCTCCAGGGCGGTCAGCAAGTATTGATCGCGCAACAACTGAGCCGCGATCGCATCAACTGACAATCGGGCCGGGGTCTCCCCGGTGACCCCCAGTGCCACCGCAGCCGCCGACGCCTCCCCAGGGAGCCCTGGCCGTGCACTGCTCCCTAAGGCCACGGGATCCTGGGGCGATAGCGAGTCCGCAGAGCCAGGATCTAGGCCGACCCCGGAACTCAGCCGAAGTCCTGCCCGCCGCTCGTCGGTCGCTGAAACCTCGTCCTCGTCCTCGTCCGAATCACTGAGGAATGGATTCACGCCGCCGCCACCACCTCCAGGCGCCATCGCCGCCATCTTATACTGTCAGGAGCGTGGGCGCCTCCCTGTCTGGCTCTGACAGGCCGCAGCCTGAATCCCCACTAAGCCTCAGCGGGCACTGGGCACCTCCAGGGCCCCGGATTGGCCACGTCCCGCCTCCTCACTTGGAGACCAGGCCCAGGCTCGGAGGCAAACGGTGTGGAAGCAGCACCACCCGCTGCCTCAGCCACAGCTGCAGCAGCAGCCCGGCTCTGCAGGCGTCTTCCTGGTCCCCAGTCTCGCGAGAAATGGCGCGTGCCGTGCCCCCCTCCCCGCCCCAGCTCCGCCCCCGCCCCGCCCGTTCTTCCCACTAGTGAGCAAAGATAGAGGGCCCCGCTCCCCGCTCCAAGACAAAAATCCCGTCCCACTCCTTTTTGATTGGCCTAATGAGGTAGGGGGCGGGGACTGGAGTTACGGAGGGCTGACCCAAGAATTATCGCGAGAGCAGCTTCTGGTCAGGTAAGTGTCAGGGGCGTTCAGTGGTTGAGGAGCGGTTATGACGGTGGCTTAGGAACATTCTCTTGGATGTCCTTTCGGGAACAGAGGGGCACTCTGACCTCGAGCTGGGTCACGCCTTCGCGGTGAGGAGGCCTCATTCCTGAGATCAGGCCTGACCTGTATAAGCCCAGGTAAAGTCCGGGACTAGTGGGGTTGAGGTGCGGTCACGCCCGCCGCCGAGCTGCTTCACTTTTCCTTAGCACGTTTCACTTTTTCTGCTGTGTGCCGCCAATTGATGACATTTTCTCCGCACGTGTAGCAAGTGCCCAGGGCAGGGGCTGTAGTCAGAATGTGGCTTCCTTTCTCTTCCTTGCCTTCCCAGCCGTGTGCCCGTTTGCCCTGGAGGCCTAGGAGAGCGCCTTCTCGCCACCGAGTTAGTAGTGATAGGGCAGGATGCCATAGGGTGAGGTGTGGGAGATGGAGAGAGTAAATGGAAAATGGAACTCAGAGGTTTGGATTTGCGTGGATCAGAGAATACCCTGATAGCCTCGACTTCAATAGCAAACTGTTAGGATCTCAGGATTTAATACACAGGGATGCCTCAAAATATCAAATGCAGTCCCTCAGTGGAGGGAAAAGTAAACTTAATCCTAGAGACGTTCAATGACCCGGTCAAGTCAACTCCATCAGTAAGTATTCAAAGGAACTAAAATCAGTTCTCTTATGTCCAAAGCCATTCTTTCTCCGCTATGCCTTGCAACATTTCTGACTTGTACATTTAGGCTGGAGTCAAGGTACTGACTGTGGAACTGAGAAATTGTTTTCAAACTTGGCTGCTTTTGACAGTTTTGATACATTTTATCAAATGTTAGCACAGTATACTAAGTTTGGACAGTATACAAAGTATACAGTATACTGTATACTTTGGACAGTATATATATATTGGACAGTATACAAAAATGTTAGCACAGTATACAAAGTTTGCCACTTTTGCACTTTTAGATTTCTCTGTCATTCTGCATAGGTTCTTCCTTTAAGCACCAAAATAGAGGTGGCAATAATTATGTTATCAGGTAAGTTATGTTACATTGAAGCAGTAAAGTATCTCCTTTAGGTCTGTGGAAAAATAAAAATATAGCGTTCTTATATAGCCTTAGGTCAGGTTATTGGTTTACATGTAAATGTATGCCAACAGTTAAATGTCGGCTTTAATTTCAGTTTACCCAGGCTCAGTAAACTAAAATTTTCATTTGAATGAGGATTTGGGTTTTTCGTTTTGTTTTTGGTAGAAGTTGTTTTTGATGTTATTAATACTAAGAATTCGAAGTATTTTTTATAGAACATTATCTCCTAATGTTTGAATTCTAAATTTTTGCGTGTGTGAGCCATATATTGAAGAAAAGCATGGGGAAAAAAATCCTGGATCTTAGAAAAATAGTATCAAACTAGTCAATGCTGTTACATATTTCTTAGCTAAAAGGATTGCTGCTCCTTATTGCGTTTGCCAGAGAGACTGAAAATGGAACCAATTTCTGGAATGGAGAAATGGAAGGGATTAGGGAATGGCATGGAAAGGGCATGATTAGAAATGGGTTGTTTGTATAGTACAATATTTCTATCTCTGTAATGGGGAATTGTAGAAATCTTTTGTATTTAGGGTCCCTGCACTTAGGGTCTTCCCTTAGAGGATTGTGCTTATTAGGTTGAAGAGCCTAAAGTTCATATCCCAGTTCTGCCAATTATTTGCTGTGAGACTTTTAAATAGTTACTTGACTTCTCTCAGCCCTCATCTGTCGAGGGGATACTGAAAGTATATAGAATTAGGAATGTGCTTGTCACCGTATCTGGTACCTAGTACACAATAAATGTTATAGTCAGTTATCAATTAATGTAATACTAGTATATGGAGAACATTTGACAGACTTTTAAAAATAAAGCAAAACAAACCCGTTGTCAATTGTTTAGTAGCTACAGCCAGAAAAAGCAATTAAGGTAGTAGGCCCCAAAGGGAATATCTTTAATTTAAGGTCTGATTTCTAAAATGAAAGTTGAAAATATCAATAGATTTAAAATATGTTTCCTCAGAGAGTCGTAAGAAGTTGGATGTAGAAGTCCTTCCATGATTGGCTTCCTATAACAAGTCTGTAGTTTCCTGATTCTACTTCGTATCCTATAATCATGGACTTGTTTATGTGACCTTCCAAGCCCGTAACCAATCAACTGGCCAGTCTTCTCAGTAAGTACTTTTCTCTTCCGCAATACATAGAGGTTTACTTACCAATTAAAAATGTTTAAGAAATAGCACATACTAGAATATTAATAATTGCTGATCTCTACTTTTAATAATTTGCTGTTAATATTGTTGAGAAATTTTCTTTCTACTTAGCAAGATCTGCATTAATTTGGTCTTTACAGCTAATGTTTCACTGAATAATATGGATAGTCATTGAAGTTTGTATCTTAGTGATGAAAATATAAAAGATCGCTTTTTTCCAAGCACTTAAATCATTTTTGTGTTTAAAACATTATTTTTTGCTTTAGTAGTCTTAAAATAACCACAAGTAATATTTTAAATGCAAGTTTTTCATTGACTTAAAGTTTTATAAGTATCTAATTTTTTATACATTTTTATGCATTCTAATTTTTTAACATTGTTTTTCAGCATGTGGTAAACATCCCACAGATATAAGCTAAATAACTTTTATTGATACATGGTTATGTGTATTTTAAAATTTTTAGTAATTATTCATTTATTTTGGTGGTTTCCAAATGATTCATCCATGACAAAGTTTTCTTTTTCACTAAATCTGAATAAAAAGTGATTTTTTAAAAACAGAAATATTAAGTAATAATATTGCTTAATTACATGTGCTTAGCAATAATAAAATAAGTAGTGTGTGAAGAATGATATTTTGGAATCACCGAAATTTTATGTATAGTAAATGACTTAAACATAAAAGTTGTTGTAGTTGTTTTTAAGTATCCTGAATCTTCACAGTTCATGCGTGTGTTCTGGAGGAGGAATAAATAGAGAAACAAGGCAGCCTCTAGTGGCTATTGTGCATATTACATTTACCTTTGAAATGATAATTGCAAGTCATTTATTAGTCCTTAGTAAGTGCCCAGGACTGTGAGGAATGCTGGAGAAAGCCTGTCTTGCTGTCCTGGAATCAGCTTTAAATGATAAGAGACAGACATTACTACAAATAGTCAGAGTCATAGCCATATAATTGTAAACTGAAGTAAAGGTTTTGGCTTCCGATTTGGACTGCATAGCCCCTGAGGAAATGATGCTTGAGAGTGCAAGGTAGGGACTTGACTAGGAGCCCACTGTCACTATATAACAGAGCTAGATTTTTATGTTGGCTGTTACAGCTTCAGGGTCAAAGTTCTCAAACACAATTTTTGTTTCACTACTTCAATAAGGTTTTGGGTAGTGGAAAATTTGTATTATCCTTTAACACATAAACTTTGATACTTTATATAGAAGAGTTGTGTAATAGCAATGGAGAAAAGAAAGACCATAAGTCCAGGGAGTTATTTGTAAATACAAATGAAAGTGAGAAGTGATATACATATTTCCTTATTTATAAGCATGAAAAGGAGAGTACTCAGGTTTCCATGGTAAAGAGGAGTATTTAAATCAGTGTGAGCTTCTGTACATCTAGATATATACAGTACGTACTTTAGTTGTAAATAAAGTTTAAGATCTAACTGAAATGAATTAAGTACTTGAAAAATGACTTACTTTGCATAACTAAATATGATACCTGATAGATGGGGTCCTGAGCTAGAGGACAGAAAAAAGGATAAGTGAATAGAATATTATGAATAATTTTGGAATAATAAATTTGACAATTTGGATGAAATGGACAAATGGACAAATTAAAAGATACAACTACCAAAACTCACTCAACAAGTAGTAAATAATCGTAACATCTCTCTGTATATGAAGAATTTATAGTTAAAAACCTTCCAACAAAGAAAACTCTGAGCCATTGGTTTCATTGGTGAATTCTGTCACACAAGAAAGGAAGAAATAATATAAATTCTACACAGACTCTTCCAAAAAATAAAAGAGGTAACAGCACTTCCCAATGCATTGTCTGATACCAAAACCAGAAAAAAAAGAAAATTATAGTCTAATATCTCTAATAAATATTACTTCAAAATGCTAAATAGTATTTCAGGAAATAAAATCCAATAGTATATAGAAAGGATAATACTTAATGATCAAGTGGGGTTTGTTCTGGGAGTGCAAACTTGGTTTAACGTTGGAAATTCAATCAGCGTAATTCACCACATTGGGAGACTAAAAGAGAAAAACCGAATGATCATGATCATCTCAATAGATGCAACAAAAGCATTTGACAAAATCCAGCATTCATTCACAGTTTAAAACTCTTTGCATATTGAGAGTAAAAGGGAATTTCTTTAACTTAAGAAAGGGAATCTACAAAACCTGGAAAACTGACAACTTTCACCCTAAGACTGGAAACAAGGCAAGGATTTCTGTTGTTACTACACCTATTCAACATTATACTAGAGGTCCTAGACAGTACAACAAGCGTGAGACATAAATAAAAAAGTATAGATTGCTAAGAAGTCCTTTTTTCACAGGTGACATAATTATCTCTTTAGAAAATCAAAAGGTACCTACATAAAAGCTACTATAACTAATAATTTTTCAGTGTTGCAGGATACAAAGTGAATATAAAAATCAGTGGTAATTTAAGAACTAACAAGGGGAAATTGAAATAAAAAATACCATTTACAATAATATCAAAAAATGAAATATGTAGGGATGAATCACAGAGGCATGAGGAAACTTTTGAGGGTTATGGGTATGTTAACTATCTTGACTGTAATTATTATACACTTTAAATATATACAGCTTATTATAGGCCAATTATGCCTCAATAAAGCTATAAAAATGCTATAAAGAATATTATTGGGACACTTCAAAAATCTGTAGTATACATGGTAGATTAGATAAAAATACTGACGTTGAGTGTACTGAAGTTGATAACTCTACTGTAGGTATATATGGGAGTATCATTATTCTCAGGAAGTAAACACTGAAGTATTTAGGGGTAAAGGGCCATAGTGTATGTAAATTATCTTCACATGGTTCAGAAACAATATTATGTGACACACACCACCCCCCCCAAACCTCCCACCCGCACACATGGGAGGGGTAAGTTAAAGAGGTGAGGCAGGGACCAGAGAGGCAAGAAGGAGAAAATGATAAAGCAAGTGGGAAAAATGTTAACGTTAGATGTATATGGCTAAGGGGTGTATGGATATTCATACCACTATTGCAGTTTTTCTCTGAATTTGGAATTGTTTGAAAATAAAAATGTTAAAAATCTATACTAAAGTGTTGTCATTTACAAAAATTCCTTAGGTGGGACACAAAATACAATTGCCAAAAGAAAATTAATTGAACTTAATCAGAATTTAAAAGTACTGCTATTTGAAAAACACTGTTTAAAAAGTGAAAAGGGAAAAAAAGAGGATTAAAAAAAGTTCATTAAATGCATGAGAAGTTGCTCAACGTTATTGGTTATCAGGGAAAGGTAAATTAAAACCACAATAGGTTACCACTACACTCCCACTAACTGTAATTGAATATACTCAAGAGTGGGGGGCAACATTATAACAATATATAAGAAATTATAAAGCACATTATACTTACTATAAAGTAAATTCTAAAACAACATTTATAGCCAAATTATAGATTGTCAATAAAATAAAGTTTTAAAACACTTAAAGACATTGCTTGTAGGTGTGTTAAGCAGTTTGGAAAAAGTTTGGCAGTTCTTTTTATACGTTTAAACATCTGCTTACCATTTAACCCAGCAATTCTAATTCTGCATATTTATTCAAGAGAAATGAAAGCATATATTCACAAAGTCATTTACTGTTCATAGAAGCTTTATTTATAATAGCCCAAAACTGGAAACAATTCACATATCCATCAAGAGGTGAATAGATAAACAATTTGTAGTATATCCATATAATGGATCCTTCTCGGTATTAAAAAGGAACAAACAACTGAATCACAGCCGTGCATGAATCTCAAAAATGTAATACTGAATGAAAGCAGATACAATAAAGTACATACTGCATGATTCCATCTCAGTGACACTTTAGAATGCTAAAAATTAATCTTGCATCACAGAAGGCAGTGATTGCTTATGGTCAGAGCTGTGGGGACGGGGTTTGACTGCAGAGGGACATGGGGGAACTTCTTGGAATGATAAAAATATTCTATATCTTGATTCTGGTGGTTGGTTATATGAGTGTATATGTTGGTCAAAACTTATAAAATGTAAAATGTCCATTTTTGTATATAAATTATACTTTAATAAAGTTGATTGAAAGATTTAAAAATAGATGCCATTCATTAGAGTGCGTCAGAAAAAATTTAGTAAGACTGTTGACCTTAGAATAATTAACTCTAAATAAGTGGAATGTATTATAACAAGAACCCTTATACTCAAAAGAAAAACAATTGTATGAACTAATGGTAATTTTTATTTAATATGCATATATTAAAAAAATGGTTAAAAACATACATTAGTAGGTAATTTTTTGGATCTGAAAGAATTATCACAGGGCTCCTTGTTAGCATTGAAAAGTGGGCTACTAGATATTGTATTTTTGCATACATCTTTTGATTGCCTAATATCCCACATATCTTCAAAGTCTTTCCTTGCTTTGGCTGGGTTCTTTGCCTCGTTCTTTGTGGTCCTACTAAAACATGTGGTCGTGCGTATTCAACACGGACATGTGGTCCATGTCTATTCACTTTTCTAATTCTGTTGCTGAGCATAATACTTGCAAAATAGTAGGTTTTGAATAAATGTTGTTGAAGTAGGATTCATTTTAGCCAAAATTACTTTGCCATTCATTTTAATAAGTTCCTTAAAAAACATTGATTGAGCACCTACTTTCTCAGTAGGTAGGACATAACAGTGGTGAACAAGATATCAATCTGTGTCCTTATGGGGCTTATATTCTAGTGGAAGAGAATCACTAAGTAAATTTCAACAATAAATACAGAGCGTGTCATTGTTTATATCAGGGAAAATGAAGAAAGGGTCTACTTTAGGGTGGTGTAGAAACCTTGAGGAGGCGACATTTGAGAAGATGGTGTGAAAAATAAGAAGGAGCCCGCCATGGGAAGAGCCAGCTGAAGAGCCCAGAGATAGTTCACTTGGAACTGAGTGGTTTCCCTGGATGCAAGACTTCCAGTGCCCAAAGCGGGGGGTGGTGGGGGGGTGGGGGGGGTGGTCCCAGGCACAACAGGGTGGTCCAGCTGCTCCACTGTGCTCTAGGCTCCAGCTCTTCTTGCTTTCACAAGGATTTTTAACTCCTGCAGTTACTCCACCTTTCTGTTGCAGCGTTAATTTCTTTCTACATTTGAAATCATTCCTCAGCACACAGATCTAGTGTCTCCTACCTGAGGAAAACCCTCTATTGGCCATACATCAATTTTCATTTAAGAAAAGAACTTTTCTTGAGACTTAGCATTCTCCCAAAGAGCTGTACTCATCCCACTGTCTTTCCCTCCCTGACCTCCCATTTACTTTCGAGCAAGCACGTTCATGGGGCTTACCTCTCACTACTCTGTTGAAATTCCTCAGTAAGGTTAACAAGGACTTCAGTTTGCTGCCCTGCTCTTACTCCAGTCTTTAAGTGTATCTGATAAAGTTGACCACACCCTCCTCTCTTGAAACACTGATATTAATAATAATTTCCGTGTTTGAAATCTTGTCCTTTAGAATATTCTGCTTAACGTCTCCTTTTTAATTCATCAAATTTAGTTTGTTGTACTGTGTGTATTTGAAGTGATGACTTTTTCTTCAGGAGGGCTTGTGAGATAAGCAAGAGAAATATATATTGCAAGTGTTTAATTAATTTATCATTAGGAGAATCAGTATTCAGCTGAAACAATTATTTCCATATATAGCATATCAAAGGCCTTAAAGATGTTCGTAGCCTTTGATTCAGTGACTGTACTTATAGGCAGTATCTTAAGCAGATAACGTGAAATGTCTGAAAAATTAACATAAAAATTATATATAAATTTAGATTAATCACATTGATACTTTTAATAGTAAAAACCTGCTTAACAATATGGGGGTGATCAGGAAAATTAAAATGCACCCATAGAATAGAGTTATGGTAATGGTAAATGATGTGTAGGAAAAGGTGGGTTATTTTTTTAAATAACAGAAATGTTAATGTATAATAAAGGAAAAAATCTATATAAAATTGTGAGCCTCTATAAAAATGTAGATAGGATAAAAATTGTAAGAAACTGTGAACAGATTTTTCTTTAGGTAGTAGAAGTGTAGGTAATTTTTCTATATTTCCAAACTTACCACAGTGATTTTATTTTTATAATCAGATTGCTATTATTAAGATGGGAGTTGCCATGTAGTCAAAGCTCATAAGGAAAATACATATTTATTCTGAGAGTGTTGCCTTAGATTGCAGAATAGCATCTACTCAGTAAGGGACTTTTATAATTTGTGGAATATCTTTGATATTTAGTTGACTCTTGATTCTCCCAAGAAAAAAGTGGCCCATAATTTGACCATTTTCTCTATTTTATTTTATTATTTTATTATATGCTTGACTTTGATAAGGTTTCTTCCCCAATGTTTCAGTTTTTTTGCAGGATATTTTGCCACCCTTTCCTTTCATAATGTACTTCTTCAGGCCAGGAAGAATAAGATGTATCTGTAATTAAATTAACTCATCTTTGGTGTTTTTCAGCCAAGCGTCACTATGTGTAACTAATGCAGTTACATTACAAGAAGGACAAGTTAGAGTACTTTGCTGTTATTTGTAATCTGGGGAGAGATTCACCAACAAAAGCAAATTGTAGACTGGCTTGAAAAGCACTCCCATGGACTCCCATTGATTTAGGCAGTTAATGGTATATTTAAATGTGTTATTTAAATGTTTCACATTGCTTAGTTTTCCTTCCCTAAGTATTTGTAAGCTCATCAGATTTGTGACTGTGTCACTTTGGTGGTCTCTGTAGTTCCCCAGCACACAATTATGCGCTTAATATGTGCACAGAACATTTTTACTGAATGAATGAATGTAACCCTCTGCTTTTTTGTATTGGTTCAGGGAACTAAAATAAAGTGTTCCCTTAATGAGTGTAAATCTTCTGACGCAAAGACGAAATTTAACTACTTTTTCCTTCCCCTACTAAATGGACAAAATGCATGTTGTCTGCTCAACTTGGTGATAGTCAAGAGAAGCTAAAACTGTCCTGAGCTGATAACCAGAAGTCAAAAAAAAAAAAAAAAAAGAAGCACAAATAGTTAAATAATGTTAAATTCTGAGAATATCAATGGTTGTCACATGGGTAACCAAGACCACCATGAGTTATATTTTCTATTTTATACAGGATTTGACTTGACTGAACCTTAACTCATTTTAGGACTCATTTAATTCTTTCTTTGTTTTTTGATCCTATGTTAGTTTTTATGAGCTTAGTATGCATTTAAGTTTATTATAAATAGTTTATTGGTGCTAATTACTTATGATACTTGAACTTTTCTTTTTGTTTGAGTGTACTTTATCATATATTTTATTTCTGTAATATCTCATTATTAAATAATGCTTGTTACCATCATAAATGAAGGTGAAGCTGTGTTATGTAATATTTTAAAATATACAATCTATATGTAGTCATCAAAATAAGTGAAAGTATATATGATTGCACTAAGGCTTACCCAAATTTAATCTTGTTCCCTCTTTTCAGTTTTTCTTGAAGATTATTTACACGGGATATGCTGCTGTACATTATTTTGGGATTGCTCATACATTTGGTGTTCTTCGCCTCCATCTTTGACATTTACTTTACATCTCCTTTGGTTCATGGAATGACTCCTCAGTTTACGCCATTGCCTCCCCCAGCGAAAAGATTAGTGCTGTTTGTTGCTGATGGCCTGCGAGCAGATAAACTTTATGAATTAGATGAAAATGGAAATTCTAGGGCACCATTTATTAGGTAAGCATGTCAACTGGTACAAAGACATCTCTGGAAAATGTTATGCTAATACTGTTTATCTCACGTTGGGTAGAGGAGTGATGATGAGAAAGAGAATAGGGCACATATACATTGGCCTTTGCCATAGAGATTAGCAAGTTTATTTCCTTCTAGGAGTTATTTCTCATATTGTGGAAGTTGCTATCAGGTGAATCGAAATGAATGACCTTAGCTGCTTGGCCTAACTTGTCCTCATTTCTGAAACCTGGCTTACAACTCACTATATTGTCCTTTTCTTATTAATGACAAGCATATATATTAGTGAATTGCCAATTGCAAAGGTGTTTAACTAGAAAATATAGACTTCAACTCAAAATACATCTTCTATAAAATATATGAAGCCCTTCCAAGTCTATATCACTACATAATGTAATTTTGGATTCTATTAAGTGGCTTTGAAAAGAAATATTTAATTTTTGGGGCTTAGGGGACTCCTGCAATCAACTGTTCTTTTTCTGATTCATAGCAAGCCCCTCAAAAGCCCTTCCTAATGCTGTTGTAGAGAGATTAAAACTCAAATTCAATTGGAAATTTATCTAAAATCGTCTATCTTTCTCCTGCCCCTGTCATGATTTCTTTCTATCTCTTTACCCTATTTCAGTTTTCTTTATAGTACTACTTAGCATGTGCAACTTCCACTAAGGCTGGGACTTTGTTTTCTATACTACTTTATCTCTAGTTCCTAGAACATACAGGCAATTAATAAATATTTGTTGACTGCTAGAAGAATGAATGAGCCTGAATTCTATGTTGAATTTCCAGGAATAAATTTATGGTGCCTCAAAGAAATGCATAATATACTAAAGTATGCAAATATATGAGCAACTCAGGGCAATAGGAAAATATGAGTAGGAAAATAAGATCAAGCCTGGGTTAAGTTCAGTACACAAAAATGTGTAACATAAATTTCTATGAATAGTTTAAAAATTGGGGTGATATATTTGGTTGAATTTCTTAGTTGTCGAAGAAAGGAGAGAAATATAGTTCATTGCAAAATTAATAAGATATAAAATATACTGGTTGTTAAGGCAAAGGCAAGGCTTTCTGGTACCACTTGCGTCTCCTTGGGGTGTTACATAGAGGGCAAAGGGCTCACAGTTGATGTGCCTTGTGTTGTATGCCATTCTAGCTTCTTCTGAACCTTTTTTTTTGAAAGGTTTTATTTGTTCCTCACTGTTTTTTAAAAAATATGATCTGATCAAAATGTTTTCAACAGAAGTATCCACATTTCTTTATACCTCCCTCTCTCTGTTTGAGTTCAGTTTCCATTACCTAACTGAAGAAGTTAAGAAATATTTCTCCCTCAGCAGGTGGTTCAATGGTTTTTTAAGCCTTTTATTTTTATGTATATATTTGACCAAAGTTGGTTTTATTATGAGGTGTCAATATTAAAAGTGTCTAAACCAGCACTTTTAGATACTTTTCTACAGAACATTTTGAGAGTTGAAAGTTTATCTTGAAAGTTGTTACCAATGAATTAGTGTTTTATAACTTGTTGCTCTGCTGGCCTTTCACCTGCAACAGCATTACTGATAGTTTTGCATTTTCCCCCGAATTTTGCAAATCACTGTTAGACAACTTAAAGAATGTTGATACATTTTAGCAAAAGAAATTTTGGCCTGTTTTAATCTCAAATTTAGGAAGATAATTTAACCACCATCACACCTAAGAAAATTTAACATTGACAAAATAATATTGTGTATATCAATGATTTCTTATGTAACATACCATTTCAATACTTTGTGGCTTTAAACAATAATGGTGTATTTTGTCTTGTGATCCTGTACAGTGGTTGAGTGGTTCTTTGTCTCACCTGGGCTTTCTTGTGCTACTGAATCCAGCTGGTGGGAGGGATAGGACTGTGCTCAAGTGGGATCAGAAAGATTCCTTTCCTTCTTAAATTTTGACTCATTCTTTTGACTGGATTCCTTCAGTAATTTATTTTTCTATAGCCTTAACAGAGCATTTGATCATAGTCTATGTTAACTATTCATCTGTAACATCTTTTAGGAATATCATAATGCATGAAGGCAGCTGGGGGATATCTCACACACGTGTGCCAACTGAATCTCGGCCAGGCCATGTAGCCCTGATAGCAGGGTTTTATGAAGATGTCAGTGCAGTTGCCAAAGGTATTGTCTATTTAGATGATTTTATCACATGAAAAATTTATCGCAAAAATATTGCTTCTTTAACACTGAATCATGACACAAAGTGAAGTATGTTTTGAGATACTTTTTTTTTGGCCATGCTGCGTGGCATGTGGGATCTTAGTTCTCTGACCAGGGACCGAACCGACGCCCCCTGCAGGGGAAGCATGGAGTCTTAACCACTGGACCGCCAGGGAAGTCCCTGTTTTGAGATACTTTTGACAAGTATTTTAGCATGCCTAACTCACATAAACACACACTGGGATTGACTCAAGAATTAAGCTTTAGCTTTTTATCATCCTGTGCTATTGATAGAATATGATTGGATGGATTCATGGATTTCCTAGATCTTAACACTCGAAAGGTCAAAAGTGATTCTATATTTTAGTAAGAAGTAAATTATCTATTGTAAGCGTTTTAAAAAAAATTGTAATATAATACATGTAACAAAATCTGTTATTAGTTTTGCATTTGTTCTGCAATTAATCCTCATTGTTATTATTTGAAAAATACTTCTTTAGGGGTTATACTAATATTTCATCATGTATATATTACTTTTGTCATTGTTTGCTTTTTTTCTCAATTACCTGAAGGATGGAAGGAAAATCCTGTAGAATTTGATTCTCTTATTAATGAAACCAGGCACACATGGTGCTGGGGGAGCCCAGACATCTTGGCTATGTTTGCCAAAGGTAAAAGTCATTGATTATATTTCCTCAGCTATTAAATAGGCAATAAATCAGTATGGTAATTTAAAATATATACTATATTTTATTGATTTTGAAATACATGTTTTTACATATTTAACATCTCTGAAATAAGGGTGTATATTACAATAGATAGACATGTCAGTTTGATTTTTTTCCTTCTTAGTTGTACTTGAAATGTTGAATTATACAGTTTTTAATACCTTCGATTCGATGAAATGGTATATGACTCTTAACATCTAACAGCTTTTTAATCTTGGGCAAGTTAGATAACTTCTCTGAATTTCAGTTTTCTTTTCTGTAAAATGTGATAATAATAATAATAATTTCTATCTTCTAGGTTTGTTTTAGGGATTAAATAAGATAATTCATGTGAAACATTTAGCAAAATGCTTATTATGATGATGATAACTCCTCATTATGATGATGATGTAGATGTCTGGTTCATTTTACTTTGATAGATTATTACTAAGAAGTTAGTAGATAGTCACATAAAGATTTAAATGTTAAAATTTTTATTTATAACTTCTATTTGCATATATTCAGGATCATGCCATTTGGATTTGTTGTATTTGTTGTATTTCTGTGCATGACGAATCTGCAAGTATTAGAACATCTCTTGATTAGAAAATTCATTTACATTATTTTCTAAAATCAGTTGGATTCCATTTGAATTTTGTATCATTAAATGCTTTTTAGTGAGAGCATTATGATCATTTCACCTAATGAAAAAGTTTACACTTTGTCAAGAATATAATATAATAATTGTAATTACTAAAGATTATTATATGTCTCAAAAGCAAAACAGATATTCAGAATTTTCTGTATGATAGTCACAGAACATTATTATGTAGAGCAGGTCAAAAAACTCATACTGCTTGCCATTTATATACTCCCTTCTTTGGAAAGCAGTTAAGCTTTTTGGGGGACTGGTGGTGGTGAGGATGGATTAAGTTGCTATGGCCACCAAACTTACCTCTCTACTTCTGACTACAGTTGATAGGACAGGACACCTGAATTGGAGATAATCGAATAAGAATGTTCCATTTCTTATGGCAACCCACAGACCCACTCAGATCTTTACTTAGAATGTGGGAAGTAGAATGGCTGAACAGTAGAATAGTATCATTAGAGCTAAGCTGATATTATAAGAGATTTGTCATTATTTTGTTATATCTCTTACTTATGAGCTGTAAGAGCCTAACTCAGAAATTCACTAAGTTGATTAGATTCTTAATAAAATCCTACAAATGTGTAAGATTAATATATTTGTTGACCCTTTCAAACTATTTGGCAATAAGCAATATTTATTCTCTTATACTGAGAAAAATGCACATATTTTATGAATAAAAGAATTGAAATATTTGAATTTTCTTCTTGGTTAGGGAATTTTGTAAAACAAATGATTTCATCTATTTTAGATTGTACCATCCTTAGATGCACAAATTCTTTGAATAGTTTAATCCTTACAGGGAGACAAACTTTGTTGTTTACTTTTGTGCTGTCGTGTATTCATTAGCACTGTGACTTTGGCAAGTTAATTAACTCACTTGCAGTGTATCTGTAAAATTGGAATATGTTACTGTGAGAACAAAAACAACAGCATATGTTATAGTATAAACTATGGTCCATGGCAGATCATTAAAAATTTTTTTCTCCAAATTTCCTTTTCAGGTGCTAGTGGAAACCATGTTTTTGCACATAATTATGACGCTTACAGTGAGGATTTTGGTGCCCAGGATGTAACAAAACTGGATACCTGGGTTTTTGATAATGTGAAGGTACGTGCTATTGAGTGGCTAATCTACAGCACACGTATTTGTACCTAATGTACTAGAAACTGATTTGTTAGTAAATGCATCTTCGTTTTTTTTACTTGTATGAACTTGAAAGTTCTTTATTGTAGCATACTATTTTAAAAAGACTGGATTCTAGGAAATTACATATTCTACAATAACCAATTAATAGAAGTTTAAAAAAAATAATTTAAAAAAGTTAACTCTGGGCTTCCCTGGTGGCGCAGTGGTTGAGAATCCGCCTGCCAATGCAGGGGACACGGGTTCAATCCCTGGTCTGGGAAGATCCCACATGCCGCGGAGCAGCTAGGCCCGTGCGCCACAACCACTGAGCCTGTGCTCTGGAGCTTGCGAGCCACAACTGCTGAGCCCGCGTGCCACAACTACTGAAGCCCACGCGCCTAGAGCCCGTGCTCTGCAACGAGAGAGGCCACTGCAATGGGAAGCCCACGCACCGCAACGAAGAGTAGCTCCCACAGCTGGAGAAAGCCCATGCGCAGCAACGAAGACCCAATGCAGTCAAAAATAAATAAATAAAATAAATAGATTTATTAAAAAAAAAAAAGTTAACTCTTAAATTCCGTGTTTCTGACAGTAAAATGAGCCCTTGGTTGGATTTAGGAAACCTGCATTTCTTTCCTAGTTTGCTGAATCATCCTAGGTAAACCTTCTTGATCTTTCATTGACCACAGAACCAGTCTCTTACAAGTAGTGGGACCATGTGATTTGTGTGAAAGTCTTCTGAAAAATGCTGTTCAAATCTAATGCATTTATTATAACATAAAGTAGATGTTTAAAAAAATTGTACTTTAAAGAAAAATTAGATAAGCAAAAACAAATTCACAAGTTAATCATAATAAAATATTTGAATTTCGTTAAGATATCAAGTTTTTTGGACTGTTAGTGACAATCATCACAGCTTCACCAGGAATCCAGTAGAATTTATATTTTCAAAAATTGTGTGAAAATCTCAGCTGTGGATATTGGCTCACTCCTTTCTATCAATCTATTCTTTCTCATCTCCAAATTATAACTCATAATTCATCTGTTGTAAGAAGCATTCATTGATTGACCCTTAATGATTCTTCCTTTTACCAGTAGTGTCTTTGGACTGACATTGCGGACTTCTCCATAATGTAGTCATTTTTATTGTTTGTTTGTAAAAAGTCAGTATGTGTCTGCATTTTTCTTTGTATTTACTTATCAGGAATTAAGTGCTCAATGTGTTCTTTGATAAACCCTATTTCTTTTATCAGAATATTTTTCCTTGAAGCTTTCTTTTTTCATTTAACATATGCTTTTGTCAAAAGGGAAAACCTTCAAGTTAAATAAAATCTCTTCAAAAAAATAATTAGCAATTTATTTTGCTATCACTTCTTAATATAATTGACTTATATCAGTATCTGCTTAAAGGCCTTTGGCTTCTAATTTCATAAACATAGCCAAAAATGTTCCAAAATCATGGATTTGATTCCTTGTGGATAGGCAGATAATGACTGGCCTGATTTTATGCCTTTTTTACTTTACTTCAATGCTGCTAGTTGGTGATATGATAGTGACCAGAAAAAAAATTTACCTACAACTTCATAAGATATGATAGAGACATGTACATTAATCAAGTAATAACAAAAATATGAAATCATCAACAATGATAAGTGGTGTGAAGGAAAAATGCAGGGACTAAGAATATATCTTTAGAAAATTCTGATCTGAACTAAACAGTTAGAGGAAGACTTTCCTGAGAGTTTTGAGATAGTCTCTGGAGAAGTATAGGAGACAAAAAAATGGATGGATCTGGATTGCATATAGAGAAGAGTATTTCAGGCCAACAGCGTTATGTAAACTTGGGCCCTGAAAGGAGAGCCAGCATAATGGATTTGGGGAACTGAAAAAAGGGGAGGTTAGCATGGCAGGAACACTTACTAGAGCACAGTCTGAGATCAGGCTAGAGAGGGAGTCAGGGGTCCAACCTGGACTTTGTGCCCTGGCCAGAGACTCATGCTTAATTCTAGTCAAACGGTTTACAAATATATGCCAATTTCTACTCCCTTTTTTAAAAATTGTGGTAAAATATCCATAGCCATCTCCTCTATTAGGTCTTCCATGACTTCCCTTTGCTTTACCCCACTTCCAGTTTGACTTAGAGAACCCTCTTCTATATTCCCTTAATACCTCTATCTTAGTACTTTATTACGCTATGCTGTAATTTTTGATACATTGGCAACAATTTCAATCCTATGGGAAAAGAATCTAAAAAAGAATGGAAAATAAAAAAAGATGTGTGAGGACTAACTGTTCCGATACATCCCAGAGGATTAAAAGGAACTCTGCTTTCATTTAAGCTTACAACTGCCTATATTATAAGCCATTGGATCTAACAAGCATTTCTGTACTGTTTCTGCAAAAAGGAGGGGATTTAAAAACAAAACAGGGACTTCCCTGGTGGCGCAGTGATTGGGAATCTGCCTGCCAATGCAGGGGACACGGGTTCAAGCCCTGGTCCTGGAGGATCCCACATGCCGCGGAGCAACTAGGCCCGTGCATCACAACTACTGAGCCCATGTGCCACAACTACTGAGCCTGCACTCTAGAGCCCGTGAGCCACAACTACTGAAGCCCATGTGCCACAACTACTGAAGCCCACGAGCCTAGAGCCCGTGCTCCACAACAAGAGAAGCCACTGCAATGAGAAGCTCGCGCACCACAACGAAGAGTAGCCCCTGCTCGCCGCAGCTAGAGAAAGCCCGCACGCATCAACGAAGACCCAACGAAGCCCAAAATAAATAAATTTATTTAAAAAAAAAAAAAAAGAAAAAAAA
This sequence comes from Eubalaena glacialis, assembly GCF_028564815.1. Taxonomy (NCBI): domain Eukaryota; kingdom Metazoa; phylum Chordata; class Mammalia; order Artiodactyla; family Balaenidae; genus Eubalaena; species Eubalaena glacialis. The sequence continues at coordinate 14,371,859 of NC_083730.1, forward strand.
AAAGAAATAAATAAATAAAAAATAAAAACAAAACAAAACAACAAACAAAAAAACCCAAACAATTTCAATCCTATATACATCTTGTGGCAGAGATACTGTCTTTTTCACATTGTTAAATCTAAATTCCTATCATGGAATTCTCTGGTACATAGATACATGATTAATTTAGATTAAATTCAACTCTGTAATAGAAAAAAAAATATTGCTTAGAAGTTCTATCCCAATAAAAGATAATGCCAGAAGTAGGCAGCCCAAGATTGATGCAGTCCAAGATTGCCATAGTGGTTCCACAATGTCATTAAGACCCAGTCTCCTAAGTTTCTCTTCTATCCTCAGAGCATGGTTTTAGGCTTCAAAGTTGTCTTACGACCCAAGAGATGGTGGAGTTCCAGCCATTATTTTAAATGTTTTAGGCCAACAGTACAAGGAATCGAAAAGGACCTTCTCTCCTACTAAATTAAATTTATTTCAAAAAGCCTTAGGTCCACATAGTCCTTTGACCAAAATGTTTGACTTATATCTCATTGGCCATAACCAAAAAGGCACATGTAGCTGTGAGAGAGAATAGGAAATATGTAGGTTTTAAGTTTGGAGCACTGACATGTCCCATAAAATCAGAGGTTTTACTTCGAGAGAAAGGGAGACTGCATGCTGGGGTAGTCATCTAGTAGTCTCCCATGAGGTATAATAAATATTTGTTAAGTACAAAAATGAATGAGTGTCTTTGAGCTAAGAAAAGTGGGGTTGGTGGGCATAATTATACTAAATATTGGGGGGAAAGAAGCTAGGAGTGTATTCTATCTCTTAAGTACAAAAGACCAACTTTTTAAAAGGCAATGGGAATCTAATAGGCTGAGCTCTGTAAGATTAGTGTTTCATGGCTTCCCAGATCTTGTGTCCACATATGAATGAATAGCAGTTTTTACAAAGCTGAATATTATCAGTCATGAAACAAATTGTAAATTTGACTCAAGTTCAATTGCTAAGTTTTTTTGTTTCTTGTCAGCTTTCAATTATATCTTTAGAATGTAATTCCTTTCTCTTGAGAAACTTGCCATTTCCATCTAGATTTAAAATTTCTTAGGGGCTAATTAGAATGTATTTGAAAGGGGCTAGGTAGAATATACATTTCATACATATATGAAAGTTAGGGGGCCATTTTATGTTTTTAAGGAGGATGGGTAGCATTGTTTTTTTTTAAAAAATTATTTCTATTCTTGACTAGATGGTTTCTCTAATGGCACCATTTATATTTTTAATGTTTGTAATAATGAAGAATTATCTGAAAAAATACTTCAGACTTTTGTTGGAAAGTTAAATACCTCTTATTCTTAAAATTAACATCTTCTATAGTTAATTTATGTGAACAATAATTATATATCTTGGCAGCCTGTTGACTTATTTAAAATAATTTAAAAGTAGTCTCCATAGGTACTTGCTTACATGTTCATGTGTATGTAAGCACAGGATGAATCCTTTTCTTAGAGGGCTTTATGAATCCAGTTTATCATTATGAAATTAATCATTTTTGAACCGTATTTCCTTTCATTAAGTTGACATTTTTCTATCATACAATGTGAAGAACAGATTCTAGTCTTGGGACAAAGGAAATAGGAGGCTATTTGCAATGTTGCAAATGAGAGACTATGGTTGGACTAGGGTGGTAACATAGGACAACAGAAGTATGAAAACATTTAAAACTCATAAAGCGTTCCTAAACTGTTGCCACTAGTACCGTTTTACTTTTGACTCTTGTCAAAATAGTTCTTCAATCTGCTATATTTTATTCAATGTTATGAGAACTTCATGAAATCGAGATCCCCTTTCTATGACCTTTTTTCAGCCTAATTATAACACAGAAAATAGCTCACTCGTTATTTGAACGGAGATGTCTGAACTGACAAGTACTTTGTGTTGGTAGGTCCTGAGGACAAATTTAAACAAAATAGGATAATTTAATTTTATAGTTATGTATAAATTTAATTAAATGTTTTCATTGGAATTACTTTTTAAATAAAATAAATGAACTAAAATTTTTTAACTTATTTGTTACATACAGGAATTCTTTCATGCTGCCAGAAACAACCAATCTTTGTTTTCTAAACTAAATGAAGACAAAATAGTTTTTTTCTTACATTTATTAGGAATAGATACAAATGGACATGCTCACCGACCATCGTCAAGGTAATTTTAATGCTGTGTTTAATTTCATGGTTTTGAGGGAAACACCTGTTTGAATTTTTAAAATATTATAATGTTTTCTTTGTAATGATCATAACAGAACTTATATTTTAAATAACTCTAAAGTAGAATAAGTTCTCATTTATATGAGATGTAGTATGATATAGTGGCTAAAATCACATGTGCTGTGACCACACTGCACATTAATATAAGTAAAATATATCCTGTATGTGTATTCCATATTCTTCATTTATCAGGTCAGAGAGAAAAAACTTATATTTTAGAAGTATTTTCGTAAATTTTGAAATAAAAAGCATTTTTATGGTGTTAATATTTATATCACAAAAAGACGTAATTAGCTGTTCCTTATGTTCCATTTAATCGGTGCTGTATCTAGCAGATAATAGTATAAAGTTTTGTATATGATGTTTCAGTAGTACTCCTTATATAAAAGAGCGACTATTTTTCTCACTTTTGCAGACCATAAGAAAGGAAGAATTCATGTTATACTTTTATTCTTCATTTTGAATTTGATTTAGATTAGTCTAACTAACTGTAAAGCCTGTTGGTTAGCTGCCAGTAATGAAAACCTCATGCTTCCCTTCTTTAACACAATGCATTGTCTTAAGTGATAGAACTTATACCAAACCATCCTTGTTCAACTGTATGGAAAGCTTAAATATAGTTTGTTCAAAATATATTATAGTGTTTTATATCACAAACACTCTAAGGGATGGAAATATTCTATAGTTGAAACAGTGATGCTTACCTATTACTAATGTGGAAAGAGCAATATCGTTTACATTATGAGAGGCATGAACTTAAAAGTCATCATGGTTGCATTTGAGACTTAAAAAGCATTCCTTAAAATCTATTTGCTAATCAATATCTTTTTAAAAATCATTTTTGAAAATGATTCCAGATTTTTTTACTTCTTTAAGAGGAGAAGAAAATTACTTTTAACACTCTAAAGAGCTCTGATTTAAAAAAATATTAAAGATGAAATCTAAAAGTACTTCAAGTTACTGACTTTATAAGTTCATGTTGAATAAACTTGATTTTTCCAAATTAATGTAATTAATATAATTTAAGTTTCTCTTCTCTTTCTTTTTAAACAGGGAATATTTGAACAATATTAAAATAGTTGATGAGGGATTGAAAGAAATTGTGTCTACTCTTAAAGATTTTTACGGAAGTGATGGGAAAACAGCATTTATCTTTACTGCTGACCATGGAATGACAGACTGGGGTTAGTCTGTTTCTAAGTGATATATACTTTATGATTAAAGTAGTGGTAAATGTAGCTTGCAAATATCTTGTAATGTTGAAGAGGATTAGATATCTTAGTATATGCAAACTGTCTAGCACATAACAGCATGCATAAAATGTTAGTGTATAAAAGACTTATCTTATATAATCTTTCTTCTAACTATGAAAGGAATATACTCTCATTTAACACGAGAAATTAGAGAAAAGTGTGGTGAAGAAAACAAAAAATACTGATTATTTATCCACCTAGAATTAACTGTATGTGATGGCAGAAGGGGTGAGTTTAAGGTGGTATTACTGAGGGTACTACTAGATGAGCCTATCCCCCCTGTGAGACTCCCAAGGCAAACACAGTGTGTGCACAGAGAACAAAATAAGGCAAAGCTAAGGTTTGGGTCACCAAGTCACAATGTAGAATTCTTGTGAGCCGGTTCTACTTTATAAAGGGCTTTTGGCTATACCAGCCAGAGTGGCCTGGAAGAAAAGCATATAGAGACTTTGCTATCCTCTTCAGAGCAGACCTGGCCTCAAACTTGGGTGGTTACTCCTCAAAGGAGCTTTCCCTGTTCTTTCTACCTTTGTTGCTACTCTGGTGGCATCTCCTCCAAGTCTTATTGTTATTATTCTTATTCTTCTTTCAACCAGTCACTCAACGGATGTTCTGCTTTTTGTTTTTGCCTGTTTGTTGTTGATGCTCTGACTTGCTTTGGGAATATTTAAAAATGAATTGTTATATAGAGATGCAAACATTTGGGAGTATGGTGGCTAGAATTAGCTATATAGAGATCAACTCTTTAAAACTAAGTATTAAAAAATATTTAGGTATAAGTTAATTCTTATATATTGGTACTTGTCTTATTACTCTTTGTGTCTCATTTGTAGGTTCCCATGGAGCTGGTCATCCTTTAGAGACTTGTACTCCTTTTGTCACTTGGGGAGCTGGAATCAAGTATCCTCAAAAAGTGTTAGCTCAGAAATTTGATGATACATATTTGCAAGGTATGAACATTTATCTTTATTGTTTTTATAAATGTGACATTTTAAAATAAAACCAAAGTTTAACTTTAAAAAATTACTTTTCAAGTTATAGCTTTCATTTTGATATTTGTGTCATTACTATTTCTATGTATTACTTTTGTATAGTTCATATTATTTGGTTTATAATATTCAGCTTGAAATATAATTGTTAGTTATTCGCCTTGTGAAAGTTCAAGTATAAGTTTTAATATTTTTTTTTCACAAACCTTATTCCAGGACTTAGATTAAACCCTTGGCTTAGATCTTACCTGCAAAGACTATCAATTAGATAAATCACACATATGTCACAATTGATATTTCAAAACCAGACAGATTTTGCCCTGTCTCTAGTACTTTTGAAGGCTCTCTCTGTTGCCCAAGCCTCCCTTGCTTCTCAATCCATGACGAAAAGGAATTCCTTTTTCTTGGAGCTCTGGTTATTTTGTAACGTAAGGGTATTTTAGCGTTTCAAAGCTTTTACTAATTGGACAAAATAAATTCCTCTCAAATGCCTTTCTCTGGATTAGTTGTGTCAGACTCATTCAAAGCACTTGTTAAGAATACAGATTAAAAAAAAAAAGTTACAGATTTCCAGACCTTGTCTGTAGGTATTTTGATTCCATGAGTCTGGGTAAGGCCTAGAAATGTTCCTTTTAATTTTTATTTATTTATTTATTTATTTATGGCTGTGTTGGGTCTTCGTTTCTGTGCGAGGGCTTTCTCCAGTTGCGGCGAGCGGGGGCCACTCTTCATCGCGGTGCGCGGGCCTTTCACCACCGCAGCCTCTCTTGCTGCGGAGCACAGGCTCCAGACGCGCAGGCTCAGCAATTGTGGCTCACGGGCCTAGTCGCTCCGCGGCATGTGGGATCTTCCCAGACCAGGGCTCAAACCCGCGTCCGCTGCATTGGCAGGCAGATTCTCAACCACTGCGCCACCAGGGAAGCCCGAAATGTTCCTTTTAAAACCTTCTCCAGGGATGTGGACTCCCAGCTGTATTAGGTATTTCTACCATAGGAGACATTTTGGTTTGTATAATAAAATTTTCCTACACATTTTCTTTCTTTCTTTTTTTTTTTTTTGTTTATTTTTTATTGAGATGTAATTCTCATACCATCAAATTCATGTTTTAAAAGTGTATGATTAAATTTTTTTAGTATATTCACAAGATTATGCAATCGCCTCTACAAATTACAAAACATTTCATTGCCACCCCTCCTCCCCAAATCCCTTCCCATTAGCAGAGTCACTCCTTACTTCTCTCTCCATTGTATGTCTGTGCCATATTTCATTGTCATCTTATGGACATTTAGGTCATTTCCACATTTGGGCTGTTATGATAATGATGCAATGAACATTTGTGTAACATTTGTGTTTTTGAGTGCATATGTGTTTTTATTTCTCTTGGGCAGGTACCTAGGAGTGGAATTAACGGGTCATGTGTTCCTCTATGTTTTATTTTTTGCAAACTGCCAAACTGTTTTCCAAAGCAGCTGCACCATTTTATATTCTTATGCTCTGTGTTAAATGGATTAGATTGAATCTAAATAGAAGCTAGGTTAAATAATATGTTTGTATTGAATACTTAGGAGACAGAACTTTCTTTTGGCAGTTGATTTCTCAGTGACTTAACGTTTTAGAATCATATGACTTCAAGAATCATTACTGAAAGAATGTATTTTTTCTTATATGGATATTTGGTATCATAAGTTACAGAGAAAGGGAATGTACATGTTTTTCCTCATCAGGTGATTAGTCTGAATTTTTAGTAGCTGACTGGTAGAATTAGGATCATATTTTTAAACTTTATTAGCTTATTAAAGGATATTTCATCATAAAAATGCCTTAGAACCCTTTGGGTAATATATCTTAAAGTCAAAAACAAAGTCTTAAAATCAAGACATGGCCTTATAATCATTTGTTTTGATTACTGTTTATTGAAATTTCTGAATTTATATGTAGAAAGATAGGGGAATGAGGCAGTTTTAATAGAAACTCACTATACTACTTTCACATTTGGGATTAGTGACGGTAGGAGCATCAGAGCTAAAAAATTTCAAATATTTTGCAAGCAACTCTCATTACAGAAAAAAGAAAAGCTTAGATTGACTAATGGGCTATCGGTTGCCTTAATAATTCCCTGGAACAGGACTGTCATTAGTTGCAGTCATGCTGACAGTTGTTATCCTTGTGCCTTTTACTTCCATCTTTCCTTCCGTAGCCTTTGGATGTTTTGAAACCATTATCTCCAAATTATTTCCAAATTAATAAACTATCACAGAAAATATCAAATATTTACTTTTAAGTTATTCTTTTAAAATTCTAGTTTAAAAAATTTACAGCTCTTCCTTCTTAAGCACGCTTTTTGTTCATACTTGGCTTAAAATGAACTTTACCAATACTTTCTTTTTCCACTGACCGCTTATAATAATAAAATGATTTATTTTTTTAAAAAATTCTTAACATCAGCTCTGGTGTTTATTTGTATCTTTCAGAATGGAAATTGGAGAACTGGAAGAGACAAGATGTCAATCAGGTATTCATTAAATTTAATCATGTTCAGATTTAATTTCATCTATAAGAAGTTTAGACCAAAAAAATCTGGAAAAAAAGTATATTAATAATGATAAAAGATTTTTCTAAAACATTTCAGTTACCAAGGGAAATCCTGTTAAATGAGAATATCTTAACCCCAAGTAATCTTCCTTTTGGCAAAATAAAAAAAGCAGCCGCAAATAAAAGTGAAAGGAGAAGATGCCCTCCCTCCAAATAACACTGGCTAATTAAAGAATTATTATGCAAATTAAAATTTGCATGCCTGCTACATTTCTGTGATTTGTTGTTATGGTTGCCTTGCTTAGTTGCTTTAAGCACAGATCTAATAAAACCCGATTATGGGTTTCTCTCCTGTTAGTGTGTCAGTTACCATCTCTTTTTTATTAACACCCATTTTATCTTTAATTCTACCCAGAGTTTTTACAAATGCAATGGAGAAAAAGTGACAAGAGTATATAGATTACTCAGCTAGAAACCTTACATTATAGGAAAATGCGTGGCCAACCTAATCAAGTTAGACCAGTAACATTATCTGTAAATATGAAGCACAGATTTTTCTTGTTGAAGATATGCTGTGTAGACAGCCATCTTTACTATTTGTGGAAGGCATGGCATCGTTGGTATGTGGCCTCCAAAATGGCGGGAATACCTTACTTCTCCAGGTCACCTCACAACCTGACATTCCTTACTGTGGTGGATAAACCAAGGTCTAGGGTCTCATTTTCAGGCTTACGGTTATAGAAGCCTGTTCTTTCTCAGCATATTAAGAGTGGTCTCTTTGCTCAGGATGGATGCTTATTATCCAAGTAAGTGACAATGTATAGAATCAGATAGCAGTCTATTAATTTGCAATAAAAATCACTGTCAAAGGGATAGGAATAACTTGAAGTCCATAAAACAAGAACATGTTTTTTATATAGACTGGATCATAATCAAAAACTGAATATAGATTCAGCTATTGCTCTCTGAATACTGCTTCAGATCTACATTAGATGAGAATTCTTTATTCATTCCTTCTGCCGACACTGTTGTGTGTCTGCAGTATGTTTAAACATCGTGCAAACATTAACATTAACATTAACATTAAAATATTGAAACATTAACATTAAACTTTGTATAAGGGATATAATGGTGAATAAAAGCTGACACACTCCCTACCCTAGGAAGCTTATAGTTTAGGAATAAGATAAATTTTACTTTTATTTGTATTTATCATACAAATAAACGTAAAATTATAGCCGTGATAAGTACAACAAAAGAGGCCTGTGAAGCCATCAGAGTACAAAGCAGATATATCTCATAGGCTGTGTGGTCGGCAAAGGCTTCCTCAGAAATTGAGGCTTGAGCTGAGATTGAAGAATGAGAAGCAGTTGCCAGGCCAAGGCAGGAGGAAGGGAGCTTTTCAGGCAAAGGAGCAGCATGTGCCCAGAGCTCTGGTAGAGGGTACGTGGCATTTTAAAGGATCTTGAAGAAAGCGGGTGTACAGAGCAACAGACCGTGGTTTGATATGAGGCAGAATAAGGTAGACACTGGACCACACAGGGCCTCATGGGCCCTATGGAGTTAATCCTAAAGCTTGAGGAAGCCTTTGAAGTGTTCAAAGCCTGGGGAGTGACATGATCTGATTTTCTGTGAAAGGATTCCTCTGGCTGCAGCATGGAGACTAGATCAGAGGAGGCCAACGGTGGATTCTGGGGGACGGAGAGGAAGCGATTAGGCGACCAATGGGGTTTTCAGTGTCCTATGAGATGGTAAAGAGAGTCTAGATGGTAAAAAGTAAGACTGAGAGCCTGGGACCAAACTCCAGTTTTAAATGGGGGCTAGACAAGGTATCTGGAAAGAAGCCACAGTGAGATTGGAGACACTCAGTGGAGCGATGTTACAGAGGCCCAGGAGGGGGTGGTCCGCACAGCACTGCCAAGAGGTCACGTAATTATAATCATCACAACAGCATTTGTAGCCACCGGTTAGTGCAGGACTATTATGCGCCAGGTACTTTATAAATTTAGTCTCATTTGATCCTGCCATAACTCTGTAAGGGAGAAACTTTTATTTCTTTTTTAACTGATAAGGAAACTGAAGCATTGGAGAGGTTAAATAACCTGCCCAAGGTCTCAGAGATCACAAGCAAGTGTTTGAAACTGGGCATTCTGACAGCCAAGTATTTTACTCCCTGAAAAATTGTATGGACTAATATAAAAGCAATCAGTTAGTTGTAGAAAAATGGAGGTTATTAGCTCTTTAGGAAGAGCGGTCTACAGGATGATAAAGAGTCAAAACAAGTTAGAGTGGCCTGGGGAGTGATGGGGAGGTGAGGCCATGGAGACAGAAAGCACGAACAACTCTTCTGGAGAACTGGACTTGAAGGGAGCTCTCCAGAACGATATTTGAGGTCTTTTGTCCAAAGAGCCTCTTATCTGGTTTGTATCTTTTCTGGACTTCGCTGGCTGGCAAACCAACCTCCTTCTGATACATACTGTCTTGAATTTATATATATATATTTCTTTAGTTAAAGTCTATTTTTGCTATTTATTTTCTATTTAAAGCAGCCTTCTCATAATACTCAAAAACTGTTGCTTAAAGTGGTCAAGTTTTTAGCATCTAGAATAAGTAACTTTTTGTTTTATGTGTTTTACATTTGGGGCTCCTAGTGGTTTCTTGTCAAATTTAAGTTTTCATAAGTTCACGTACCTCTAGCAAATGACATTTTTTAGAGATCAGTACCTACTATGTATTAAATAAATGTTTGAAGGTAATGGATTATAATGAATATCATGGTTATTTTTCAAACTACAGTGATATTAATTAGATTATTTACTTTCCTTGTTGATCTCTGTCGACTTCTTAGATTTGAACTTCTTCTGTTTGTAGGCTGATGTTGCACCACTGATGGCTGCTCTTATTGGAGTTCCCTTCCCTCTTAATTCAGTGGTAAAGAATACAATTTTCTTATCAACTCTCAGAATTAAAAAAAAAATTGTACAGTAAAATTTACTTTTTATGTGTTTCTGAATTATCTTTGATTACATTTAAAACTTTTTTCCTTTATATTTCTTTCTAAAGATGTAACACCTCATAATTATGTATGAAATACAACATGGAGCACAAGCCTAATAGCTTTTCTTAAAAATTTTTTATTTTCTAAAATGTAAATAGATTTATATCTTTGTATTTTAGTTACATGATGAAAATATATAAGTAATTTTTTATTGTAAGCAGCAGAAACTGAATCCATTTAAAGGAAATTTATTAAAAATATATTGCTGGTTTGCTAAATCAAAGGGGTCCTCAAAAGCCAGACTGGGAAATGAACAGGAATCAAGAGTGCTCCAGAGACTCAGGAGAAAGAAGTTCACCGTGGTCCCATGGCAGGGCCAGTCTGCAAGGTCACCGACGCTAGGGGAGAGTAGCATTACACCTGTTGTACTCTCTGTTCCTTGACTCTCAAGTGTCAAATTCCAGTGCTTACCATTTGAGTGGTCTGGCCTCAGTTATTTGTCTACCCTTCAGTGAGGGAAGGCTGGGGGAGCCTCATTAGAGACCTACTATGCTCTACCTGATATCTCAGCTTAGAATGGTAATGCTGTTAAGAATGGGAACTGGATGCTGAAAAGCTAAAAACAAACAGAATCCATTCCCATCAGCCATTCTTCCTAGCCCTTCAAATCAAACTTAAAAAAAATAATGTCATCTACCTCAGAACTCTGATATGACCCCTATAATCATAAGTGTGTGTGTATGTCTGTCACTGAAACCAAAGTTTCACAAAACAATCCTTACCGTTACTATGCATAGTAGTATAATCCTATTTTTCTTATTGTGTCTTTTTTTTCTTTTTAAGTGAGCTGGCTGTGGCCCACCATAGTAATTTTGTGTGTGTGCAGAGCACCTTTAGTTCACTGCCTGCCACATAGTAATCTTTCAATAAATGTTAGGTTTTATTGAACTTAATTCATCTCTTTTGCTTTATTTACTTTATTATATCTACTTTGTAAGAAAAAATAATAGAACATTTTTTAGCTATGGTTTTTAAAAAGATTTTTTGTTTAATTATTCCAATAATTTGTCCATATGTCATCTCTATTGCTTCCTTTGTAAGTCTGTTTTGTTTTATAAGAACATTTTGAGCTTTGTTAGTACTAATATTAAATCAGTGTCTATTATTTACAGGGAACCCTTCCTGTGGATATACTTAACAGCACTGATCTCTTCAAAGCAGAGAGCATGTTTACAAATGCAGTACAGATTCTTGAACAGTTCAAGGTAAAACAAGACCACACACAAAAATGGACGCTACTACAATTTTAAAATTGCATATATTAAGTGAAAATATTTGATTTTGCATTTTAAGAAATGATTTTCTATAATTTATTATCTTTAAATTTTGTGTGTTTAACTAGTGTCCTAAAGTTTCACATATCTGAGGTGCAGGTTCCATGAATCAGTTTGAGGGTGTAGAATTACCTTTGAGGAGTGTCCCTAATTGTTAGAGTACCACATATGCTCATAAAGACTACAAACCAAGTCTTTATCAATGGAATTTGCCTTGTAGAAGTAGGATTAGAGATTGCAACGTTTCTTGTCATTCCATGTATATTATTATATGCATTAAGAGCTTAAACAAGTGACCATTTAACTGAAACTTTCTGTTATTCTTTTTTGTTTTTGGCTGCATTGGGTCTCCATTGCTGTGCGCAGGCTTTCTCTAGTTGCGGCGAGCAGGGGCTACTATTCATTGCAGTGCACGGGCTTCTCTGCTGTGGAGCATGGGCTCTAGGCGCATGGGCTTTAGTAGTTGCAGCATGTGGGCTCAGTAGTTGTGGCATGCCGGCCCTAGAACACGCGGGCTTCAGTAGTTGCGGTGTGTGGGCTCAGCAGTTGCGGCGCGTGGGCTCTAGGGTACACGGGCTTCAGTAGTTGTGGCTCGCGGGCTCCAGAGCGCAGGCTCAGTAGTTGTGGTGCACGAGCTTAGTTGCTCCGTAGCATGTGGGATCCTCCCGGACCAGGGATCGAACCCGCGTCCCCTGTACTGGCAGGTAGACTCTCAACTACTGCGCCACCAGGGAAGTCCCTTTCTGTTATTCTTAATAACAGAATGTGTTAATGCAGCTTGGCTTATTTTGTTTCCTAAGAATTAAAGAAGTATAGTTTAATTACATTACAATATGTTATTTTGCAGGCTTGATATGCTTAATTCTCAGCTTATTGTAATGGTACAATAATATTAACATTTTCTTTAGATATTTATGAAATAATATAGCAACACAAAATTCCATTTATTTCTGTCCCTGAAGAACCATTTCAATGGATGTTTATATTTCAAAATGAAATTAATTTTTTTTTCTCATTTATAATATAAAGTATTTTCATACTTTGTTCGCAGGTGAAAATGACTCAGAAAAAAGAAGCTACTTTACCGTTTTTGTTTACACCATTTAAGTAAGTCTCTTATATTTTTTATTAACTTGTAGGAAATAATTTTTCACTGAGTTTGAAAGCTTGACAGGATAGATTAGGTACTTAGAAACATTGTCTTTTTTTGGGTACGTTAGTGCAGTCTTCTAAATGAAAGCCTCTTCTATTGTTTTATAAATAATGAACCAGATGCTATATACCTTTGAATGGCTGGTAGAGGAGATATAGGGGCACAGAGAGATATGGGAAACATTAAGGAGATAAATTCAACAGGGCTTGACTGGGAAGGTGTGGGGCTCTTGGCTTGGTTGATTGGGAAGATGCTTGTGCCATTATGGCTTATAGAAAGAAAGAAAAGCTAGTATGAAAGGTAAGGATGAATTTACTGAGTTCAACATACATTTGAAGATACCAGTTAATTAGTTAAAAATAAGGACTTGGATCTCAAGATAGAGATGAGAATTGGTTATTAAGATTTTGGAGCCAACAGCATAAAGATGGTGGTGGAAACTGTTAAACATGTAGGAGGCTCTGGGGAGAATATAAAAAGTGACAAGAAAAGGCCAATGAGACAATTCTGGGAAACACTGACAACTACTTGGGCAAAGAGGAGAGTAGATTTTGGTGGGCAGCAGATTTTGTCCCACATCCAGAAAGATGTGCTTTCCTTGAATTGAGAATGGGGAGATTTGAGTCATAAGTGTGGCTCTGCACCACCGACTCGGTCGGGTTTACTCAGCCTCCTTGGACTTTGTTTGCAATTAGTAGGGACTCACATCTAATTAGGAAGGATTTTGCTCTTGACCAAAATAAATAAAAACTGTTTGAAATATGGGTGGTAAGGATGTGATTGAATGACTTCATTGGAGTTATTTTTCATAACTTATATAGCACTAGTATAGTATTCATAAACTAGAAACTATTGCCCTCTGAATCATGTAATCACATCATTCTCTATGGCAGCCTGCCTGTGTGTGTGTGTGTGTGTGTGTGTGTGTGTGTATGTATAGGAGAGCAAAAACAAAGCAAAATTAGGATTTTGCAAGTTATGACCATATGAAATTAATTATATTACATATGTCAAAGGTAGAATTATTTTTGAGGAGTGTCCCTAATTGTAGAATTATCACATATACTTATAAAGACTATAAGCCAAGTCTTTATCAATTAGAATTTGCCCTATATTATATCATTTAGATATCATATGCATCTGTTTATTTGTAATGTAGTGGTATAGTCAGACAGTAACAAAATAAACAAATGAACAAGAAATATATTATCAATTTTTGATATGAAGAAAATACACAGGACATTGAAAGTAACTGAGAGTTACTTGAGATCAGCTACTTGAGAAAGACTGATCAGGGAAATGCTCTTCTGGAAGGGGTTCAAGTGCACATTGCCCACCTTCCTCCACTTGGCCTGGGAGCTGACCATGAACTTCCCCTGCTTTCATGCTCAACACCTGCCTGCGGAGCCACTGCTAGCTTTGTGTCACCAGGGGGCCCAACAGAATGGTTGATTCTCACCCACTGGCTCACCCACCCTGCCTGCAAACTTGTCTGGCTGAAAATCATCATTCGTTGAAAGCCTGCAGTATGACCAGAAAAGCCTTGGATAAAACAAAGAATTGACTCGTGAGGAAATAGATAACTGAAGGAATAGAAAAGGGCTTAAAAATATTAAAATCCTCAGAAATATCTGAGAAACTGTTGTATCCATAAATAAAAAAGCAGCACAAACTTTACAAAATGAGAAAAAAAATAGGATGCATTTTTTTTAAAATGCAAAATGCAACTAAAAACTTACGGAATGATAAATTGTACAAGAATGGTCCAAATGGGAGGCAAATCCTCCAAATTAGAACAGCAAGTAGACCTCAAATGAAGTGAAATGAATTTTAAGTAACATATGCACTGAATGAGAAGCTGGAGGAAACACTGGAAGGTGTCGTTTTTTCACCCCCCATACACTGGAAACTTAAGGGAAAAGGAAACATTTTAAATTGTACAATAAAAGCAGGCTTCTGAAGCAACCTAAGATGTGACATGATTTTGAACAATTGTTGGGACTGTAAGAAAGATTTGAAGATTGGCATGTGGATCAAGGCTTCAAAGAAATAGATGAGAAAATTTAATTATAGTATAAAACTTTGCTACTGAGTGAACAGCATTTAAGTAATCATAAATAATGTAAATATTGGTTTTCAGCTTTTAGAGTCAAACCTTAGACAAAGCAAGGAAGACTTCATAATGATTACAGAATAGAATGCAAATGTTACCTACTTCGGCAATGTACAAGGCTACAGGTTTGAAGGCAGAAATATAAATGGAATAATAGTGGTGCTATTGTCCTCATAAAATAGAATGTGGAGATGATTCCAGCTATAGTTGAGAGAATAAGATAGAGGTTTGGATATTAGATTATTAAAGTGACCAACGTAGCCACCAGGAGGTAAAAATAGTAATATAACCATATTGAGGTGGGAGGAGACAGCAGGAACAGAGTCAGCGAGGAGTCAACAGCAAGGGTCTCAGGTTATCAAGTCAAGAAATAGTAATAGGGGCTTCCCTAGTGGTGCAGTGGTTAAGAATCCGCCCGCCAATGCAGAGGACACGGGTTCGAGCCCTGGCTCAGGAAGATCCCACATGCCGCGGAGCAACTAAGCCCGTGTGCCACAACTACTGAGCCAGCACTCTAGAGCCCGCGAGCCACAACTACTGAAGCCCTCATGCCTAGAGCCCGTGCTCTGCAACAAGAGAAGCCACTGCAATGAGAAGCCCGCACACTGCAATGAAGAGTAGCTCCCACTCACCACAACTAGAGAAAGCCCGCGCACAGCAACGAAGACCCAATACAGCCAAAAATAAAAACAAATAAATAAATTTTTTAAAAAAGAAATAGTAATAAAAGCATATTATTAAGAAAAATGAGGGTAACTACCAGAATAACTAAAATCAGACACATGTAAAAGTTTTTATTTCTGGGTTGGGAACTGAGAGCTGAGAAGGGTGGGGCAGGGACACATTGGTTGTCATTTTGCCCTTTTGTACTGTTTTTGATTTAAAAAAATTATATGTATATATTGCTTTGAGAAAACATAATTTAAAAAGAAACAAAAAATAGGTCGTTCCCTGGTGGTCCAGTGGTTAGGACTTGGCACGTTCACTGACGTGGGCCTGGGCTCAATCCCTGGTTGGGGAACTAAGATCCTGTAAGCCACACAGTGCGGCAAAAAAAACACAAAAAACAAAACAAATGGTATTCTAATCATTGGCATGAATCAAAATCATAAAAGTTATGGGCACAGATAAAAAAGAAATTTATTCTTCCATATAAATTTTAGAATCATCAACTTGAATTATATGAAAAATTCTTTGGTTATTACACTACATTTAGGAAGCAATTTGGAGAGAATTGACGTTTTTACACTATTGAACTTTATTTATTTATTTATATCTTCTGTTATGTCCCTAAGTAAAATTTTATCTTTTCCCATCCAGTATACATTTCTCATTATTTTATTCCTGGATATCTTATTTCTATTATGAGTAGTATCCTGTTTTCCCTGTTACGTATGTTCAGTATACCAGGAAAAACAGTTATCATCATTTATCATCTGAGTACAATGGGCTCTTTATTTTTCTCTAATCCAATGAGTTTTTTTCATTTCTACACCATCTCTTTCCTTCCAGTCACCTTTATGTATACACCTAATGTTAGCATTGTCCACTTAGAAACTATATCATGTAATTATTGGAACATAAACATCATAAAAGATGAAAGAATGCTGTGGTCACTCATCCTTTTTGTGAAACAGGTCAGGTTCTTGTTACAAATAATTGTTCAATGAAGTCCTTCCTTCTTGAATAAGTACCATATTTCCTTTTTCTTGTTAGAAATATATTGTTCACTCATCAATTCTTAAATGTAAGAAAACTTATCTAGGATATTGACAGCTGAAAATTCAGTCTTGAGATTTTACTTATGTGATTAATTTCACCAGCATCACTAGATTTAGGTTTAATAATATCTCTCTACCATTCTTCCATTGTCTTATTTAGTCTTTTCCAGCATGAATAATTGGTGAATAATGTTAATAGTTCCTAGGGTGATGAAATAGCAAATGTGTCAAGATATAGGAAGAACAAGATTGCTAAGATCCTGTAACATATCTTAGGCTTGTAAAAGGGTCCAATGGATCCATATGGTAATTGCATATCCTGTTTTATCCTATTATTTAAAAAATAAGTAAATTTTACCTTTGATATTTTAAAGACCTCTAAGAAAGAATAAAAATCATGAAATATTCATTATGACAAATAGAACTGCTCAGAAAACCCTCAAAACTAAAATTGGGTCTAGTGGACCCTGAGTCTATGCCAAGGAATGACCAGCATGTGGAGCTACACGACTAGAAAAAGTATAGTTTGGCTACATGTGAAAGTACCTTAAAAAGGAGGAAAAAACACTTTCTATTTGAAAAGTGTGTATAGAAGCTAAAGTAAGATAAGAAAAACATTGAAAGAAAAAAAATTCCATGAAATGAGAAAAGAACAAGAGAAGACTCTTAAGAGATATTTTAGAAAAAAATGAAAATGGGAAGGAGATATTGTACCTTGCCAATAGAAGCCAAAACATCTGTTATATCTTATTTAAAAATCACTATTTAAATTCAGGGAACTGAAATAAATTTTAACAGAATATTTTAATATTAATATTTTCTACTAAAATGACAAAAGATACTTTGATTCTTTTTAATATATTTATTTCTTTTAGTCTGATACGGATTAAAATTCCTCCCTTGGACCAAATTTTAAATATTTGTTTTAATGTGAATCTTTCTACCACTTCATCCATCTGATTTACTAATTATTTACTAAAAGTGTAATTTTCTGCCTCAAACCCGAAATTCTTCTTTTAAAAAAGTAACTTTGGGGACTTCCCTGGTAGCACAGTAGTTAAGAATCCTCCTGCCAATGCAGGGGACACAGGTTCGAGCCCTGGTTCTGGAAGATCCTACATGCCGCGGAGCAACTAAGCCCATGAGCCACAACTACTGAGCCTGCACTCCAGAGCCTGCGAGCCACAACTATGGAAGCCCGCGCACCTAGATCCCATGCTCTGCAGCAAGAGAAGCCACCATAATGAGAAGCCCGCGCACCATAACCAAGAGTAGCCCCTGCTCGCCACAACTAGAGAAAGCCTGCATGCATCAACAAAGACCCGACGCAGCCAAAAATAAATAAATAGATAAATAAATATTTTTTTAAAAAGTAACTTTTATACATCACATACCTACATTGGAAAATATTCATTTACTTTATTATGACATGAAAGATAAGATTCTACGTCATTGGTCAGTCTAAAGGAGTGCAGATTATTCTATAAATACTTTTTTATTCTGCTTTTTCTGTCTTTGTCTTCTTGATATAGTTTTTCCTTTAAATAGATATTCTAAAAAGGAATGGAGTAGATATCATTAGGTATCTCTAAAATGTCATTTGTAAATGCAAATGAAATATCTTTGTAGTAAAAATCTGAGTAAAGAATATATAATACTTCTAAGGGTAGCATTTTAAGGAGATTTTACCCTCCAAACACTAGTTCACCCTGAAAAAATGCTGAAAGTCTTGATAATTCTAAAACATGGTTTAGTTTCTTCTACAGTGTTCAAATAACTATGGAAAAAAGATGAAGCAATAGCAATCACAGTAAAGAAATGTGCACAATTAATATTTATTTCTCATTTGCTTTTTAGTTAAGCTTAACATGTTGATAATAGATTCTTTTAAAACTTGATGTTTTCAATATAAAAGATTTAGTCAATAGAGGAAAAATTTTCATACAAATTACTATGTAGAAATGTTGTGTTGCTATTATCATAAATATTACTTCTGCCAAATTCTCTCTCTTCTCCCTCTCTGTGATTGCAATTGTGTGTGTATATATATATGTGTGTGTGTGTATATATACAGGAGAAATATATATATATATGTTCCTGTTCACAATGATGTGTATGGTTGATTTTTTAAATGGTCTTTTCTGTATTTTCTTTCTGCTCTTCAAGGTTGAGGCAGGATATTTTCTATTGACCTATCTTCTGATATACCAAATCTCTCTTCTGCTTTGTCTAGTTTGTGGCTATCAGTTATCACTTGTTTTTCAATTCTAGGATTTTTATTTCAATTTATTTAAAAAGTAGATTCCAGTTATGTGGTGCAATTTTCTGTCATCTTCTCCATTATTGAATGTGTTAACCACAATTACTTAAAGTCTGTACTTGATAACACCAATAACCGTATTGTTTGTGAGTTTGTTACTGTTGTCCTTTGTCAGTTGGTCTTGTTGTTGAGTCTGGTAGTTTTGAAATGAACCCTTATCATTGTACGTTAAAAGTTTTAGAAGCTCTGGATTATCTCATTCTCTGGAGAGGTCTTACCTTAACCTCTGACAGGCACAGAGCAGTAGCTGACTCAAGGCTGTGTTGCAGTTTGTTTCTTTGTCTCTTCTTCCCACTGGTTTGTCTCTGCTCTTAGAGTGGAGCC
This sequence comes from Eubalaena glacialis, assembly GCF_028564815.1. Lineage (NCBI taxonomy): Eukaryota > Metazoa > Chordata > Mammalia > Artiodactyla > Balaenidae > Eubalaena > Eubalaena glacialis. The sequence continues at coordinate 14,390,842 of NC_083730.1, forward strand.
GCCCAGGGATCTCAGCTGAAGCTTGTTGTGTTAGCTAGCGCCCTTCCTCTCAGGTGGCTCCTGAACACCAGATTTTCTCTCTCATACATCTTGAGATTACTGTCCTACTTTTCAGGTGCCGTCTCCCCAACTTCTTGTCCTCTTGTCCTACACAGCTGAAGAATTCAGCTGAGTGTAAAGTTCACCTTCCCTCTTACCAGCACTTGGCCTCTGTTTCTTTATCTGAGTTCTCCATATATAAATTCTTGCTCATAAAAATTCCTTCTCTCATTTTTCTTAAGACTTCACTTCAGAATCTGTATTAAATTAGTTTAAGTAATTCCAGATAACCTTCTTTTTATGTCTTTTTTAAAAAATCCAGAATGAAAATTGTATATTGTTCTCTTATTTTTATTCTCTTTTGGGTCCTCAAGTCCTGGCTTCATGGGATGCTGCAAACCTTAATTTTTATCTCTACAGTCTGATAAGATTGCCAAAGGCTTTGTTGGATTCTCTACATCCTGGTAGCAGCCATCTGCCCAAATTCTCAGCCTTTTTCCTTGTGTAGGGATGCCCTAAGGGTTACAATTTTCTGTGTGATTTCTTTCTAGGGTCCAAACCCTTCAATTCTTGATGGTCTCAAGATCATCAAGGGTCTGCTAGCTCTCCAGTACCTTCAAATTTATTTTTAATTTTGTTTTATCAGGCTTTCTGGTTGTTCCTGGTGGGAGCATTGGTATGCCAAAGCTTCTCCATCATAGCCAGAAACTATGGTTAAATTAGTAAAATGTGAATGAAAAAGTAATACATCTTCACAATAAAAATCACACAGATGATAATAAAAAGTTCCCGTGCCTGGTGTGTTCCAGTCTTTACAGTCTTTGTTCCTGGAGGCGTAGCTGCAGTTTCTTATGTATCTGTCTATATGTATCATGTGTACCTATGTATGTGTATGTATATATCCCTTTGGCTAACATATTTTTGATTTTAATTATGAAATTATTCAAACACACTGAAAAGAATAAAGACTATAACAAAAATCCTTGTACCTACAATCCAGGTTTAAAAAATGTTAACATTTTACCATATTTCTTTAGATCCTCTTTTTTTCTTAAGAAATAAAGTGGTGTAATATAATTGAATCCCTATTTCTAAAATCTACCAATTTTTTTTTTTTTACAATTCTCTTTTTTTCCCTTCAGTACAATTTCCAACATTTACCAGCGTTGGCACGTGCAGCTCCCCTTTATTCATTTTAATTTGTATACGTTACTCCTTTGATTACTCCCTTGCCAACCCCCCTTATTTTGTTGTTATTTGTTTTGTCTTTTTTACATGGATGTTAAAATATTGTACCTTATATTCTGGACTTTTTATTTCTCACAAAACTTCTTTATGTTTAAAATATGTGTTACTAAGACTTATTTCGCACTCATTCTCAACTTACGGAAAACTAAAAAAATTACATGGGGAACACGTTTATAAGAGTCTTTAATGTCATAATGCAACAGTGAGGTTTGTATAGAACATTTTGATGAATTCCAGACACATTCTGAACCTTTGGTATGTCCCTAGATTTATAAAGAGTCCATTTAGAAAAATATAAATTAGACTGACCATGGTTTCTTTACCAAAATACTCCATATATAATGCAATATTTCATATAAAATATGTATTTAATGTAATGTAACAAGTATTTCTCTTTAAAAATGTTTCTTCTCATTTTTTTTTAAGACTGCACTTGAGAACATAAATTAGCTTAAGTAATTTATTATCAGACAAGTTTTTTTTCCCTTTTTTTATTTAGTTTAGCAAATGTTAGGTGCTTTAAGAATGGCAAGATACATTCTTTTATTTTTCTTCCTTTTTTAGGTCTGCAATATTTTGATAGCATTTTTTTTAACATCTTTATTGGAGTATAATTGCTTTACAATGGTGTGTTAGTTTCTGCTTTAAAACAAAGTGAATCAGTTATACATATACATATATCCCCATATCTCTTCCCTCTTGCATCTCCCTGTTTCCCACCCACCCTATCCCACCCTTCTACCTGGTCACAAAGCAGCGAGCTGATCTCCCTGTGCTATGCAACTGCTTTCCACTAGCTATCTATTTTACATTTGGTAGTGTATATATGTCCATATATACATTACCACTCTCTCACTTTGTCCCAGCTTACCCTTCCCCCTCCCCGTGTCCTCAAGTCCATTCTCTAGTAGGTCTGTGTCTTTATTCCCGTCTTGCCCCTAGGTTCTTCATGACCTCTTTTTTTTTTTTTTTTTTGATTCCATATACATGTGTTAGCATACGGTATTTGTTTTTCTCTTTCTGACTTACTTCATTCTGTATGACAGCCTCTAGGTCCATCCACCTCACTACAAATAACTCAATTTTGTTTCTTTTTATGGCTGAGTAACATTCCATTGTATATATGTGCCACATCTTCTTTATCCATTCATCTGTCCATGGACACTTAGATTGCTTCCATGTCCTGGCTATTGTAAATAGAGCTGCAATGAACATTGTGGTACATGACTCTTTTTGAATTATGGTTTTCTCAGAGTATGTGCCCAGTAGTGGGATTGCTGGGTCGTATGGTAATTCTATTTTTAGTTTTTTAAGGAACCTCCATACTGTTCTCCATAGTGGCTGTATCAATTTACATTCCCACCAACAGTGCAAGAGGGTGCCCTTTTCTCCACGCTCTCTCCAGCATTTATTGTTTGTAGATTTTTTAATGATGGCCATTCTGACTGGTGTAAGATGATATCTCATTGTAGTTTTGATTTGCATTTCTCTAATGATTAATGATGTTGAGCATTTTTTCATGTGTTTGTTGGCAATCTATATATCTTCTTTGGAGAAATGTCTACTTAGGTCTTCTGCCCATTTTTGGATTGGGTTGTTTGTTTTTTTAATATTGAGCTGCATGAGCTGCTTGTAAATTTTGGAGATTAATCCTTTGTCAGTTGCTTCATTTGCAAATATTTTCTCCCATTCTCAGGGTTGTCTTTTTGTCTTGTTTATGGTTTCCTTTGCTGTGCAAAAGCGTCGAAGTTTCATTAGGTCCCATTTGTTTATTTTTGTTTTTATTTCCATTTCTCTAGGAGGTGGGTCAAAAAGGATCTTGCTGTGATTTATGTCATGGAGTGTTCTGCCTATGTTTTCCTCTAAGAGTTTAATAGTGTCTGGCCTTACATTTAGGTCTTTAATCTATTTTGAGTTTATTTTTGTGTATGGTGTTAGGGAGTGTTCTAATTTCACTCTTTTACATGTAGCTGTCCAGTTTTCCCAGCACCACTTATTGAAGAGACTGTCTTTTCTCCACTGTATATTCTTGCCTCCTTTATCAAAGATAAGGTGACCATAGGTGCGTGGGTTTATCTCTGGGCTTTCTATCCTGTCCCATGGATCTATATTTCTGTTTTTGTGCCAGTACCATACTGTCTTGATTACTGTAACTTTGTAGTATTGTTTGAAGTCAGGGAGCCTGATTCCTCCAGCTCCATTTTTCTTTCTCAAGATTGCTTTGGCTATTCGGGGTCTTTTGTGTTTCCATACAGATTGTGAAATTTTTTGTTCTAGTTCCGTGAAAGATGCCACTGGTAGTTTGATAGGGATTGCATTGAATCTGTAGATTGCTTTGGGTAGTAGAGTCATTTTCACAATGTTGATTCTTCCCATCCAAGAACATGGTATACCTCTCCATCTATTTGTATCATCTTTAATTTCTTTCATCAGTGTCTTATAGTTTTCTGCATACAGGTCTTTTGTCTCCTTAGGTAGGTTTATTCCTAGATATTTTATTCTTTTTGTTGCAGTGGTAAATGGGAGTGTTTTCTTAATTTCACTTTCAGATTTTTCATCATTAGTGTATAGGAATGCGAGAGATTTCTGTGCATTAATTTTGTATCATGCTACTTTACCAAATTCATTGATTAGTTCTAGTAGTTTTCTGGTAGCATCATTAAGATTCTATATGTATAGTATCATGTCATCTGCAAACAGTGACAGCTTTACTTCTTTTCTGATTTGGATTCCTTTTATTTCTTTTTCTTCTCTGATTGCTGTGGCTAAAACTTCCAAAACTATGTTGAATAATAGTGGTGAGAGTGGACAACCTTGTCTTGTTCCTGATCTTAGAGGAAATGGTTTCAGTTTTTCACCATTGAGGACGATGTTGGCTGTGGGTTTGTCATATATGGCCTTTATTATGTTGAGGTAAGTTCCCTCTATGCCTACTTTCTGGAGGATTTTTATCATAAATGGGTGTTGAATTTTGTCGAAAGCTTTCTCTGCATCTATTGAGATGATCATATGGTTTTTCTCCTTCTTTTTGTTAACATGGTGTATCACATTGATTGATTTACGTATATTGAAGAATCCTTGCATTCCTGGATAAACCCCACTTGATCATGGTGTATGATCCTTTTAATGTGCTATTGGATTCTGTTTGCTAGTATTTTGTTGAGGACTTTTGTATCTATGTTCATCAGTGATATTGGCCTGTAGTTTTCTTTCTTTGTGACATCTTTGTCTGGTTTTGGTATCAGTGTGATGGTGGCCTCGTAGAATGAGTTTGGGAGTGTTCCTCCATCTGCTATATTTTGGAAGAGTTTGAGAAGGATGGGTGTTACCTCTTCTCTAAATGTTTGATAGAATTCGCCTGTGAAGCCATCTGGTCCTGGACTTTTGTTTGTTGGAAGATTTTTAATCACAGTTTCAATTTCAGTGCTTCTGATTGGTGTGTTCATATTTTCTGTTTCTTCCTGGTTCAGTCTCAGCAGGTTATGTGTTTCTAAGAATTTGTCCATTTCTTCCAGGTTGTCCATTTTATTGGCATATAGCTGCTTGTAGTACTCTCTCATGATCCTTTGTATTTCTGCAGTGTCAGTTGTTACTTCTCCTTTTTCATTTCTAAATTTATTGATTTGAGTCTTCTCCCTTTTCTTCTTGTGAGTCTGGCTAATGGTTTATCAATTTTGTTTATCTTCTCAAAGAACCAGCTTTTAGTTTTACTGATCTTTGCTATAGTTTCCTTCATTTCTTTTTCATTTATTTCTGATCTGATCGTTATGATTTCTTTCCTTCTGCTAACTTTGGGGTTTTTTTGTTCTTCTTTCTCTAATTGCTTTAGGTGTAAGGTTAGGTTGTTTATTTCAGATGTTTCTTGTTTCTTAAGGTAGGATTGTATTGCTATAAACTTCCCTCTTAGAACTGCTTTTGCTGCAGCCCTTAGGTTTTGGGTCGTCGTGTTTTCATTGTCATTTGTTTCTAGGTATTTTTTGATTTCCTCTTTGATTTCTTCAGTGATCTCTTGGTTATTAAGTAGTGTATTGTTTAGCCTCTATGTGTTTGTATTTTTTACAGATTTTTTCCTGTAATTGATATCTAGTCTCATAGCGTTGTGGTTGGAGAAGATGCTTGATACGATTTCAATTTTCTTAAATTTACCAAGGCTTGATTTGTCACCCAAGATATGATCTGTCCTGGAGAATGTTCCATGAGCACTTGAGAAGAAAGAGTATTCTGTTGTTTTTGGATGGAATGTCCTATAAATATCAATTAAGTCCATCTTGTTTAATGTATCATTTAAAGCTTGTGTTTCCTTATTTATTTTCATTTTGGATGATCTTTCCATTGGTGAAAGTGGGGTGTTAAAGTCCCTTACTATGACTGTGTTACTGTCAATTTCCCCTTTTATGGCTGTTAGTATTTGCCTTATGTATTGAGGTGCTCCTGTGTCGGGTGCATAAATATTTACAATTGTTATATCTTCTTGGATTGATCCCTTGATCATTATGTAGTGTCCTTCTTTGTCTCTGGTAATAGTCTTTGCTTTAAAGTCTATTTTGTCTGATATGAGAATTGCTACTCCAGCTTTCTTTTGATTTCCATTTGCATGCAATATCTTTTTCCATCCCCTTACTTTCAGTCTGTATGTGTCTCTAGGTCTGAAGTGGGTCTCTTGTAGACAGCACATATATGGGTCTTGTTTTTGTATCCATTCAGCCAGTCTATGTCTTTTGGTTGGAGCATTTAATCCATTTACATTTAAGGTAATTATCGATATGTATGTTCCTATTACCATTTTCTTAATTGTTTTGGGTTTGTTATTGTAGGTGTTTTCCTTCTCTTGTGTTTCCTGCCTAGAGAAGTTCCTTTAGCATTTGTTGTAAATTGCTGGTTTGGTGGTACTGAATTCTCTTAGCTTTTGCTTGTCTGTAAAGCTTTTAATTTCTCCGTCAAATCTGAATGAGATCCTTGCTGGGTAGAGTAATCTTGGTTGTAGGTTTTTCCCCTTCATCACTTTAAATATATCCTGCCACTCCCTTCTGGCTTGCAGAGTTTCTGCTGAAAGATCAGCTGTTAACCTTATGGGGATTCCCTTGTATGTTATTTGTTGTTTTTCCCTTGTTGCTTTTAGTATTTTTTCTTTGTATTTAATTTTTGATAGTTTGATTAATATGTGTCTTTGCGTTTTTCTCCTTGAACTTATCCTGTATGGGACTCTCTGTGCTTCCTGGACTTGATTAACTATTTCCTTTCCCATATTAGGGAAGTTTTCCACTATAATCTCTTCAAATATTTTCTCAGTCCCTTTCTTTTACTTTTCTTCTTCTGGGACCCCTATAATTCGAATGTTGGTGCGTTTAATGTTGTCCCAGAGGTCTCTGACACTGTCCTCAATTCTTTTCATTCTTTCTCTTTATTCTGCTCTGCAGTATTTGTTTCCACTATTTTATCTTCCAGGTCACTTATCCATTCTTCTGCCTCAGTTATTCTACTACTGATCCCTTCTAGAGAATTTCTAGTTTCATTTATTGTGTTGTTCATCACTGTTTGTTTGCTCTTTGGTTCTTCTAGTTCCTTGTTAAATGTTTCTTGTATTTTCTCCATTCTATTTCCAAGATTTTGGATCATCTTTACTATCCTTATTCTGAATTCTCTTTCAGGTAGACTGCCTATTTCCTCTTCATTTGTTAGGTCTGGTGGGTTTTTACCTTGCTCTTTCATCTGCTGTGTGTTTCTCTGTCTTCTCATTTTGCTTAACTTACTGTGTTTGGGTCTCCTTTTCTCAGGCTGGAGGTTCATAGTTCCCGCGGTTTTTGGTGTCTGCCCCCAGTGGCTAAGCTTGGTTCAGTGGGTTGTGTAGGCTTCCTGGTGGAGGGGACTAGTGCCTGTGTTCTGGTGGATGAGGCTGAATCTTGTCTTTCTGGTGGGCAGGTCCACGTCTGGTGGTGTGTTTTGGGGTGTCTGTGGCCTTATTATGATTTTAGGCAACCTCTCTGCTAATGGATGGGGTTGTGTTCCTATCTTGCTAGTTGTTTGGCTTAGGGTGTCCATCACTGTAGCGTGCTGATCATTGAGTGGAGCTGGGTCTTGGCATTGAGATGTAGATCTCTGGGAGATTTTCCCCATTTGATATTACGTGGAGCTGGGAAGTCTCTTGTGGACCAATGTCCTGAACTTGGCTCTCCCACCTCAGAGGAACAGCCCTGACACCTGGCTGGAGTACCAAGAGCCTGTCATCCACACAGCTCAGGATAAAAGGGAGAAAAGAAAGAAAGAAAGAAAGAAGAAGATAAAATAAAATAAAATAGTTATTAAGGTAAAAAAAAAAATCATTAAAAAAAAGTTTTTTTAAAGTAATAAAAAAAAAAAGAAAGAGGAGAGCAACCAAACCAAAAACACAAATCCACCAATGATAAGAAGTGCTAAAAACTATACTAAAATAAAAACAAACAAAAAAACGGACAGACAGAACCCTAGGACAATTGGTAAAAGCAAAAGTATACAGACAAAATCACACACAGAAGCATACACATACACACTCACAAAAAGAGAAAAAGGAAAAAATATGTATGTATCGTTGCTCCCAAAGTCTACCTCCTCAATTTGGGATGATTCGTTGTCTATACAGGTATTCCACATATGCAGGGTACATCAAGTTGTTTGTGGAGATTTAATCCACTGCTCCTGAGGCTGCTGGGAGAAATTTCCCTTTCTCTTCTTTGTTCGCACAGCTCCGAGGGTTCAGCTTTGGAATTGGCCCCGCCTCTGTGTGTAGGTCGCCTGAGGGCATCTGTTCTTTTCTCAGACAGGACGGGGTTAAAGGAGTAGCTGCTTCGGGGGCTCTGGCTCACTCAGGCCATGGGGAGGAAGGGGTACGGAGTGTGGGGCGAGCCTGCGGCGGCAGAGGCCAGCTTAACGTTGCACCAGCCTGAGGCGCGCCATGCGTTCTCCCGGGGAAGTTGCCCCTGGATCACGGGAGCCTGGCCGTGGTGGGCTGCACAGGCTCCCGGGAGGGGAGGTGTGGATAGTGACCTGTGCTTGCACACAGGCTCCTTGGTGGCGGCAGCAGCAGCCTTAGCGTCTCATGCCCGTCTCTGGGGTCCGCGCTGATAGCCGCGGCTCACGCCCGTCTCTGGAGCTCGTTTAGGCGGCGCTCTGAATCCCCTCTCCTCGCGCACCAGGAAACAAAGAGGCAAGAAAAAGTCTCTTGCCTCTTCGGCAGCTCCAGACTTTTTCCGGGACTCCCTCCCGGCTAGCTATGGTGCACTAGCCCCTTCAGGCTGTGTTCACACAGCCAACCCCAGTCCTCTCCCTGGGATCCGACCTCCGAAGCCCGAGCCTCAGCTCCCAGCCCCCGCCCGCCCTGGCGGGTGAGCAGACAAGCCTCTCGGGCTGGTGAGTGCTGGTCGGCACCGATCCTCCGTGCGGGAATCTCTCCGCTTTGCCCTCCGCACCCCTGTGGCTGCGCTCTCCCCCGTGGCGCCGAAGCTTACCCCCTCCGCCACCCGCAGTCTCTGCCCGTGAAGGGGCTTCCTAGTGTGTGGAAACCTTTCCTCCTTCACAGCTCCCTCCCACTGGTGCAGGTCCCATCCCTATTCTTTTGTCTCTGTTTTTTCTTTTTTCTTTTGCCCTACCCAGGTATGTGGGGAGTTTCTTGCCTTTTGGGAGGTCTGAGGTCTTCTGCTAGCGTTCAGTAGGTGTTCTGTAGGAGTTGTTCCACATGTAGATGTATTTCTGATGTATCTGTGGGGAGGAAGGTGATCTCCACGTCTTACTCTTCCACCATCTTGAAGCTCCTCTCCTTATAGCATTTTAATCAATTAAGATTTATTGATTCATTTTATGTGCTTTGCACTTTGCTGAGTATTATTGATATTAATGTAAATAATTAGTTGCCCTCATGAAGGTTAAAATTTAATTGAAGAGAAATAAATTGATGATGAGACCACACTAAAGTGCTAATGGTGTGAGGTGAGATTTGGAGTAGACCATAAAGGATGATGAAGATTTGATTTTGGAAAGCAGAGACGGGAGGATCTTTATGAACAATAACTCAGACGTGAATGCAAGATAGGTGAAGAATGAAGAGCTTAACCATTTTATAACTGAGAGTATATATTTGGGATAATGGGAAATTAAGTAGAATAGAAGGAGATGGTCATCAGTAGTCCAGGAAGTTTACAATTGATGAAGTAGACAATAATATACCCATATCAATTTCAAGTATATTAGAAGATGTAATCAGTATTTTAGGGAGTGGAGTGGATTAGAGCAAGGAGAAGGAAGATCAACTTAGAAGGGTTTTACAGAACTTTGGAAAATTTATCTTAGATGTAGCCTTCAAAGAATGCCTGTGCCCTTTGGCCCAGTAATTCCATTTCTAAGACTTCTAGGAAGATATTCCAAAATGTGTGGTGTCTGAAGGACAGAGAACTGGATCATGGCAACAGTTTGAAGTAACTTGTTTTTCTTTCATGTATTCTTGCTTCCTGGTACCTTTTTCTTCCACATCCCATTGAGTCCAGGGGTGGGGGATTTTCCTACAATCTGACAAAGTGATTGGGTTCCCATGAGTTGAAAGATCTGGGATCCCTTGGAGTAGGCACAGATTCTTAATCAAGCCTCTATAGAACTGTAGAGAGTTCATAGTTGAGTTCTGGGGTTCTTGAATTTTCTGAAATTATATGTAAGATTTTGGATTATTTATTTTTCTAGAGCAAGTTTCAGATTCTGAAAGATGTCTGTGACCCACCCAAACTAATAACATCGCTTAAAAGATGAACTGTCTACAAAGTCTCCATCTTATCTCTTTAGAAGCTGCTGAAACCAAGTAGAAAGAAGACAAGTGATTATTGAGCCATATGAAATTGTCAAAATTTAATTTAGTAGTTTTTGACATATAAAAACATCAATTTCAAATGATCCAACCTAATATATTCTTAAATAACTTTTTTACACTTTTAAAATGTAAAGGTATTCACTTTAGGAATGTAGATGCTAGTTAAGCAGTATATATTCAATTTTGTGTTTAAATATAGTTATTTAAAAATTACTTATGCAGTATTAGGAGTATTTCTCCTTTGTATTTAAGGTTTTTACTGTGGTAAAACAAGGACAGGGAAATGGTGGAAAGAGAAATGAAAGATAGGAAAACCAAAAAAGTATATGGTGTAATACAAAAATAGCAAATAGATTCAAATTATTCACTAACTTTAATTGTTGGTTAAGCTCTGCTCGGATCTCTTTGATAATGAAAATTGTCAGGCCCTGTCTGGCTCAAGGGTACAAAGCACCGTAATGAATCTGCCCTGTCTGTTGTGTCTACCATGAGCATGAGAGGCCTGAGTGTTGTAACTCAGACCACTTGTTTGTTGTTCCATTAATTACATTGATTTAATCAGAATTTCTGTGTTAGCCAGAGCATTACATTTCTTCCAATGATGTATTGTATGACTGTCATAAGTGGAGTTTGGCAGTTGAAACTTTGAGTCAAGAAAACCAAATTTAATTGTAAGTTATTTCTTGGAAGAGTTCAGATAACCAGCAGTGATACAGTTTGGCTTAGAGTTTGTTTGTTTCTTTCTTTCTCTCTTTCTTTTCTCAATTTTCACCATCCTTTTATTTTCAATTAAGCGAAGAACCAAGAAAAAATGTAATTGAAATGAAGAAACGTTTTAAACCTAAAGCATTTTTTTTCTTTTGTAGCTCGCTTTCTGATTCTAAACAGATCAACATTTTAAGAAAAGCAAGATCTTATATAAAACAGAAAAAGTATGATGAAGCAGTAAGTATGCAGGCCTTGTATATATAAATAGCTGATCATTCAGGTATGGGGAGGGGCAAGTATGGTGATGGAGAGCAAAGTGGGCAGGCCAGGGAGCTTTCCTGAACCTTTAAGGAAGGGTTGAATTTCCTAAGTACCTGCTTTATCCACATGGACATACTTCTCTTATTTCAGGTAATGTTATAGGTAAACTTTTTTAGGTTAACATTGGAAATGAACAATTGCTGTTCTCTATAATGAGAAAGTATATTCCAAGCTTCTGTCATCCAACTTATTTATGCATAATATTTTAGAACATGACATATCTGTGCATTTAGAATTAGCTTCACACTATTAGAAATCTAATGGTTCATACTGAAGCTCTGACTTTTCCCAACTCCTACCCTACTATGTTTTTCATTAATTTTCTCTGTTTTAAATGATCATATAATTTTAAAGTAAGAAAGAATTCTATTTTTGGTTTCTAAAATTGCCTAAGTAGTATGATGGCATTTCTAATGCTTATTTTTGTTACGGTTTTACAGTGGCAAGCTACTCTTCTCCACTAAAATATTAAGCTATTTTAATAATGTTTTATAACTGATTTGGGTAGTCTGATATGAGAAAGTCAAAAAATGTAAATGTGGGCATCTCCTATCAGGGACCTATATTAGAGAACCATTTCTTTCATGTGTCATTTGAAGATAATTTCCACAAAATGAATCATTTAGAATCATTTAAAATCATTGCACATCTCGTAGATAGTTTGCATTTTAAATGTCCTTTCTTATCAAGATTTAGAAATTTATTTTATTCAGGAATTTTTCTTATACTTTGCAAGAAGGTCCTTGAACAATCAAAATCTGTTTTTGATCAATCATCTATGGTTACTTTAATAATTTTTCTTCCTTTGAAACTTAGATTTTCTTTGTCTTTGCATGTGGCAAGTTATATTTTTCTTTCTCCATAGGTCTCCCTTTGCAAGGAGCTGATTAATCTTGCATTGAAAGGATTGTCCTATTATCACACTTATGACAGATTCTTTTTGGCTTTCAATGTCGTTCTTGGTTTTGTGGGATCGACATCTTATGCTTCTTTGCTGATCATCAAGTCTCACTGCAACCTTACCAGAGGCGTTAGTAAAGAAGTCAAGGTATGTTCAGAAAGTATAATGAAGATTCAGATGATGGTGTAAAATCATAAGACTAAGGAAAGAAATTATATCAAATTAACTGCAGTGAGTTCATATAATGTACATGCTGTACTAAGCTAACTCTTTCATTTGCTTTTGTTGTACTGGGTCTTTTTTTCTCAGTAATCTCTGTTTCTTTAGTTGGGAAAAGGGTGTATCAATAATAATGGTCCTGTAACTTAAGAGGCTATAAAGATAGCTGTGTAATTTACATTTGCCTATGGCATTAACTGTGTTGTTTTTCTGTTTATTTTTATAATTATTTAGCATGTTATAAGTATTCCGTATCTTTCTACAGTACAGGTGATCAGAAAACAGTTTCAAAGCAATATATTTAACTTTATCTGATATTAAGTTTAGGAGCTGGAAAGAAATAAAATCACTTATTCAAAATGTTCCTTTTAAAATAATATACATTTTTCTGGAACTATCCTTACCTTTTTCATCTTTCTAAAATTCTTAAATACAGATTTCCAGAACTTTCTATATATCCTCATTTTAAGAATTAGTCCCTAGTTTACTGTACTTTCAATGCCAAAAAAACCCCGCTCTTTAATAATACTTTATACAACTGAGAAAATATAACAGTACATATATGGTTTTACTATATTAAAACACTTTACTCTTTTAAAATATATTACTGTCATTTACCAGGGATAATATGCCTCTTCCATCTCCTTTACTTCATTCTCTAATGATTATTACCATGTCCAAATCCTCTAAAAAGTAATATACCTGAATGGTGTATTATTAATAATAATAGTCTGCAGACATTTCCAGTGGTAACTTTTTTCAATTTTATACTTTATTTTTCTGTAATGGAAGGAAGAGCAGTAGTATTTATTCCATTTTTTTATAATGCTGTAATGCATCTTAAATAATTTACCCCAAGTAATTTTCATTATTTGAATGTATGTGAAATTGGCTAGAGTAGAAATCATTTCTTACGTGGTAGGAAAAGAGACAAAAACAAACGTGTTTTAGTGGAGGATATAACTAGGCATTCAGCTGGGTATTTGAAATTTATTTTGCCACTTTAAACGTAACAGTGCTGGAAGTAGGCATTATAATTTTTCTTTATAAAAGAGGAAACTGAAGCTATTTAAGTAATTTGCAAAAGGCCATTCAGCTAGGATGTGGAGGAACTGAGATTTGAGTCCAGAGTAGTCTAATGCCAAACACTGCCTTTTGGTATTTGTCTTGACGTTTTGGGTTATTGAGAAGGGATATGATGTCTTTAGATTGTTGTGTCAGCAGATTTCACAGCTGATAGTTCTTTATTCATTAATCTGATAATGCAGAGAATATTTGTGTATACAGCACAATGCTAGATGCTTCATAGGATACACCAAGAAATACAAAATTCAGATACAAAATTACAAGCTTCTCAAGGAGCTTGTAATTAAATAAAGTAGGTAAGAGATGTATACACATAGCCACCTTATCAGGTATAGGTCATATACTATGCTATATTACATAAGACAACAAATGTTTGACAACTTTAATATAAAATGTTAAGTGAATGTGATACAGTGACTATCATTTTAAATAAAGAAAATCTCACTTTAGTTAGGGTGATGATAACAGGAAAAAATAAGTCTTGATGGAAATTTAACAGTCAGAATATAGGAAGAGGAGAAGAATTAAAACAAATTGAATAATATAAATAGAGGCAGAGTTGGGAAGATGTATTTTTATGCTGGGATAATAAGTAATATTTATTAAACAGTACTATTCCAGGACTGTCCTGGATGTTGTACATGTGTTATTCAGTTAAGCTTAATACTACCCTAAATTTAATGGTTATGATTCTCATAATATGGATGGGGGAATTTAGGCTCAGAGAGATAAATGTTTTCCTCAAGGACACACTGGTGTCCTTGAACTCTAATACTTAAATTCATGCTCTTTCTATACCATGCTGCCTTCAAAATAAATAGTTCAGTTTGGGGGGAATTTGGGAGGTTTGTTCAAGGGCCTAATAAGAGATAATACTGATAATATAGATTAGGTGGAAGTAATCAAAGGCCTCAAATGCTAGACTATAGAGTTTAGACTTTATTTAATGAAGAGCTGGTCTATCACTTAGAGTTAAACCAGAGAAATAGACCAGTAGGATCTCTGTATTAAGAAATTTAGTGTAAGGAATTGGCTCATGTGACTGTGGGGCTAGTTAGGCAGGTCCTAAGTTCAGAGGTCAGGCCATCAGGAAGGGCAGACTGGAACTTGCAGGCAGGAGCGGAAGCTTCACTCCACAGGTACAGTTTCTTCTTCAGGGAACCCTCTGTTCTGCTCTTAGAGCCTTTTGTGAACCAGGCTCACCGTGATTGTTCAGGATAATCTCCCTTAAAGTCAACTGATTATGGACTTTAATCACATCTACAAGATATTTTCACAGCCAACACCTAGATTAATGTGTGATTGAATAACTAACTAGGGTCTGTAGCCTAGCCAAGTTGACACATAAAACTGACCATTACAGTTGAGGTTATTAAAAGTATTTTGAACCCTTTGGTTCTGTTTGCAAAACATTCTGATTCTTCTTCAGCAAGAGTTTATAATCTAGTGAAGTGACAGCATCTGGAGGAAGAATAAGTTGCCAGAAGTCTACAGCATTAACCAAAGGGAGGCTTGGAGAGCAATTAGGATGTGAGATGATTGCAGCTGTGCACGCATTAGAACATGATGCTTGCAGTTGGGGTGTAGGGAGCCTTCACCGAGGTAGTTGTTGCCAAAGTCAAATCTTAAAGGGTGAGTCGGATAGCCCAATAGAAAAAAGGAAAAAGGTGCAGGGAGAGCAGCACATGCCAGATGAGGAGTGAGGTAGCATGGCTTCTTGGAAGGGCTGCAAGTCACTGATACGGCTAGACTATAGAGGGCCTGGGGGGAGTGAGAGATGAGCTTGCAGCAAATTCTACTCTCCACTGCCGGATGAGGAAACAGAGCTTGAGACAAGCTAAATGGTTTAGTCAAATTGACAGCAAATAGAACAGCAGTGCTGGAATTAAATTTAGGTCTGACTCCAAAGTTTCTGTCACTTCTCCATGACAGTGTCCCCCAGATTATACAGGTTTATCACTCTTACAGACAACTCTGCAGTGAACATTCTCTTTAAAGGTAATTTGCCATAGCTCTTCCTAATTGAACTCTGCATTTAACTTCTATCTTCTCTTCTCCTTTGCTTTTGCTAGTTCAGATGTCTTTTGCTTTAGAACTGAATATCCTTATTTTGCCACATGCTTCCCTTATTCTCTCACTACTTAGGGAAATCACAAGATGTTAACCCCTTAAACCAAGTCCCAGGATTCCATCTCCACCTGTATGGTTTAAACTCCTCATAGGCCAGCACCTAGTACTGAGCATGGCGTAGACTGTGCGACTTAATCATTGTTAGTTGGATGGAGGAGTGATGACAATGCATACAGCATGGTTCATTATCATCAGGTGTTTTTTGGAGGGTCTGGGGAGGCAGGGAGTTAATGATGATGAGGTAGAAAATGTTCCCCATTCCTGTTATTTAAAATCCTTTCAATTTTTACTTTAGCTGAACTGAATTCTTTTTGATTTGGTTTCCTACAAGTAGATGTTTATTTGTAATGTCGATTACTTTATGTGTCAAAGGATTGGATAATTATATGATATTGTACTGACTCTAGAAAATCGCTCGAGTGTCTTTTTTAGGTACTCTTTAAACTTATTTTCTTATTATTTTACTATCCTCAGAGTGACGTGAAACCAGTCCCAATTCCTAAAGTGAATCCCTGCCTCAGGCACCTTGAGCTTTAGAGACTCTACCTGTCCATATCTGTTTGAGACTTGCTCCTTCTTCCTCCACCCCTTGCTATGGGACCTCCATTTCCAGTGCTAGTCACTGAGAGGTTTCTGTAGTGACTTTTGGGACTAATGCAGAGAGGTAGAGGAGGAGAGAAGAAAAATAAAGGTGATAATGATAGCCATTATTTATTAAGCAGTAGTAATATTCTGGGCATTTTGTTAAGCTCTTTTCATAATCTCATTTAAGCATTACTAGCCTTGATAAATAGATATGGAATTATTCTTCGCATTTTAGAGATGGGGTAAAATTAAGTCTCAGAATCTGTTTTGTACTTTGCTCATGGTCATACAGTGAGCAAGTGACAGAGCCAAGATTTGAATTCTGATCTGTGTAGCTCCAAACTCTTAATCACAATGCTATGTCTCACCTTCCTTTTTACAACTCTGCCCTAGTTTATTCTTGCTTCTTTACTTCCTTTCTGGTGACATTTTAGGCCAGAGGGAGGAATTATAAAGGGGAAAAAAACTCTTGCTTTTCCTCCCTAACCTCCCCTACTCCAGAAGGTAATTCTTAATTCTCACCTTATTTAGTTTGGGTAGCAAAACAAGGGGGAAACAGAGAGAGAGAAAACAAGGCACGGAGGCAAGAGAGTACCATGTGACCCCTCCAGTCCTGTTTTTTTCTCCCGTGCGCTCTTAGCATCACAGCTTTCCATAAGTGTGTTCTTGTCCCAATCATTGGCATTTCTGTCCCTGACCCTCGCATCATTACTCCTGGCCCAGAGCACCCACGGCCTGTGGAGGCCGTCACTGGTGATTTACATGGAGGAGCTCCTTTCTTGTTCGGCAGGTGTTTGGGAGAGAAGATATGACTGAATGAACCTACTGTGGTCGGGTGATGGAGAGAGAAGCGTGGGCAGCATGTCAAGTTGAAGTTTGAATAGATAGAATCATTGTTCCAAATGAAGATTAGGTCCCACAGTTTGTTGTAGATTAAATGGGCTTTTGTGGGCTTGTCAGTGAACTCAATCAACATTTATAAAATTGTTACTAAGGAGAAATATGTTCAGAGTTCCGAACAAGTTACTTGCAAACAAACTTTAGGAGCATAGTCATTTTAAATTGAGAATTACCTAATTGCAACAATTCCAGGCTATCCAGCTTTTTCTCCTGTAATGTGCTTCTCCAATGACAGATTTTTTTTAAATGTAGTTCTTAGATTAATCATATAGTTGTAGAATCACTGAAAGAAAGTAATGTATTTTCTTCACTTTATAAAATCTCTTTTAAAAACCTATCAAGTAACATGGGTTTGGAGTGTTTTCAATGTTTTGTTTAACTTTCAGAAACCAAGCCATCTCCTGTCATGTAGTTTTGTAGCTGTTGGCGTTTTACTAGCACTTTTCCTGCTGATTCAAGCCTGTCCCTGGACTTACTACATATATTGCTTGTTGCCACTGCCAGTATGGTATGCGGTTCTGAGAGAGTAAGTAACACATCTTGTGGTCTTGTTTTTCACTTCACTGACAGTTAAATCTGTATTTAAATGCATTAGATTTCTGTAACATAAGTCATGAAAGATAATTATAATACCCTCAAATCTCCAAGCCCTTTCATTTCATTCATAGCAGCATAAAGTTGCATATAAACAGGCATTTTTTTTTTCTTGGCCGCACCTTGAGGCCTGCAGAATCTTAGTTCTCCAACCCAGGATTGAACCGGGGCCCTCGGCAGTGAAAGCGCAGAGTCCTAACCACTGGACCTCCGGGGAATTCCCTAAACATCCTTTTTATTTTACTTTTCCCTTTTGACTTCATCTTGATTACCCTGAGGTAGCACTGGCCTCATTCCCTTCTTTGTGTTATCTTTTATAAGAAAAATCTGGAGTAAAACTTAAATAATTAATATGGATTGTACTATGTCAGGAGTGACTTACGTTTTGAATTTGTCTCATCATCCCAGTTTCCAGTGTATCTTCATGTTTCACAAAGCAATTTGCATGCTTTTGTTCTATACATTTTTGCCCCTCCTTTCCCAGCTATCATGTAAACCTAGATGAATGAAAGTTCGCAATTAAATCCAATCTAGTAATGTATACCTACAGGGGTTAGGGGAGATTATTCTTGTATGCTGTGGTTCTACCTTTAAGTGCTTGCTCACAAGTTGGACTTGAAATGGATTCTTATCATTGTAGAAAACATCAGAGGTAGAGCTCTCATGCAAGTTATAAGCATTTTAAAAGAAAATCACTAAAATGTTGGGCTGGTTCACGTTCACAGGCAGCGAGGGTCATGTTACAGATTGTGTTGATTTCTATATTTGCACCAGTAATCTAGAATTTAAACTTAGTCTTGGGCATCCTTTGAGCAAACCAGACGCCGAAAGCAGACCAGGGAATGACAGCCCAGAATAAGGGTGTTGTCAGGGTTGGCGAGCATGTTGCAATGACACAATGTGTTTTCTTTTCTAATTTTTGTTACCTCCAGCTTTGACCACCTCTTCTTAATATGAAAAATAAAAATTAATGTTAAAATATTTTAAATGTTAACATTTTTAAAAACAAGGCAAAAAGAACAGACGGTTACTTCTCCATTTGAAAGGAATAGGGTTGCTGGATGTACATATTTAAATTGGATTTTTTCCTAATGTCATTTGCTCTGGCTTAAAAATTTTTAGAATGAAAGGTGTTATCCAAAATTCCCTCCTGAGTTATTAAATGTTCTATTTATGAAGAACACGTATACATTTAAATTTTAAGGATAGAGTGATTTTGAAAATATGTTGTGTTCTATCTTTATCTTTTTGATAGATTATAAAGAAAATAAAACATAAAAATTCACTCTTCTTCTAGAAATAATCTAAATGATTTTACAAAATCATCACTGTTGAGAACAAAAGAAACATTCTCCTTTTGACTGGTGTTAGCTTTTCTTTCCTAACATGGCACCTTAATTGTTTTGATGACATTATGTAACCATTGTTTTCAATCAGAAAAAGGTTATAAACCAAGTGATACTGACTTTTTATAATTGCCTACTTAATAATGCACTACCAATGCTAAAAAAATTTTTCCAGTGATGAAATGTAAAAAGGACTCAAGTATGTAATACATTTTTAATGGTTATGAATTCACATTTAATTACAATTAGTGTACAATTAGTGACATCTTAAATTGAGTTTGGAAAAGGTTATTTCACCCAGTGAAAAAGTGCAATTAAGATTTTTCTCTACCTAGACTAGGAAAACGTACCTTTATTTTATTAAGACAGTTGAGATTTCAATATAAAATTAACTTTAGTGAATTTTAAAAATGTTCTCTATGTTTATTCATTTGGGTTTATTGTATTTTATTTCTGATGTTGTATCTGTAATTGTATGTGCCCATGTTTAAACTAAGATCCAATAAGATTCATTTATTGTCATTAATGTTTATAAAAAAACCAAGCAAATTAATGTGATCATTATCAACTTAATTCAGAAGTTACATTTTTCCTAGAATACTAGGTTTCAAAAAAAGATTTAGGTAAGTAAAGCCATTGAAACAAATCTGTTGGAGATTATCTTAGTTTTTGAAAAATCTATGAATTGAAAATTCCCTGATTTCTATGCACAAAATTTTTATTTTTTACTATATGAGAACTAATTTTTTTATATTCAATATAGGTTATAAATAATCTTTTTATAAATAATCTTGTTAAACAGATTTCCAGTTATTCAAGGCTTGGTCACATTACTGTTGACCTTCCCTCCAAGTCATTTTGTTGGATACCTGTTACTCTTTATCCTGGGAGTTGAAGTATTAGTAAGTAATTTACCACGTTACCACATTTTCAGGTCTCTTTCATACACATGTGACTCCTTTGAAATGACCTCATTTTCCCTTTCTTCTTTGGATTGCATTACTAGGTTCTCAGTTTTTTCTACCGCTATATGCTTACAGCTGGACTCATTGCGTTTGCAGGTTGGCCATTTATCACTCCACTGTGGACTCGAGCAAAGGTATAAGTACTCACTTTGAAATTAGGCAGAGTCATAGCGGCTTTGTTTTGATATGCGTTTAACTCAGGGAATTATTCATTTTTTTAAGAAAAGGGTAGAATGTGACCTTACATAAAGATCCTGATCCTTTTGACAGGAGGACTGACGTTGACTTTACGGTTTCAGTGATTCATGCAGACTTTCATATCAAAGTGAACTGGTCTTGTGGTGATTGAAATACTCAAGAAGCAGAGCTGATTTGTCCTTCTCTGAAGCACTTCCTAGATTCCTTTAGGCTCAAATATCTAAATGCCACAGAGGAACTGCCCAGAGCAGTGCGGTGGCATGAGAGGCCACACTCTGGACTCAAGTCAGAGGAGTCACCTCCCTCCTGGTCTGGAGCCACCTCAGTTTTTCTCTGGAGAAGTATTTATTCATGATACATTATTTTCAAGTATAATTACTCCTGATTTTCTGCCTTTAACTAGGTAGGTAATTACAGTGTGCTTCTACAAAGAATACTCTCATGTTTCCACTTTGATACTTTTTGGTGGAGGTAGCAGGAAGATAGAAATATCTTCTTTCTACTCTATGAGAACCTACAAAATTTTCCAATTAATGGGACTATTGACAATTTTTTTGTCTTAATCTAATTACAGAAGTATTTTTACTTATTTCCCTCCTGGGCATAATCATTTGATTATGATTGCAGGCCAGCTTTCTTAAAGATGTCATCAATATATGGTAGAACATAAATTGAATGAAGTGCTTGCTTTGAAACAGCAGACCTGAGTCTAAATCCTGGCTGTTTCATTTACTAGTAATAGATCTGGTGCTACTTACACTTTGACATCTCTAAGCTCAGTTTCCTCATCTGAAATACTGTGAATAATATAGCCTACCTATTGAGGTTATTGTGAGAACTAAATGAGATAATGCCTATATCATACCTAATATAGTGCCTACTATATAACAGATCCTTCACAAATAGTAACTATATTACTTTTTAAAGTAAAGAGATGTAAGGCTTTGAATTTTCCTTTTAGTTTCACAGCCATGTAGTCTGTGAAACAATGAAGACAGTTTTTTGTACCATAATTGTCTAAAGATAACTTTTTTCTTTATTTCAGAGCACCTCACTGAGTTGGATTTTCTTCTGTTTGCTCCTGGCAGTGTTCCCACTTATGCCTGTTGTAGGACGAAAGCCAAATATCTTTCTAGTGTATGCACCATATTTTAACTTATTTTCTTTTTAGTGCAATTGTTTTTCTCAATCAACACTATGAAATATGAACCAAGTCTTGGCCATGAGTTTAAAATCATGTGAACAAACTAGAAGTTAAAATACTAATATCAAACCATTAGTCATAATTTTGGATCAGGCTCTGAGAGGCATTAAAACTCCCTGAAGGTGCTTCTGGACCTTTGTAAAACATAAAATTGTGCCAGGCGCTTGGCAAATTAAATGGTCATTATTTCATTTAACATTTCCTTTCTTATTTTCTAATCATGTAATCATCTTTGTTACTTTCTTTTGAACTTTGTGTAACCAACTTTTTAGCATTCTAACCCCATCTTTGATAGATGAGGGTATATCTTTTGAAGGAAAATTAACTCAATATTTTTTTAAAGTATGTGTTCATTTTAAAGTACCTATAAATTATATACATTTTATCTCATTTCTGTGAGAATAACAATATGGAATAGATCAGAAATTATTCCAGGAAGTCAATTTATTAGCAGAGCTCAAAAAATTGTATTGAATTCTAAGAATATTTTATCTAAGCCATACTTTATTAGTTCTAAGTGAAAACATTTTGCAGCTGTCATAAACTGTAAACAGCATGTGCAAAGATGAATTCAAACATTTTATTTTTTGCTTCCCACTACTCTGTGAGCTCTTCTCTTGTCTCTATAAAGCCGCTTTCCCTCCTTTCATTGGCCTCTACCCATCTGTCCTGCTCAAGCACTATTGACATATTTGAAAAGGACTTATGCTAAAAGGAAAAGAAATTATATAAATGGTCTTCATAGAAATTTTTCACTTTACCTCTTCCAGTAAAGATTAATTCAGGAAGCAAACTTGTTAAATCATGAGAAATCTAATTTATATTTTTAAAAATTATGTTGCTTCCCCTCTTAATATAAATTCCTCAGTGCTTCAAGTTTCCCAGTAGCTATATTTGCAACTTCTTCATTTTGCCTCCTGGTTTATGGAGAAATTGCTACTCTCCATTTGATCTCTCACCTCATCTCCCTTCTTTAGAAAATTACAAAGATAGATACGTGAAATATTTAAGGATAAATTAAAAGAAAGAGCAAAACTGTATATAACATAGCTATAATATTCCTGTTACTCCAGTTTTCTGAGGTAAAAACGTATTTGCCAATTAATTGAAATACCAAATTATTTTTTTTAAGAGGGTATGGGGGAGAAAAAGCAAAAACAAAGAATCTTAATCATACACGGTTGTTTTTCATAAGTTTTAATTAACTTTTCCCTCATGATTCTTAAAGAGAATATTAGAAGAATCAAAACAAAAGCAAAAACAAGCATTTTCCTGGGAGTTCCTGCTTCACGTTCTCCATAACGCTGCCTTTTGCTCTTTCTTATTTCTCTTAAACCAACTCCTTTTCACATAGTTCTATTATATTACTGGGTTCCAGATTCTATCCTCAACATAATTTCAGTCGTCCTATGTTACTTGGATTTTTAGGAGGTGAGAAATAGAACTCAATAGTAATAGTACAGTATTTCCTTGATGTTAGTCTCCTTCGACTTCAGGTACCATACTGTATCTGGTGTTCTTGAAAAAGTGTAATTTGTTGTTTCATTACTGTACCAATGCATCACCCACATGCTGCTTTTGTGGCCCCTCTTCCATCCTTCCCTTAGCCAGAAACAGCTGTGAAAAGCACCAACGTCAATGATAGAGAGGAACAATTTGTGGATTATAAATGTAGATTTTCCTTTTTGTATGAGTAAGTGCTCATAGTCAGAAAATTTATGGTGTAGATACTGATATATTTGTTTAGCTATCTTTTATATTGTTTTCTGTAAATTTGTCCAAGTCAAGCTGAGAATTATGGTATGCGTAAATGTTAAAAAAATCAAATTATAGAGATAAGATGAAGATACTTAAAAAATTGTGTGAAAAGTTACAAATGACACCATCCCCACAGGATCTTTATTCTAAGATTTTTATTCTTCTTACACCTGTGTATTCATTTTGTTACTTCATCTTGATTAAGCCAAATGATTGAGAGGTTCTACATTAGAGTAAAATATCTAATATTTTCATGTGACATATATTCTATAAATGTCTTACAAAAATTTGAAATTGTGAATTGTGTTTTAAAACAGAGTGGGTGCAGGCTTGCTGGTTCTTCTGCTATCCCTGTTTGTTGTAACATCTGTCATAAAAAGAAAAGATAGTTTTGTAAATGAAGAGCTGGTGTTACATCTATTACAGGTCAGTTACAGATTTTCAACACTATGTTATACGAATGATACACTAAAATGTATCTTACAGTTGTATTTAATTATCTTGTTCTTGAGATGCCATCCTGTTTTTTTTAACCTCAATACCAGCTGAGAAGAGTTTTCTGTTTAAGATATTACATGGAAATATATTCTCTAAAAGGTATGAAATAGCAAAAAGGTCAACAGGAGGCCCCCCCAAAACGCCTAGATAGCAGAGATTAAGGAGATATAAGAGGTATTGTCCAAAGAGTTGAACTGAAAAAGACTTCCTCTGGTCTGAGATTCTGTGTTGTCCTAATTTGGGTCAGGAAAAAAGTAAGTTCTTTGAAGTGAAAGCAGCCGCTTAGTATGTTTATATGAAGATTAGTCAGTTTAAGACTTCAGATGACATACTAGGAGAAAATAAACTTCACTTTGGTTGGTGGCTTTGGAGTGGTGAAAAGAACTTTGAACTTGACATTTCAAAATTGAGTCAATTCCCAGTTATGCTTTGTACTAGATGTGTGATTTTCAGTAATAAAACTTGTCTGTTTGTTTTTAATCTGTAAAGATAATATCCAGTAGGGTTGTAAGAGATTATATGATGTCATATTCTGTAAAATGATAGCTTTTTTATAGATAAGAGTGGAAACCACTTTTTTTTTCCTTTTCAACAATAAACAATAAACCACATCTAGAACACTGATAAAAAAACTTCTTTGAGTCTCCTCAAAAAATTTACTCAGAACAAAGCTGGGATAATAGTATTTCCAAGAACACTAAAAAATTAAAATATACAACACTTAAAAGATGTTAACTCGTTCTTGGAGAACAACAGAGAGCATATAAAAAGAGAAGTATTTTTGTCAAAGATCCTATGAAGCCATTGAAGCGTATCTTTTCATTTTAAATAGTATACCGACTGGTTTTACACTAAACCATAGTAGCTTTGAAAAAATTCACCTGTAATAATGAATACTTTGACAGAAGTGAGTGTTTCTGAATCTTACTCTGTAGGAACAAAGAATACCATGTTAAAATTCTTATGGACTTTGTGAGAAATACCCCTAAGTATAAAGTAATTCCTTCTTACATTAACCTTATTACTTTGCATTCATTCCTCTATTGTGTACCATATATATATTTTTATGATTCTAAGATTTGTGTCTTCTCACATTTTAATGTATCTAAAATGAGAATGTGTCTCACATTTGAAAGGATCCTAGAATTGTGTCATAGATTTATTGACAGCAATTTTTCCTTCTTAATTCACTGAAAATATGAGTAAGTTAAATGTATCTCTAGGATTTGGTGATGAGGTTGCTAATCTGATCTTTAAGAGAGTTTACTTTGTTCATAGCCATAATTTAGCTCATTTCTTAAATTGGCTATTAATCCGCTAGTTCAGGGGTCAGCAAACATTTTTCTGACGTGCTAGATTGTACATATTTTAGGCTTGTGGGGCATATGGAGTCTGTTGTCACTTTTCAGCTCTACCGTTGTAGGGCAAAGGGAGCTGTAGACAACATGTGAATGAATGAGAGTGACCATGTTCCAATAAAACAATATTTCTAAAAGCAATAGTTTACCAGCTCTACACTAGTTTGTATATATTCCCTAAAGAATATTGTACTCCTTGTATTCCCAGTACCAGTGAAAACTCAGGCCACAGATATGTATCGAATGAATAAATAGATATGACTGTTAGTGAGGGCCAGATGTGGAAGACGCTCAGCCATATACACCAAGCTATATACATTTCACTCTCTGCAGTTCCATGATTTAAGAAAACTTCAAGATTAATAACAAATATTTCTAAGTAGAAACAGTGTGATAATGTATGCCAAAATACTCCTGAAAGTGTAAAACACCTCATTCATGCTTGTAAAGGAGGGCTTTTGCTTAGTACAAGAATTCTGACTGTTAGTCTTAGCCACAAGAAGGTGAGCTGGTCCAATTTCAATAACATTTTGGCCAGACTCCAGTTGTTCAAGCACTTTTCTAAGTATTCTTTCTAATATATAAATTAGTCACTCACCACCTTCTCTTTTATTTACGTCTTCTGTGTTTGTTTTCAGATGCTAAGCACGGTGCTTTCCATGTGTGTTGTGTATGGCACTCATAATAGTCTACTCAAGAAACAAGGACTGCCTCTTATTAATCAGGTTGTTAGCTGGATAATATTAGGTAAGAGGTCAATCAGATCAAATGAGATAACTTTCCATCAAGTTACATCTTAAAATTATCCATTTACATCTGTATCATTGCTGTTGAAACAAATAATTTTGTTGTGGGAAAATAATAATAACGAGCTATTATTTCTATCTCTTGTTGGAAGTTGACAAGGAAAATTAGAACTTTTGTGAGCATTCATGTGTTATTAAGAATTCCTTGATAGAATATTTATGACTTGATAATAAGGCTGTATATTTATTCGCACCTGATAAAAAGTGCTTCCAGAAGAGAAGAGGGTTTTGTGAAGAGATTCCTATGCTGAAATTTCATGTCAATTCATAAATTCTCCGTTCTTACACAGGGACTAGGAAGCAGTTAAATTTTATCTGTATTTCCCTTGCTGAAAATAACATTGATTAGTCACCTCCCAACACATTACACATTTTATAAAGCCGATTATACATTTTAAAACGTATTCCTCTATAATTCTTTTAAGAATGTGCGTGTGGAGCATACAGATGTCATTTAAGGACTTAGCCTTTTCCTTCCAACTGGAAGACAGGAGCAAACTTTAAGTCGAGGTTTTTCATTAAAAAAAAGAAAAAGTTTGTAATGCCTATGAATGACATGATGTGTAATTTAACATTTATTTATTTATTTATTTATTTATAAATAATTTTTGTTCATCATTAAAAAAAAAAGATCTTTGGATGGAACTTTATCTTAAAAAGACAATTAAGGGATAGGAGTGTTTGTCCTTGGATTGCTCTTAAAATCCAAGCAGAGGCTTAAAAATACAACAGGAAATGGACATGTATCTCCTAAAGTTTTGATTTGCTCATTTTCTATACACCTTGGTCATTGTATAAGTGGAAGTTATTCTTGGACAATAAGTGTTCTTGTATATATAACTTTATTTTCACTATGTAAACTTCATTTCATTATAGGCATTATGTAGGCCTTCCCTTTTAAATTATCTTGATTACTAAAGTTACTATTTACATTCATTCTGCATGACAATAGCAGAGACTGCTCTTTCATTTAAAAAAAAATGTGTTTAGTTTGTACTATGTTCTGGCACTATTCTGTTCTCTGAGAATAATAAATATGGAACAAGTCCCTGCCCTCCTGGAGCTTATATTCTGCAGGGCTGGGTGGTGGGGCTAATATTCTAGTGGGGTATCTATATGTAATTGTCTCTCACATGACATGTTTTCAAATCCACAGAAAAATCAAAAATTATGAATGGCAACGATGACATTAAAGGGAAGTCTTTTTATTTTCCTGCATAGCTTCAAAAATATGCAGTGTATATAACACACACCAGCATATAAACAATATATCACCTAGGGATAAACCACATGAAGAAGAGAAGCAAAGAAAATAGAATTTGTGTTCATGTTATTGTACCTCATTTTTGAACATCTAAAATGTCTAAAAAGGTTAAAACAATAGAAATTTCCCAGAATTACAGAAAGTCATCCTCTACTTCATGTCCTTGTCCATCTGTGATTATGAGTGTATGTATGTATAAAATTTTTTAAACACCATATTCAATATTTTTATCTATTCTACCATCCTTATATTAATTTTTCAGTTGACTTAATAATATCCTTTATGGCATTTTCCCTTTGTTTGTCTTTTATGACATTGACATTTTTGAAGAATATAGCCAATTAACTCTGGGAAAACTTATATTTTACCCATGAGTTACGTTGAGACATTCTAACCAAGAACAAGGGATGTCCTTTCCCTTGTTCAAGTCTACCTTTGTGCCTTATAAAGCAGTCTTCATAGTTTTCTTCATATAGGCTGGGAATATTTCTTGTTAAATATATTCCTAAGTATTTTATCTTTTTTGTTGCTATTATAAATGAGCTTTTCTCATTCATCGTATCTTCTAATTTTTTTTTTGAGTATAAGATGCTATTGATTTTTTTTTAAAACATCTTTATTGGAGTATAATTGCTTTACAATGGTGTGTTAGTTTCTGCTTTATAACAAAGTGAATCAGTTATACATATACATATGTTCCCATATCTCTTCCCTCTTGCGTCTCCCTCCCTCCCACCCTCCCTATCCCACCCCTCTAGGTGGTCACAAACCACCGAGCTGATATCCCTGTGCTATGCGGCTTCTTCCCACTAGCTATCTATTTTACGTTTGGTAGTGTATATATGTCCATGCCACTCTCTCACTTTGTCACAGCTTACCCTCCCCCCTCCCCATATCCTCAAGTCCATTCTCTAGTAGGTCTGTGTCTTTATTCCCGTCTTACCCCTAGGTTCTTCATGACCTTTTTTTTTTTTTTTCTTAGATTCCATATATATGTGTTAGCAGACGGTATTTGTTTTTCTCTTTCTGACTTACTTCACTCTGTATGACAGCCTCTAGGTCCATCCACCTCACTACAAATAACTCAATTTCGTTTCTTTTTATGGCTGAATAATATTCCATTGTATATATGTGCCACATCTTCTTTATCCATGCATCTGTTGATGGACACTTAGGTTGCTTCCATGTCCTGGCTATTGTAAATAGAGCTGCAATGAACATTTTGGTACATGACTCTTTTTGAATTATGGTTTTCTCAGGGTATATGCCCAGTAGTGGGATTGCTGGGTTGTATGGTAATTCTATTTTTAGTTTTTTAAGGAACCTCCATACTGTTCTCCATAGTGGCTGTATCAATTTGCATTCCCACCAACAGTGATGCTATTGATTTTTGCATGTTAATTTTATATCCTACTTCTTTACTGAATTTTCCTTTCTTGAGTTAGGTTTATCATTGACTCTCTAGGTAGAATTTTCCAAGTATACCATCATGTAATTTACAAACACAGATATGTATTTCCCTCTTCCTGTTCTTATTCCTCTCTTTTCTTTCATTTACTCGCATTGGCTAATACCTACAGAACAATGTTAAATAGTAGAGATAGTGAACCTCCTTGATTTTTTTCCTGATCTTAGTGGGAGTGTCTCTGGAGTCCCCCCATTTAAGACAAATTCTGGCTTTAGGACTGAGGTATATATATTTATCATGTTAAAGAAAGTACATGCTTTCCTGTTTTATGTAGGGTTTTTATTAAGAATGGATGTTGAATTTTGTCAAAGACATTTTCAACATCTATGGAGATAATAATATGGCTTTTTTTCCCTAGACCTGTTAATATGGTGAATAATACTAATAGATTTCCAGTATTGAACCATTCTTGCATTTCTGATATAAACTCCTAAGACACATTTGATTATAATGTATTATTTTCTCAATGTAGCATTGGAGTTCATTTGCTACTATTTTTCCATCAGTACTCATAAATGATATTGGTCTGTAATTTTCTTTGTTGTTCTAAATTTATCAGGCTTAGGTATCAATGTTATATTTGCTACATAAAAAGAATTGTTTCTCTTTAATTTCTATACTCTGAAACAATTTATGTAGCACTGGGACTATCTGTTCTGTAAAGTTCTGAAAGAATTCCCCTGTGAAACTATCTGAATTTAGTCCTTTTTTGTTGGGTAGTCCCCTGATAACTTTGTATTTCTCTATGAAATTGGTCTGTTTAAGCTTTTTATCTCTACTGCGGTTAATTTGGAAAGCTATATTTGCTTAAGGAATTTTCTGTTTCTTCTAGATTTTCAAATTTATTCATATAGAGGGATGCAAAGTAATCTCTTATGATTTAAAAAAATTCCTTCTGTATTATTAGTCATTTCCCTCATAATTTATTTTGTATATTTGCACTTTCTTCCTTTTCCTTGATTAACTTAGCTAGTGGTTTGTCCTTTTTGTTTATTTTCTCAAAGAACATGGATTTTGATTTACTAATTTGATCTACTGTTTTTCTGTTCACTACCTCATTAATTTTTGCTTTATCTTTAATTTCTAGTTTTATTATATTGTGTCTGAGAGTATTTTTTGTATTATTTTTACCTTATAGAACCTACTGATTTTTTCCTTGTGCACTAGTGTATATGATTAACATTAGCATCCCATAGGTTTTAGTATGTTGTGTTTCCATTTTCATTTGTTGAAGTATCTTTTTATTTCCCTTTTAATTTCTTTTTTGATCCATTAGTTGTTCAGGAGTATGTTGTTTAATTTCCACATATTTGTAGATTTTTCAGCTTTCTCTTGTTGTAATTTCTAGTTTTATACCATTATAGTCAGTAAAGATACTTGATATGATTTCAGTCTTATTAAATTTTCTAAGACTTGTTTTGTGATCTATTATATGCTCTATCCTGGAGAACGTTCCATGCACAGAATGTGTTCTGCTGCTACTGGTTGGAATGTTATATAAATTTTTGTTAGATCCATTTGGTCTAATGTATGGTTCAAGTCTAATGTTTCCTTGTTGATTTTCTCTCTGGATGATCTATCTCTTTCTGAAAGTGGAATATTGAAGTCTCCTATTATTATTGTATTCTTGTCTATTTCTCCCTTCAGATCTATTAGTATTTGCTTAGTATATTTAGGGGCTCTGATGTTGGGTGCATATATATTTACAGTTGTTATATCTTCCTGATCAGTTGACCCCTTTATCATTATATAATGACCTTGTTTGTCTGTTGTTACCATTTTTTGGCTTAAAGTCTATTTTGTTTGATGTAGCTATAGCTACCCTTCACTGTCTTTTGGTTTCTACTTGTATAGAATATCTTTTCCATTCCTTCACTTTGAGCCTATGTGTGTCTTTAAATCTGAAGTGAGTCTCTTATAGGCTGGACATATATTTTAAACAAGACAATTCCTCCTTGGGATTAGGAGAACATCGGTACTAGAGGATGCCTACCATATGGTGCAAGGCATGAAATAGTTGACTCATAGGTAGGTCAGCAGTATCTCCAGAGATATCTTCCAGGCACTAATTCACTATAGTCTAGCTCCAGTGAACATTTTTTGCTAATGTGCTGGGATCCCTAAATGGGTTATATGTTATGCAACTGGTTCTAACTTATGTCACTCAGGATGGGGACTCTTATTTCCCTTTTAACATCTTATCAATCCTTTACACAAAAGTCAAACAAATACAGAAAATACAGTTTGGTAAAACAGGTCTCATTTGAACTGGCTTTTTAAATAAATATTAAAATACTATTTCTTTCTGTTAAAATATATACCAGATGATGATAACATTACTGGAACTACACATCTGAAAAAAAATCAGAAGCGATTCTTCTAAGATTACTGTAAATATAACTTACATAATCTTAAATCTTACAGTGACTCAACTTTGAATGAGATTGTCTTTACATTTAACTTATTAGTAGATGTTGACTAGTAGTAATAATAGCACCTAGCAGTTATTAAGCACTTACTGTATCTCAGGCACTATGCTCAAGAAGCATTTTATAGGTGAAATTGTATTTAAACCTCACAACAACTTTATATCATTTCTACTTAACAGATGGAAATACTGCTTAGATAGATTAACAAACTTGCCTCATGGTTAAAGAGTTATAAGTAATTCAGCCAGGATGCCCTCCCAAGTTATCTGTCTTCATACTTTGGAGCATTTCATTCCATGCATATTGCCATCCTAGCCAGGAGGATTAGGAAATTATGCATATTTTCTTTCCAAAATAAAGATTGGGGAGTTTATGTTTTGCTACCCATACCCCCCCCCCAATTTATTTGCTCTTCTCCCACTGAAGTAGTTGCTTTCTAATCCTGAGAAGAAAGATTACTTCACTTATTTGGATTACTCTTATTACAACTGTCATGTGTGGTGAAGTCCTTGTCTCCTGTCTCTAATTTTCTAACTGGCACACTACAACTCTCAATGCATACTTTGCAGTGGGAAAACTTGGAGGAGGGAGTGTTTAGGAAAAATCAATTTCTGGGGAGTAAGTTGTCTTTGAACTAAATGTTTAATTAGGAGAAAAGTTGCTGAATCTTGAGTAATTTTTTTTTTATTATTTACATTAGAAAATGACAAATTATTTATTTAAGAGTTATTACAGTGAGCAAGGCTGAATATAAATTGGGAAAATCTGAACTAAATTGTGGTTAAAATGGTGAAATGTAATTTTAATTAAAAATGTGAAGTTTCAAATTTCTTACAAAAATGAGTAGGGCAAATGTAGCTTCATTTTAAACGTCACACAAATAATAAATGCTATAAATGATAATAGATTATTCAGTGCTTTAAACTCAACATACCCTGTGTCGCTTGTACTAACACTACCCACATTTGTTTTATTGCAGCCTCTTCCTTCATCGTGCCTCTACTGAGTCCTCTGATTCTCTTTGATCGGCTGTTTAGCATTCTTGTTTCCTCAATGTCGACCTACCTACTTCTAAGCACAGGGTATAAACTGTTTTTAAATTTTAATTTTTAGTAGCAAGTTTTAAATGACATATTGACATTTCTCTGAGTATTTAACCTCTGGAAATGAAAAATATGTGAATCTTGAGGAATAAATTAGAAGTATTTTTCCTCTGTAAAAACTGTATGTGACTTGATCTGTAATCTTCAGTTTTCTTTTTCTTATCATTTTCACAGTATTGCCTGTAGTCTTTGTGTTTCTGTTTACTTCCTGAAGTTGCTTAAATATTGCTTACCTACAGTGTTAGAGAGTTCTGATAGATTGTGGAGGAATTTTAAGTCTCAAACAATGACTTACAAGAATTTTAGTCTTTGTTGCATTCCTTTCATGCACTTTAAATTATGTTTTGATTTGTTCATTCTTCTTTGAGTATAATATTTTATTTTTACTCTTGCATATGTCATAGTCCAGATATTCCTTTTGATTCAGAAACCTTTTAGAATATTTTCCCAAAAGTTAAACTGTTAAAAAGTTAAACATTTTCATTGAAGATTAAAATTTTCTTGTAAAACAAAAACAAAAAAGAACAGCTTGATTTGGGTTGGATTCTGAAGCATTCTCTAGAAATCAGTGAGAACAATGACATACTCTCCCATCTACTTTGAAGAAAAGAGTTCTTCACTTGCTTTTGAATTTTATTTCATCTTTACTTAAATCTTTATGAGGGTGAGAAATATGCACATTATACTAAACACTGAATAGAACAGACAAATCGAATAAACACTGCTCAGACAGTTTCAAAATTTGGTCCAAATATAGGATCTTGATCCCAATTAGAATAAACCTAGGGATTTACCATTGTGCACATTTAAGCACATTTAATTTAAGAAATCTAAAAAGTGAAAAATCACGCCTAAAATCAGAATAATGAGTATGACCTTATTAATGAATGTATTAAGAAATATATTACCCAACATCAGAAAGTATATTTACCTTTGCAAAAAAAAATTAGACAGAGGTAGCCTGAAACAGCAGTCTGATAATTTCAGTTAGTACATTTTTTAGTGTCAAATCAGTTTTGTAAAACATAGTCCACCTGTTATCATTCCACGTCACTATTTTTGGACGCCCTGGAGGGTTCTCCATGTAAATAAGTGAATAGTCAGAATTATAGGATATTTAAAAGAAATGCAGTTTCATTACTTTACAAAAGTACAGTAATAGTAATCCTACATTCTAACAATGCACCCTTGATTAAATGAATAAAGAAGGTTTATTTTTAATCAGCATTTAATTATTTTTATGCAGATGGAAGCTATTATAATACTTGAAAATAGTTCTCTTAAGTTGGTTAAACATTTTCCTCCAAAATTTTGATTATATTATCCCTTTGCTTAATAAAGTATAATACAAACTAAATGTCTTTTCAGCCGTGTTCAATTTGCACAGAGACCAAACTAGCAGATCCTAATTTAGAAAGGTTTTATTATGTACACTCTGAGCTCATGATGACATTTTATTGGTATTTCAGTTTATTAATTCAGATATACAGACTTTATATGAGATATTGGTTGTCTAAAGAAATAAAGTCCCATAAGAAGATTGTCTTTATCAGATTTATTCATCTACATTTTACAAAAATTTTATTTTATAGTTTTTGAAAAGAAGTAAATCTGTAGCACTATTTGTAGAACTATGGAATTTATGTTTTTATGTATTAGGAAAGAATAATTTCATATATAAGTGCAAATATTTTAAAAATCATGGGGTTTTTTGTTTGTTTTGTTTTTGCTCAGAGAATACACTTTCTTGATTCAATTAGTCAACAAGTTTTTTTTCACATTTCTAGTGTCCTGAACACTAGACAGACATACAGTTAGAACAATTAGTGTACCCCAGGTGTATAATAGAGTTGTAAGCTGCTATAAAATATGGACTCTATTTTACAATGTTAGGCAATTGCAAAATGCAACAATTAA
Organism: Eubalaena glacialis; assembly: GCF_028564815.1. Taxonomy (NCBI): domain Eukaryota; kingdom Metazoa; phylum Chordata; class Mammalia; order Artiodactyla; family Balaenidae; genus Eubalaena; species Eubalaena glacialis. The sequence continues at coordinate 14,424,714 of NC_083730.1, forward strand.
GTTATTGTAATTTAAGTTGTGAATTATGTGATATAAAGAATGACTAGAGACAGGGTTTGGGTAAGGGAGCTGAACTGCTGCCCTCAAGGACTCATGTGGAAATTGAACTAAATTTTCAAGAATGTCTAGGATACAGGCATTCTATTTCTTTTTCAATTTTTTTTTTAATCATTGTAAACATAATATAATCACATTTTGAAGAGTAGGAATAAGGAAGAAAAATCATCTATTAACCCTACCCCTCCTATTGATGTTCTGACATATTTCCTTCCAGTCTTAGCTCTGTATTTATCTTTTTAACACTGTATTAATCATAGTCCATGTACTATTTTATATCTTTATTTTCTACTTTGCTGTATTTTATTTTTATTTTTTATGTTTTTAAATTTTTATTTTTATTTATTTATTTATTTATTTTTGGTTGTGTTGGGTCTTTGCTGCTGCATGCGGACTTTCTCTAGTTGTGTTGTGTGGGGACTACTCTTCGTTGCGGTGCTCGGGCTTCTCATTGCGGTGGCTTCTCTTGTTGCGGAGCATGGGCTCTAGGGGCATGGGCTTCAGTAGTTGTGGCACACAGGCTCAGTAGTTGTGGCACACGGGCTTAGCTGCTCCCTGGTATGTGGGATCTTCCTGGACCAGGGATCGAACCCGTGTCCCCTGCATTGGCAGGCAGATTCTTAACCACTGCGTCACCAGGGAAGTCCCTCTACTTTATTTTAGAAGCATTTTCCTAGTTGGCTTATAGGCTTCCTAACCATCATTTTAATAGATTTTTAATATTCTATGACATGGCTGTACCTTGATCTTTCCTGTATTTTTTGGTCACTTTATTTCCAGTTTTTATTATCATAAATAATGTTTTGAGTTATGTTTTTATGCATAAGCTTTTTATATAGTTAAATTATTTCCTTTTTTCACTTCTCAGTTGTAGTATAGGTGGGCCGTAAAATATGAATTTTTTTTTACTTTTGTCTTAAGAACAGTGCCAGCTTATAATATTACCAACAACCTATGAGGGGACCTACTTCATCATATCCTTTCATATCTCACTTTTAAATAAGAATATCAAATGCTATTTTAGTAAGCCAAAAATAGTGCAGCTTTGTGTTGATACATTTTTCTGCACTTGTTTTACTAATAGTATTTTCTCACATATGTGTTGTCTGTTCATATCCTGGGGCGTCCTAAATCTTAGATACCAAGTGATTTGTGTATGCTTTCTCAAACCTGAATGTTTTCTTCTGCCTGATCTTCAGTGTTTTAGTTTTATGATCGGTGGTAGAGTTTAAAGCATTTTGTTTCTTTTGCTTTCTCATGTTTAGGAAATAGCACAATATGGAATAGAGTTCAATAGTTGAAAAACTTGAAAGAGAAATACAGGGTTTTTTGTTTTAATTTGGTTTGCTTGATTTTGTTTTGTAACTTCCAATCAACAAATACTTATTATGAGGGGGCCTGTAGTGGTGACAAGACTGACCCAGTCAAAGATTTTCCAAACTAGTGGGGAATGCATATTAGTAAACATGTGATTAAAATAGTGTGATAACTACTATCATATGTAGAGTATTTGGGGGATTACAAAGGTGAAACACTTATCTTAAACTAGGGCAGAAAAGGATTAGGAAAAGCATCTGTCACTGCGTTATCTCATGAACATTTCTCCTTTGTCCACATTATAACGTCCACATTATACGCCAGCCTAAAGATGTACCATACATTATTTAACTAAACTCCCCTGTGGATATTAAGTTGTTTTCTTGTTTTTCTCTTCTGTAAACAATATTGTAACAAACATCTTCAGATGGGAATCATAGTGCATATGTCTGATTATTTTCTCAGGGTGAATTCCTAGAAGTGACATTATTAGATTATACTATATGAATATTTTTTAGATTCTTGATGCATAGTATTAGATTGCCTTCCAGGAAGTGTTTGTTCCTATGTAGAGAGTATGAGAGTTCCTTTTTCATTATACTCTTGTTGACATTTTTTTAATATGGGTAAATATTATAAGTGACTATGGCATCTATTTTTAAATTTCTGTATCAGTTATCAATATGGTCAGACACTTTTATGGATTTACTGGCTCTTTTTTTTTCTTTTTGAGAGGTTTATATTCCCGTATTGCACCCATTTTTAAAAAAATTTGGGATGTTTGTCTTGCTTTTCTTCTCTGTATATTCATCATTTTAACTCAGGAATTGTCTTTTTACCTTTGTCGTATGTTTTCTTTCTTTTTTGTGTATTTCTGTCATTTACCTCATGAATGAATTTTAGATATCTCTACTATTTTAAACATGTAATGATCTCAAGATCTGATAAATTTCAAAAGATGGTGTTAGAGTTGATATTTAAATGTTACTTTCCTTTCCTACTTTCTTCTTCTGGAAAGCTTAAAAAATTTAAATTTTGTGATATTGTAACTTAGAAGTATTATCAATATTGTTTTAATTTTGAGAAAGACCTATTAGTATTATAAATTTGCATTTTTATTTGTTTAATGTTTTTTTCTTTTCTACCCTCCCACTTCCACCTCACACCCCCCACCCCTTAGGTATGAAGCTCTCTTCCCATTAGTATTGTCATGTTTGATGTTTGTCTGGATACACATGGAACAAGAAACCTTGCCACAATCTGTTGTTTCCTGTAAACAGAAGGTAGCTTGTCAAAATCATTCTTGCATTTATTTAAGAATATTAGAATATTCTTTATCCTATAAGGAGGTTGCAATGTTATTTCATCAAAAATTCTACTTAAAAATTTACAGTACTTAAGGCATTAATAATTAAGTTAATAATTAAGTCAAACAATTAGATTGTAAGGAAATTTTCACTTACAACAGAAAAGCATGACTTTATTGTTTCATGGGCATTATATGGGTTGGGCTTTTCTTAGAGATTATTTGAGAATCTCTGATGCAAAAAAACATTAATATAGGTGAAAGAATACAGGAGAAAGAATGTTCTTTATCTTGTTTGCCTTTGTTTTCACATCTAATTTTTCTTTCCTTCAATTTATTTTCGTTGGAATAATTTTATGTTGTCACACTTCAATTTATGAATTTGATCATAAAGTGACATTTGTGTTCCAGTGTTATTTTTCTCTTTCTAGTCATTCTAATCCAAAATGCTTATTCTGTCACCTTAGTGATCATGGCCTCAGTCCAAATCTTAGACTGTTTATTCAACATAATATACTTTGAATTGGCTAAAAGCCAACCAGATATTAAGGACACCTTTATCATGCTGAGCTAGAGAGTTAATTGATGTCTCTTGCCTTTATTTCAGAACTGAAGATAATTATAAGAAATTTGTGATAAAATATTTACAATTTTACTGAGGTCAGATAAAAGAAATATTGCAGGAAAATACCTTCATAGTTGATCCGTTGATTCATCCTTAACTGGTTCTAGTTGAGTTCACAAAGAGTACTTGATGTTTTAGAATAAACAATTTCAATAAAGAAGAAACTTTATTGAAGTATATTGAGTAATTACTGGTTTTTAACTTTCAGTTCTGGAATATTAAAACAATACATGAAAAGAAGTTTTGATCAGATTCAAGTAAATGGTCAGACTGTCCTTAGTATTAAATATTCAAAATTTTAATAATTAAATATTATTAAATTAAAAATGAGGTTTGTGTTGTTTTTTAAATTCTATATTTTAACTGAAAGGAGATATGTCTTTTTCTAGAAAAGAGGATTAAAGCATCCTAAGAACTTAACAGAAAATTACATGGGAAGTGGGAGATAGGGAAGGTCTCCCTTTAAACTTATCCGTGAGTTTTTCTTTTGTGGAAAAAGGGGGATTAAGCAAGAGTGCATCCATCATGTTGGAATTGAGAGGCTTTTTATTTTACCAGGACAGAAATATTTTGCTTTTTTATAGAGAGAAAATAATTTCTCTGGAAATGAGTTAACAGAAGAACAAAAAAACAGAAAAATATTTAATTTATCCTGCTTTTTAATATCATACCATACTTGAGTTTGAGAAGATCGGGACACTGAGAAATCAGATGTTAGAAAAGGCAAAAATTATATAGGGATTTAAAAGTGAAGCATTTATACAGAATAACAAAAAGCTCAATTCTCACTTTTATTACACATGTGGCAATACTACAGCTCTGTTCAGTATATTATTAACAGTATATTTTACCTTTTGGCAGATGTTATTAAGGAGAAATTAAGCTATAGGAAAAGATTTATTTGTTTTTGTTTTCTTGTCAGTACAAGTTATCTTTCTAGCTATTGTAACTTTGACGGTAAGTTTGCTTTTGAGGGTAGAAGTAAGCGAACTGTTATTGTGCATTTATAAATGTCCTCTTATCTCACAGGTCTCCAGTATCCAATTCACCTATAATACTGATATAACCCAGTTTCGAGACCTCTATCTGGATGACATCCGTAGGGCCTTTTTCCTTGTATCCTTTTTATGGACTTCTGTTTTAAGGCACTGCAACCTCCCATTTAATGGAGTAAGAAGTGGGAGGGGTTTCTGCCTGTCATTTGGTAGTGGTATTACCTTGGAGGCCATTTAACCACCCTCCCAACCATAATTTTCTCATATAGTTTACACTTCAAAAAAATTCTGAAACTATAGAAAAGCATAAAGAATGATATAACAAACAAATGTATATATGTGTATTCCTGCCATCCAAGATATCAACAACTAATATTTTGTCACATATGTCACACATTTTTAAAAATTAAAATATTACGGCTAAAGACAGTCTCCTTTCAACTTTCAACTCCAAACTAATTTCCCTCATCCAGAAGAAACCACTATTATGAGTTAGGTTTGTATCTTTTTATGTGTATCTTATACTATACTCATGTTATATAACATCTGTCTCACAAGGTTTTTGGATCACATCAGAGGCAATATTGTGTGAAAGTTATTTGTATTAGAAGTTTGAAAGACAATGTGACAGAATAAAGTCTCACTTTGGGAAGGCTGGCTGACTGGGTTGAACAAACTCATAGGGAGATATTTCCTTTGAACTTACCGTGGTGCAGTCTGGACCTTATAGGTCCAGAAAATAAATGTTCTTATTCTCTCCTCTACCTCTTGCCTTCACTCTCAATTTTGCTTTGTGTCTTTGCAGATTCCTTCCACTCAGCCTATACTAATAAAACACTTCTTCCTTTGAACCCTGCATCTCCCTAAATTATAATTTCATCTTGTCCTTTGTGTTTACTACCAAGCTCCTTGCTGCTACCATTTCCTCCCCATTTATGTACTATATCCTCAAGCCTTGACCAGTGCCTGGCACATAGTAGCTCTTCAATATTTGTCAAATGTCTGTGGTGAAGTTGTCCTCTCGTGGTCTGCAGGGCCTTCCTGATTGCACAGTCTCATCTGTTCAGTTTTACTTGACCACTCTTATAACATTCAACTCAATTGATTTTTCTCTTTCTTTTCCTTTGACATCCAGAACATGATCCAGGTTCTCTTTTCAGCTTTTTACACCATCTCTATTCTCCTTCATGGAAACTGACTCTCCTTTGCTCTTGAACCATGTATGTTTTTCTCCAAGCTCTATCATTAACCTTCTCCTCTAATTGTGCCTGGGTAATGTCATCCTCTCCTATAGCTTTGACTGACACCTCTGTACAAACAACTCTAAGATCTACTTCTCCAGCCCTGACCTCTCTGACCTTAAGAGTCATATGTCCAACATCCTGCTGGGCGTCACCAGATATATGTCCACACTGACTAATGACTACCCACCCCTCTCCAAAATCACTCTCTGCCAGGTCTCTTCTCATTTAATGGCATCGCCATGCTCCCAGCTACCCAGGGCATCAAACTTGTCATATTTAACAACTCCCTGTCCAGTTTTAAAGTTCCATGGTCTCCCCTCCTTCTCCATTTCCACTCTAACCACACTGGTTCAGACGTTCCTTGTCCCCAACATGGACTACTGAAATAGCTTCCTAATTGAATTTCCTGCCTCTAATTATTTGTATCCCTGATCCAAATATCTCACTGTTATTGGTATTTCTTATTTATATTACTCACCTAAAATGCTTGCTAGCTCTTCATTGTCTCCACAATAAAGTTCAAGGTATTTTATTAATATGCCACCAATCTACATTTCTTGCTTCATCTTTCACTGTACCCTTCAATAAACCCTCAGTTTCTATCACACCTGTTTACTGTTTCTTGACTACATCATTTTTTTTTTTTTTTGTCTGCACCGGGTGGCATGTGGGATCTTAGTTCCCTGACCAGGGATTGAACCCCGCACCCACTGCGTTGGAAGCATGGAGTCTTTTTTTTTTTTTTTTTTTTTTAAGGGCAAGGACGTTCAGTTCTGCAGACTCTTTTTTTTTAAACTTTTGCGTTTATTTATTTAATTAATTTATTTATTTATGGCTGTGTTGGATCTTCGTTTTTGTGCGAGGGCTTTCTCTAGTTGTGGCAAGTGGGGGCCACTCTTCATCGCGGTGCGCGGGCCTCTCATTATCGCGGCCTCTCTTGTTGCGGAGCACAGGCTCCAGACGCGCAGGCTCAGTAGTTGTGGTGCACGGGCCTAGTTGCTCCGCGGCATGTGGGATCTTCCCAGACCAGGGCTCGAACCCGTGTCCCCTGCATTGGCAGGCAGATTCTCAACCACTGCGCCACCAGGGAAGCCCGGAAGCATGGAGTCTTAACCACTGGATTGCCAGGGAAGTCCTTGACTATATCATTTATTTCCCACTGTTTACCTTTAAATTCATCTTATATACTTCTACATATCATCATAATCTTAGTCACCATGTGAGCACTTTAAACTATTTTATTTATATTTATATTCTTAGTGCCTAGCTCTGCCTCTGACATGTACTAGATGATAAATCTTGGTTGGTTAGTTGACTGGTTGAATGCATGGAACAATGAAAATATTTAAGGCTCAAGTTACCAACGCAAATGCCGCTTTTTCACTGAAATTTGTCTTGATTCATACTTCCTTTTTAGTGTTTCTGTACCATTTTTGTGTATGTGTTTATGATAATAAAGTAACTAACATTTATCGAGCCCTTTCAGTGGGCCAGGCACTATTTTAAATACTTTACTAGCAGTAAGTTCTTAGACCCCAATATAATTAATACCTACTTTTTATTACTGCACTATTACAAATGTAAGTTTAAGAAATGTCAAAAAGATGTTTACTTTCTCATTCTCTATTGAATTATTTTAAAACATGATATCTTATTTTTTCCTAAGCCTTTCAAAGAACGTGGCACGTTTCACCTGGCACACAGCGAGCATGTATGAAATGAAATCGTATTTCAGCTGAAAATGTCTATCGCTTTTTTTTTAATCATTAGCAGCCAACTACAAATAACAATAATCCAACTGTTTATGTTAGAGGCGAGGAAAATAGTCACCTTCCCAAGGTTACTAGTGACGAGTAAGGATGACCTCCCAGGCCTCGTTGTTCTTAGTACATTGCTTGTTCAGTCTGGTTCTTTCCAAATGCATTCACAAGGAGATACAATGGAACACTCATTTACAACAATTTATGATCAAATGTACAAGTAGAAAAGCAAATTACCCTAATGGTAGAATAGGTATATCTTTTCTCAATAAAAAAGAACTTCTATGAATTCTGACTTGTTTTGGCATTTCCTTAACTCTATTTAGGTTTTCTTCTTAATGACAGCCTTTTTTGGAACTGGGAATATAGCTTCTGTTAACAGGTAATTTAAAATAAAAGCAGCATATGTATAACCGGAAAATAATACAAATAGGGATTTTGTTCTGTACCTTGCTTTTTACACTAAAGGATGTATTTTGAAAATTGGTATGTATCCGCACATACAAGTCTATCTCATTCGTTTTACTGACTTTGTAATAGTTCTTGAGACAATGTATACTTGTGCTTTAGTAAGAGTAGATTTCAGAAAATTAGCTTAAACATGCTTTTTAGAAGAACATTCTTTTAAAGTTACAATGTGAATTCTAAACTCCTTTTTCTTTTTGTTGATTCCTTAGCTTTGATCTTGCCTCTGTCTATTGCTTTCTGACTGTGTTTAGTCCTTACATGATGGGAGCCCTGATGATGTGGAAGGTTGGTTTTCTTATTTTCTTAAGATACTGATTAATAAGATTTTGAACTCATTGTGACAATTAAGATTATGTAACATGTGACATTAAGATTATAAAGTGACAGAGTTAAGTCACATGGAAAGAAGATACCTTCTCAGACACTGTTGAATGGGAAGTCGGACACTTTAGCTTTTACTCCAAAATATAGTTAATCTTTTTAACTTTACTCTTAAGCCCATTTAACTTCAAAAAAGTAGAGAGTCTGTTAGTCCCAGGAAGTCCTATCAAAGGTGATTAAAGCCTGTGGGAAGTGAAGGGTGGATCAAAACTGCCTTGCTCCTCCAGATCAAAGGCTCCCTGAACTGATGTTCCCCACCCCTGAGACGTCCAACATGTTACCATCTTTTCTCATAATCCCTGTACTTAGAACTGATTCATTCATTCAATAAATATGTCATTGAAGGCTTATCAGCACCAGCTGGGTACTGAGGATTCTAAGATAATGACAAATTATCAGCTTTCCAGGGGTTCAGATGCTCCAATAGAATGTAATTCATGTTCTTTCCCTTTTTCTCTAGGATCATTAAGCTTGTCTTATTCCCTCTACCGTAGTGCCTGGCACATTTTATGTACTTAGTATATATTTGTTTAAATAAAGGAACTAATATCTGCCTAAAATCTGATTGCCTTCTATTCAGATCACAGAAGTAATAATTGTTAAAAGTATGTGTTTATTAAAGGATTAATATCCTTTTTTTTTGTTACTGCACTAATACAAATGTAATTTTAAGAAATGTTTAAAAAGGTGTTCATTTTCTCATGTCCCATTCGCTATTGAATTATTTTGAAATGTGTATTAATAGTTTCCTTAATCTTTATTTACATTTTTCTTAATGGTAGTTGTTCTTTTCTCAGTCTATTAAAGATCATGGGCCTTTAATTAAAAACAAGCAAAAAGAGAAAGAAAAACAGAAGTTTAAACTAAATGCTAGATTTATAATCTCCAGCTTAATTCAGCAAGCTTTACTGATGTAACATATTTGGTCACTTTCTTTGACTGATATGGCTGGAAGTGAAAATTCTGCTGGACCTCTATTTCAGTCATGTAGCCTTCACTACATGTAGCCTTCGCTTGAATAAGAGTCTTATGCAGTTTTGAACATCATTTCTTTTCCATATTTTCTCCCTCCCCTCTTTGTTTAAATATTGTGTGTGTGTGTGTGTATTTTTTTTTTAATTGGTCATTGGAAAGCAGTATCTCAAAATATTAACAGTGTTACCTCTGGATTATAGATTTTTCAACCAGTATAAATGTTATTATACCTTTCTCCATTTTTTTTTTTACAGAGTATGAATTTTATAATCAGAAATAAATTAGTATTAAAATAAAACAACAGCAGGCAATGGTAAAGCAGCTAAATCATGTTATAGAGTTGTAGTATCAAATAACCGGATGAGTTCAGGGATCTGTGAATCGAATCATCAGGCTCCATAGTTTATTTGATTTGGGTCATTAATTATTATACTGAGTTAAATAGAACAAAAATTTGGAATAGGCTTTATTTGAAATATTTGTTGTTATCTTTTATACTACATATGCTGTTGATGTGGATTTTTAAATCCGTTTCGTCACCGTTCTATGTCATTGGTATCATGGTTTTATTTCAGCATTGGCTTTTCACTGATACCGACAAACTTTGAGAAATTGAAATATTTCTTCAAATGCTACAGCTACTCATGGCATCATTTGTTGTTCTTTTAAACAGATTTTAATCCCCTTTGCTCTTGTGATGTGTGCTTTTGAAGCTGTTCAGTTAACTACCCAGTTATCATCAAAAAGGTAAGATGAATGTTTAAGAAACATTGAATTTGTTAGTTTTTAGGAAATGAGAGTTAACACTTGAGGGTATTTTGTGTGATTGCTATTAAGACACAGTAACATAGATTTATTATAAAAATGAGAAAAAAATGTTTCACCCTTTTAGTCAGAATTCAGTTGTCATGAGAGGAAATTAGTTGATTAGAGCCTCTAGCAGAATAGTATGCTTTCTCAACAATAAAATGTTATTAGAATATTATTCAAGCTAGAGAGGAGCCCCCCCAGAAAACTATAAAATATAAACGTTAAATTCTTGTAGTTAATAACTTGTTTATTGTAGATATAACTGTGCCTACAAACTCCAAGGGATATCATTCTGTTTTCTTTTGGATTATTTCTTAAATGTGTATTAGACAAATGTGTTAACATTATATCATTTTACATGGCTTGAAATTAACTTCTAGATGTCAATAATTTACATAGTTTCTTAGTCTTGATTTGGCAAATGGAATGGGAAGTATCCTTTCTGAGTTTCCAGGAATTTCTGGAGCAGTCAGTGTTAAGCAATCAAGACTCTGGAAGAGAAGCTGTCAACTCAACTATTTGCTTTTTTGAAGCAATGAAATTGTGTCATCAGCACAGGACTGATCAGCCTCTCTGAAAGACACTTGAGATAAATGTGTAGCTTCTTAGCAGTTTTGTTATTCTTGAATCAAACTGGAATATTCAATGCTGAAAGAAATAACTAATATTAGCATATATTTGCATGTTCTTCTTGATGAATTTAAGCTAGAACCAAGTGTAGCATATTATTATGTATTTGCCATAATAATAATAATAATAAAAAGGTTTTCTTGCACTGTTTAAAAATAGTAGAAATCTCATTTCTAGACTAATTTAGTATATTTTTGCAGGATATTTGCATGAATTTAACATTAAAAGCATTTATACCTTGTCAATACCACATAGAAGATACTTAGATGCAATTAAAAAAACTAGTAAGTGACATGTACTTTCTCACATCTCTGTTAACAGATGCAAGTTTTTAGAAGGGCTTTTAATTAAAGTTTAAGAAGAGCTGGGGATATGTGGGATGAGAAGTAGAAGGCTCATCAAAATGTGTGTGTATATGTTTGCGTGTACTTGTGTGTGTGTGTGTGTGTGTGTAGTAATTTTAACCTGAGACTAGTACGACGAAAAACTAAATACAAAGGGAGAGTTTTAGTTTTGTTCGTTTAGTATTTAGTTTGTTTAGTATTTAGTTTTTTTACAACGAAAAACTAAATACAAAGGGAGAGAACTGAGGCAAAGATGACAAAGTTGTGGCTTTATAAATGTCTTCTCTTTTGACCTTTAAACCTTTACAAGTCACTGACATTCCCCCCTAATATAACACTGACCCCTCAAACTTAATATGTCGTACATCGAACCCAGCAATTCCCTTTCTTCCTGTTGAACTCTAGCTGCTCATCCTGTTTTCTTTTTCTAATCCGTCACACAAGCCCCAGTCCATCCATCCCTCATTGCCAAATCCACTCGCTACATGTCACTGATATCGTCTGTTCTTTCTATTCACATTTTCAATCACCTCCACCCGCCCACTATCATCAGTCATCTTCAGGGGCCTCTTAGCTGATCTCTCTGCTTTACTCCTGTCCTCCTACAGTTATTATCCATACAACAGACGGAGGAGCCTTTAAAACCTTCCAGTGGCTTCTTGTCACAACTAGGAAAAATTCTAAAGTCCTAATTATGGCCTACATGGCCCCATGTGATCTGGCCCCTGCATATCTATCTCTCCAACCTTATTTCCCACAACTCTTATGCTAGCACACTCTGCTTAAAGCTGACCCTCTTGCTGTTCTTCAAATACACCATGCACGTTTTCACCTCATGCCCTTTGTACGTTCCACACTCTCTCTACCTGCATTGTTCTTTACTCATATAGTTTCATGGTTCACTCTGTTCACACAGGTCTCTACTTAAATGTCTTCTCCTCATAGAGGTCTCCCCCGATCAATCGACTTTTCTTCCTCACATTTAACACCACCTGACATTTTATTGTTATTACAAACATTCTATTTATTATTTGTCTCCCTGAGTAGATGGTAAGCTCTGTTCACCAATGTTTTACCAGCAACAAGAACAGTGGCTGGCATACAATAGAGACTGAAAACACATGTGCTAAATTAGTGGTAGAAGTTAATCAGCACAAAATAAAACTGGAAATGGCTACTACTACACATTGTGACATTTCTTTTATACACAAGACTGACTTAAGAACGTCCCCCTTTTGGTTCCATAGAGCACTAAAATTGACCCAGGAAAAATTAGACTTGGTAGAAACAACAACAAATAACACTGTAAAAAGGTAAAGCCACCCAGAGTAAAATCTATAACTGACAAAATAACGATGAAGAAGCAAAAAATAAAAAATAGTGACATCACCAAATGCTGGGGAGGATGCAAAGAAATTGCTCTCAGACGTTGCTGGTGGGAATGTAAAATAGTACACCTACTCTGAAAAGAGTTATCCAGTTTCTTATGAAACTGAGCAAACAACATAATCCAGTAACTGCACTTGGCTATTTTTCCTAGAGAAATGAAAACTTGTGTTTGCACAAAAACTGTACACGAATGTTTATAGCAGCTTTATTTGTAATAGCCACAAACTGGAAACCACCCTGATGTCCTTTGGTGCTTGAATTCTTAAGCAAACTGTGGTATAATGGAGTACTGCTCAGCAATAAAAAGGAACAAACTATTGATACACACAGAACCTTAGATGAATCTCAAGAGAACTGTGCTGAGTGAAAAAGGCAATCCCAAAATGTTATAAGTGATTCAAATGATTCCACTTGTACAACACTCTTGAAATAACAAAATTATAGAAACAGAGAACAGATTAGTGGTTTCCAGGGACTGGGGATTAGACAGAGAGCAAGCAAGAGGAGGATAGATGTAGCTATAAAAGAGTATCGTGAGGGATCCTTGTGATGATGGAAACATTCTGTATCTTGACAGAATCAATGTCAGTGTCCTGGTTCTGATATTATACTATAGTTTTGTAAGATGTTCCCAGTGGGGGAAACTGGGCAGAGGGTACATGGGTTCCCTCTACATCATTTCTTGCAGTTGCATGTGAATCCATAATTATCTAAAATAAAAACTTTAATTTAAAAAATCATAATTCGTGTCCCTTTCTTTTTTAAATTAATTAATTTATTTATTTTTTATACAGCAGGTTATTAGTCATCCATTTGATACACATCAGTGTATACATGTCAATCCCAATCTCCCAATTCATCACACCACCACCACTACCCCCCGCCGCTTTCCCCCCTTGGTGTCCATACATTTGTTCTCTATCATGTCCCTTTCATACCATTGAAATAAATATTCAAAGTGTTAAATAACATTTTTGAAGTCCAGCCCATCACTGTGGGACAGTAGTCCATGATAATGTGAAAAGAGCCTTTGTCAAATGTAATATTTTCAGAAGCAGAAATACTAATAACAGAATGTTAGATTATTTGATTATTCTCATTTTGATTTTAATGTGCTTTTAAAATGTGTCTGCAGTATTACATGTTTTTTTTCTTTATTTTTTTTCCAGTCTTTTTCTCATGGTTATCAACATATCAGACATCATGGCTTTGGTAAGGCATTACTGGATATTCAATATAAATAAGATTGACAAGCTAAACAATGAGTTGATTTTTTATATATATATATATATATATATATATATGTATTAATTAATTAATTTATTTATTTATTTATTTATTTATTTTTGGCTGCACTGGGTCTTCGTTGCTGTGCACGGGCTTTCTCTAGTTGCAGCAAGCAGGGGCTACTCTTCGTTGCGGTGTGCGGGCTTCTCATTGCGGTGGCTTCTCTTGTTGTGGAGCACGGGCTCTAGGTGTGCGGGCTTCAGTAGTTGTGGCATGCGGGCTCAGTAGTTGTGACTCGCGGGCTCTAGAGCGCAGACTCAGTAGTTGTGGCGCACGGGCTTAGTTGCTCCGTGGCATGTGAGATCTTCCTGGACCAGGGCTCGAACCCGTGTCCCCTGCATTGGCAGGCAGATTCTCAACCACTGTGCCACCAGGGAAGTCCCCCAATGAGTTGATTTAATCAAGTGAAATATGAATGCATTTCTGTACATGAACTCTTTAGATACTGAGTTATAAGTGCTGGCATAATTTACACATAAATTACTTTCCTTTTATATGACCTATAATGCGGTAACAGTGCTCTTCTTAGAGTGTCAGAAATCTTGTAACTTGATTTATTAGAATCTGTCACTTTATACATAGTCTTCAGTGGTACATTGTATCTGAAATGAAACTTCCATAGGAAGTTAACAGAAAAAGCTAACTTTAGGTTTAGGTAATATACCATTTTCCTACTTGAAATGCTGATTTTTAACCTTTTTGTCAGATTGAAAAAGAAAGGAAAAAAGAGAGGGGAGGAGGAAGGGAAGGAAGGAAAGAGGGAACAGAGTGGGATGATGTTATCAAGATGCTAGCTCTAATAATGAGTTCTAGTGAGGAACAGGTAGATGGGCCTCTTGTATGTAATGTATTAACAAAAAGAACCCATTTTACACTTACAAGTTCAGGAGGGTTCCCCAAACTACCCCAAGGTTTGATAATTCACTAGATGGACTCACAGAATTCACTGAAGACTGTTATATCCACAAGTGTGGCTTATTACAGGGAAAGGAGACAGATTAAAATCAGCCAAGGGAAGAAATGCAGAGGGCAGAGTCCAGAAGGGGTCCAGATGTGGAGCTCTGGCCATACTCTCTCCGTGAAGCTGGGACAGCCGTGCTCTACCGGCAGTGATGTGTGACAGTGCACATGGAGTACTGCCAGCCAGGCTCACCAGAGCCTCAATGTCCAGGCTTTTTATTGGAGCTCAATCATATATTGTTCCCATGGCTAACCTTTAATCTCCAGTCCTTCTAGAGGTAGAACTGATAACACACGGCCCAAACCCCTGAACATAAATCACATTATTAGACTGTCCAGTGGTTGAGTTCCCCCAGGCAAAACACTCCTATCAGGCAGGGCCGAGTAAATCGCCTCCTAGTAGCTGAAGGTAAAGGCCAGACCTCTCTTTAGGTAGGGTTAATTCTTCACTACACAACATCTTATGCTGAAAGGGCTGAGACGACTGTTAGGGTAACTTCCCAAATCAGATTCCTAGTCACTTGATTCAGATGAGAACATTTTTATGTTGTATTGAACTGGATATATTTCTGAAATTGACCACACATAATGTTAGAACAAATTAGCTTTCAGTTTTGCTCACAAAGTGGCAAATAGGCAAAGACATGTTAACAGAAGAGAATTTAAATTCTCTGATTAACTTTATATGAAGAATCAGACTGCTGAGTTTAACTGAGAGAGCCAAGTGTGGTCTAAGTTCTGCTTACCTGACTGGCGTCGTATCTCTCCTCTCCCTCCTTGTTTCCTCTACCCCAGCCTCACCTTGGACATGCCAAGCTCTACCGGGACTCTTGATGTTTATAAACGTTACTCCCTCTGTCAGAAACAAACTTCTCCCCCGATCTCTCCAACCTCCTCTTTCCTCTGACTCTTACTTGTCACTTAGATTTTTAGACTTTTTATTGGGACAGCCTTCCCTTATTACCCCAGCTGGGGTGTGTACCCCTTCCTTTGTGCTCCTGTACTTGCCTGTATTTCCAATGATAACACTCATCACACACACACACACACACATGCCTGATAAATTGACTGAATCAGTCACTAGATTATAAATCTCCTGAAAGATAGTTTATCTCCAGGACCTAACACAGTGATTAGCACATAGTAGGCGATCAGTAAATGTTTGCTGATGAATAGATGATATGGCTTCCTTTCACTGCAGTCTTTGGTATTATCGATACTTAGTGTCTTTTATGAAAGTTGGCTGGGTTTTCTTTCTAGTTATTCAGGATGTCACTTTTGTGTTTATGTGATTGAATGGTAATGCTGTTTCTGGCTTTTAAGCTATTGCTCATTTTAGTCCAAGCAAAAATGTCAATAAAGGGCGAATTCTTATTGATTCCAGTCAGATAGTGGTTCTGAGGGGTCAGAAATCTGAAAGACATAATCCTAAAACAAAGTTGCTTTTAGACTGAATCTATATAGCCTTTGTTTTTAATGGAGCCATATTTTGTTTTATTTTACAGCATTTTTTCTTCTTGATCAAAGATTATGGCAGCTGGCTTGATATTGGAGCAAGGTATAGTATATATTCACATAGAATTCTTCAGAGTGCAGTGAAAAATAGTAACTTGGTATCTTAGTATAGAAGATTTCAATTTGATTTTTGAAGTAAGCATAGCAAGTAGCAATTATTTTAAGCCTCTGGAAGTGAGACACGTCCCTCCAGTTCTTGGCATTAACACATTATCAGGTGTTTCCTTGGGATGATGTGGGGACAGATGTTAAGTCTGAAAGAAATGCAGAACAGCAGGAAGGTACAAGGAAAACTGCTTGAATCTGGGGTAGATCACTCCAGTGTCTGTGTTCTCATAATCTCTCAATCTCTCTCGAGAACAATTAAGCTATTCAAGTTGCAGTGTGAATTTTCTGTGGCAGTTTACATTTCATGTAATCATCATATGCCTCCTAAAATCTTCAATATGGGAACATGTTAACATGTGATACCTATAACATCGTTATTTAAAGTATCATCTGAATAAAAAGTCCGTTTCCTCTTTATTGTGATTTGAACGTCAATGATTGCCATAATCTGTTAAATTTCTTCTCTTTGAGGGGAAGAAAGCAAGGTTGATCCTTTTGCCTTTTTGGTTTTCAAATGCATTCAGAGATAGAATACATTTTTATAGACTAATTTTATTTCCTTCAGTCAGTATTTGTTCAGCCAGGAATTGTGTAGGTTTGGGTGAGGTACTCGATTACAAGTCCTCTCCTCTGTTCCTACCTCTTAGGCAGCTCAGGCTTGTACCGCCTTGTTATTTATATAGAGGTCTGTCTCCCTTGATAGTCAGCTGATTTGACTCTCTTTCATTCCTTGTGTGCTAGGCACAAAGAGGGTACTCCATAGGTCATTAATTTTGTTTTCATTAGTCTCTTAAGTTTGAAGCTTAGGGAAAGTTTTAATGTGTCCTTCTCACCAGCCCTCTGATCCCAAAGTGTCCAGGCAGGTAGTAGGTCATGGCATGGGCTTTAAACTAGAGCTCCTGGGATTGATCTATTTCTGCCACTTTTTAGCTGTGAGACTGTCAGCAAGTGACTTAACGTCTCTAATCTCTCTCTGTCTCTTGTCGTTTTGAATGAATTAATCCATCTAAAGCATTTAGCACAGTGCCTGGCATCAAATAAGCTCCAATAAATGGAAACTATTATTATTAATATTACTCTGCAGTTCTATTTTTTTATCCTTCATAGTGTTTCTTGTATTTGAGATACCTCTCCTTATTCTCTCCATAATTTGATTAATTTATTTTCATTTTAAACATAGGTCAGAATTTTGTTTGGAAAATATTCTGACAAAATATAGCATTTTCACATATGAGACTTTTTATTTTATTCTTAATTGCAGCAAAATACACATAATATAAAATTTACCTTCTTAACCCTTTTCAAGTGTAGAATTCAGTGGCATTAAGGACATTCACATTGTTGTACAACTATCATTATCATTCCATCTCCATAATGGTTTTCATCTTGCAAAAAACTCCTCATTCCCCATCTCCACCAGCCCTGGCAACCACCATTTTAATTTCTGTTTCTATGTATTTGACTACTCTAGGATAGCTCACATAAATTAAATTGTACAGTATTTGCCCTTTTGTGACTGCATTATTTCACTTAGCATAACGTATTCAAGGTTCATCCATGTTATAGCATGTGTCAGAATTTCCTTCCTTTTGAAGGCTGTATAATGTTGCATTGTATGTACAGACCACATTTTGTTTACCCGTTCTTCCATCAGTGGACACGAGTTGCTTCCCCCTTTTGGCTATTGTGAATAATGCTGCTTTAACATGGGTTTCAGACTTTTTGATGGGAGAAATTTATATTGGTTTTGGCTCTAAATAGGTGCGAAGGAATGAAGAGGATATAATTCTCACATGAAGATGTGCATCATTAATTTCTGCACAGCATCATTAGTTTATATTACACAAATTAAGGATTTGATTTTCTCTGATTCACTTGAGGTTTATCTTTACTTGGCAGATTTTTTTCTTCAAAGTACAAATTTCACTGTTATTACCAGTAACAACATGCATTAAACACAAAGCATTTTTAAATATCCATGATCTCAATTCAACAGGGCAAATATTTATTGATCACCCGCTATGCACCAGGTGAATTGCTGGGGATGAAAAGCACATTCTCAGGCTCTCAGGGAGCTTAAGGTTGGAGGAGGAAACAGACTCATGAGCAGACAATATGGTGCAGTGTGAGAATTTCTAGAATAGTCTCTTAGGTGCTGTGGGGACATTAGTCAGGGCACCTACCTCAGCCTTGCAGGGTAAGGGAAGGCTTGTCAGGAGAGGGACTGTTTAGACACTGCAAGAGTAGCATTTAGAAGAGCACATAGGGTCACAAGATCTAGGGAGAATGTGTAGCGTAAATAAAGGCAAAGATCTAATGGCACCTTAAGGAACCACTGATATTTATGGGTAGAGAACAGGAGGTGTGGCAATGAGGCTGAAAGAAGTGGCCAGAAAGGCAGGAGGAAACCAGGTGAGAGCAGTGTGGTGGAAATCAAAAGAACATTCAGGAAGGAGGGAGGTTATCGAGATGTTACGGAGAGAGTAAGTAGGAGAAGACATAAAGATATGCATTGGATTAAACAGTGGGTCATTGATGAGCTTGGCCAGGGACGGTTCAGTGGTAAGATTTAGTACTAGACATCTGCACTGAATCAAATCCATTGATTTCTGGGTGAGGACCACAGACCAAAGATAATCATTTTTCTCCTCTCTACCAAGTCTTCAATAAAATAACAAACCCAGCAAAAGTGAAGAGAATAGAAAAATGACCATCAGCAAATGCAAGTTCAACAAATTCCTAGAAGATGGATAATCTGAGAGAGGAAGCAGCAGCCCAGAATCTATCAGTGAGTGCTGCCAAAGGAACAGGGAAGCCCAGAGGCTCCAGACTCAGGTGGACAGTAATACGGAGTGTAGGAGTGAGGAAGGGGATTAACTGCATGTCTCTCAGTCCAGTGATGGTACCAATGGGCTCTCCATGGCCTCTTTCCTCCTTCCTTCATCCCCACACAGGAAGTACTACTTTCTGCCTTTTACTCCCAGGGAAAAACCAGAGGACACCTGGAAAGAGGCTGAGGAGATGTGAAGAATTTCACTGCTGTGACACATGTGCTTCTACCTCATAGAAAAACTGTCCTCCACTCTAGCATTCATAGCTTCCTTCCACCCCGGCCCAAAGGGCAGAGGCAGGCACCCCTCCTGCTCATCCTAAAACATGACATAGCAATTTTTATTACATACCCACAACTTACTGGCAACTATCCTATTTGTGAGTTAGACCTAGAGGAAAACAAGACTTTCTTAAAAACTTAACACTACCCTCTGATTGCTATTCTGAATAAAATAGCAATTCTATTCCTAGATACCTACCCAAGAGAAGGAAAAAATATGTACACAGAAGACTTGTACAGGCATTTTCATAGTAGCTTTATTAATAATAACCAAAATCTGGAAACAACCCAGATGTTTATCAGCACTTGAATGGATAAACAAATTATGCTATATCCATAAAATGGAAAACTACTTATTAATAAAAAGAAATGAACGACTGATGAACCCAACTACATGGATGAATCTTAGAAATTTTATAATGAGTGAAAGAAACCAGGTGCATTAAGAGTACATATTGTATTATTCCATTTATGTAAAATTCTAGAACAGACAGAATTAATCTATAGTCACAGAAAGCTGATCAGTTGTTGTCTGGGCCTGGGAATTAGGGTAAGCCTGCCTATAAATGGGCATGTGGAAACTTTTGGAGTGATGGAAGTGTTCTACATCTTGACTGTGATGATGGTTACATGGGTGAATCATTTGTCAATACTCATTTAACTGGATACTTAAAATGGTTCCATTTTCTTATGTATAAATTATACTTCAAAGTTGATTCATAAGGAAAAATAGAAGAACTAAAATAACTACCTAAAATTGACATGAGTAAGGTATGGTATAAGTCAACCAAATCCTCCTCTTGCCTAGCAGAGACTTAATAAATGATGTTTTAAATTGTTGCATCAATAAACAGCAATGTAAAGATACTAATTCATGTCAACGAGGTAACCACCAGAAGGTCTAAAAAGGGAAGCAGTTAGAGTGGTTGCTTGAGAAGTGGGTTAGAAAGAATGAGGGGTATTACTTTTCATTGTAAGTCTTTCTCCCTTATTTTGCTTTTTTAATACTGTGTGTATGACTCAGATAAAAATTAAAGGGAAGCCCTGAACCAAGATGGCAGAGTAGAAGGACGTGCTCTCACTCCCTCTTGTGAGAGCACTGGAATCACAACTAGCTAATGGACAATCATCGACAGGAAGACACTGGAACTCACCAAAAAAAGATACCCCACATCCAAAGACAAAGGAGAAGCCACAATGAGACGGTAGGAGGGGCGCAATCACAGTAAAATCAAATCCCATAACTGCTGGGTGGGTGACTCACAGACTGGAGAACACTTATACCACAGAAGTCCACCCACTGGAGTGAAGGTTCTGAGCCCCACGTCAGGCTTCCCAACCTGGGGGTCTGGCAACGGGAGGAGGAATTCCTAGAGAATCAGACTTTGAAGGCTAGCGGGATTTGATTGCGGGACTTTGACAGGACTGGGGGAAACAGAGACTCCACTCTTGGAGGGCACACACAAAGTAGTGTGTGCATCGGGACCCAGGGGAAGGAGCAGTGACCCCAGGGGAGACTGAACCAGACCTACCTGCTAGTGTTGGAGGGTCTCCTGCAGAGGCAGGGGGTGGCTGTGGCTCACCGTGAGGAAAAGGATGCTGGCAGCAGAAATTCTGGGAAGTGCTCCTTGGTGTGAGCCCTCCCAGAGTCCACCATTGGCCCCAACAAGGAGCCCGGGTGGTCTCCAGTGTTGGGTTGCCTCAGGCCAAACAACCAACAGGGAGGGAACCCAGCCCCACCCATCAGCAGTCAAGTGGATTAAAGTTTTACTGAACTCTGCCCACCAGAGCAACAGTCAGCTCTACCCACCACCAGTCCCTCCCATCAGGAAACTTACACAAGCCTCTTAGATAGCCTCATCCACCAGAGGGCAGACAGTAGAAGCAAGAAGAACTACAATCCTGCAGCCTGTGGAACAAAAACCACACTCACAGAAAGATACACAAGATGAAAAGGCAGAGGACTATGTACCAGATGAAGGAACAAGATAAAACCCCAGAAAAACAACTAAATGAAGTGGAGATAGGCAACCTTCCAGAAAAAGAATTCAGAATAATGATAGTGAAGATGATCCAGGACCTCGGAAAAAGAATGGAGGCAAAGATCGAGAAGATGCAAGAAATGTTTAACAAAGACCCAGAAGAATTAAAGAACAAACAAACAGAGATGAACAATACAATAACTGAAATGAAAACTACACTAGAAGGACTCAATAGCAGAATAACTGAGGCAAAAGAACGGATAAGTGACCTGGAAGACAGAATGGTGGAATTCACTGCTGCAGAACAGAATAAAGAAAAAAGAATGAAAAGAAATGAAGACAGCCTAAGAGACCTCTGGGACAATATTAAACCCAACAGCATTCTCATTATAGGGGTCTCAGAAGGAGAAGAGAGAAAGGACCAGAGAAAATATTTGAAGAGATTATAGTCAGAAACTTCCCTAACATGGGAAAGGAAATAGCCACCCACATCCAGGAAGCGCAGCAAGTCCCATACATGATAAACCCAAGGAGAAACACGCTGAGACACATAGTAAACAAATTGGGAAAAATTAAAGAAAGAAAAAATATTGAAAGCAGCAAGGGAAAAACGACAAATAACATACAAAGGAACTCCCATAAGGGTAACAGCTGATTTCTCAGCAGAAACGCTACAAGCCAGAAGGGAGTGGCATGATATACTTAAAGTGATGAAAGGGAAGAACTTACAACCAAGATTACTCTACCCAGCAAGGATCTCATTCAGATTCGATGGAGAAATCAAAAGCTTTGCAGACAAGCAAAAGCTAAGAGAATTCAGCACCACCAAACCAGCTCTACAACAAATGCTAAAGGAACTTCTCTAAGTGCATCGCATAGCTTTTGGATCACACAAGAGAAGAAAAAGACCTACAAAAACAAACCCAAACAATTAAGAAAATGGTCATAGGAACATACATATCAATAATTACCTTAAACTTGAATGCATTAAATGCTCCAACCAAAAGACACAGGCTCGCTGAATGGATACAAAAACAAGACCCATCTATATGCTGTCTACGAGAGACCCACTTCAGACCTAGAGACACATACAGACTGAAAGTGAGGGGATGGCAAAAGATATTCCATGCAAATGGAAATCAAAAGGAAGCTGGAGTAGCCATACTCATATCAGATAAAATACACTTTAAAATAAAGAATGTTACAAGAGACAAGGAAGGACACTACATAATGATCAAGGGATCAATCCAAGAAGAAGATATAACAATTATAAATATATATGCACCCAACATAGGAGCACCTCAATACATAAAGCAACTGCTAACAGCTATAAAAGAGGAAATAGACAATAACACAATAATAGTGGGGGACTTTAACACCTCACTTACACCAATGGACAGATCATCCAAAATGAAAATAAATAAGGAAACAGAAGCTTTAAATGACACAATAGGCCAGATAGATTTAATTGATACTTATAGGACATTCCATCCCAAAACAGCAGATTACACTTTCTTCTCAAGTGCGCACAGAACATTCTCCAGGATAGATCACATCTTGGGTCACAAATCAAGCCTCAGTAAATTTAAGAAAATTGAAATCATATCAAGCATCTTTTCTGACCACAATGCTGTGAGATTAGAAATGAATTACAGGGAAAAATACGTAAAAAACACAAGCACATGGAAGCTAAACAATATGTTACTAAATAACCAAGAGATCACTGAAGAAATCAAAGAGGAAATCAAAAAACACCTAGAGAAAAATGACAATGAAAACACGATGATCCAAAAGCTATGGGATGCAGCAAAAGCAGTTCTAAGCGGGAAGTTTATAGCTATACAAGCCTACCTCAAGGAACAAGAAAAATCTCAAATAAACAATCTAACCTTACACCTAAAGGAACTACAGAAAGAAGAACAAAAAAACCCCAAAGCTAGCAGAAGGAAAGAAATCATAAAGATCAGAGCAGAAATAAATGAAATAGAAACAAAACAATAGCAAAGATCAATAAAACTAAAAGCTGGTTCTTTGAGAAGATAAACAAAATTGATAAACCATTAGCCAGACTCATCATGAAAAAGAGGGAGAGGACTCAAATCAATAAAATTAGAAATGAGAAAGGAGAAGTTACAACAGACATCGCAGAAATACAAAGCATCCTAAGAGACTACTACAAACAACTCTGTGACAATAAAATGGACAGCCTGGAAGAAATGGACAAATTTTTAGAAAGGTATAACCTTCCAAGACTGAACCAGGAAGAAATAGAAAATATGAACAGACCGATCACAAGTAATGAAATTGAAATTGTGATTAAAAATCTTCCAACAAACAAAAGTCCAGGACCAGATGGCTTCACAGGTGAATTCTATCAAACATTTAGAGAAGAGCTAACACCCATCCTTCTCAAACTCTTCCAAAAAATTGCAGAGGAAGGAACACTCCCAAACTCATTCTATGAGGCCACCATCACCCTGATACCAAAACCAGACAAAGGTACTACAAAAAAAGAAAATTACAGACCAATATCACTGATGAATATAGATGCAAAAATCCTCAACAAAATACTAGCAAACAGAATCCAACAGCACATTAAAAGGATCATACACCATGATCAAATGGGATTTATCCCAGGGATGCAAGGATTCTTCAATATATGCAAATCAATCAATGTGATACACCATATTAACAAATTGAAGAATAAAAACCATGTGATCATGTCAATAGATGCAGAACAAGCTTTTGACAAAATTCAACACCCATTTATGATAAAAACTCTCCAGAAAGTGGGCATAGAGGGAACCTACCTCAACATAATAAAGGCCATATACGACAAACCCACAGCAAACATCGCTCTCAATGGTGAAAAACTGAAAGCATTTCCACTAAGATCAGGAACAAGACAAGGATGTCCACTCTCACCACTATTATTCAACATAGTTTTGGAAGCCCTAGCCACGGCAATCAGAGAAGAAAAAGAAATAAAAGGAATCCAAATCGGAAAAGAAGAAGTAAAGCTGTCACTGTTTGCAGATGACATGATACTATACATAGAGAATACTAAAGATGCCACCAGAAAAGTACTAGAGCTAATCAATGAATTTGGTAAAGTTACAGGATACAAAATTAATGCACAGAAATCTCTTGCATTCCTATACACTAATGATGAAAAATCTGAAAGAGAAATTAAGAAAACACTCCCATTTACATTGCAACGAAAAGAATAAAATACCTAGGAATAAACCAACCTAGGGAGACAAAAGACCTGTATGCAGAAAACTATAAGACACTGATGAAAGAAATTAAAGATGATACCAACAGATAGAGAGATATACCATGTTCTTGGATTGGAAGAATCAATATTGTGAAAATAACTCTACTACCCAAAGCAATCTACTGATTCAGTGCAATCCCTATCAAATTACCAAAGGCATTTTTTACGGAACTAGAACAAAAAATCTTAAAATTTGTATGGAGACACAAAAGACCCCGAATAGCCAAAGCAGTCTTGAGGGAAAAGAACGGAGCTGGAGGAATCAGACTCCCTGACTTCAGACTATACTACAAAGCTACAGTAATCAAGACAATATGGTACTGGCACAGAAACAGAAACATAGATCAATGGAACAAGATAGAAAGCCCAGAGATAAACCCATGCACCTATGGTCAACTAATCTATGACAAAGGAGGCAAGGATATACAATGGAGAAAAGACAGTCTGTTCAATAAGTGGTGCTGGGAAAACTGGACAGCTACATGTAAAAGAATGAAATTAGAACACTCCCTAACACCATACACAAAAGTAAACTCAAAATGGATTACAGACCTAAATCTAAGACCAGACACTATAAAACTCTTAGAGGAAAACATAGGAAGAACACTCTTTGACGTAAATCACAGCAAGATCTTTTTTGATTCACCTCCTAGAGTAATGGAAATAAAAACAAAAATAAACAAATGGGACCTAATGAAACTTAAAAGCTTTTGCACAGCAAAGGAAACCATAAACAAGACGAAAGGACAACCCTCAGAATGGGAGAAAATATTTGCAAATGAAGCAACAGACAAAGGATTAATCTCCAAAATTTACAAGCAGCTCATGCAGCTCAATATTAAAAAAACAAACAACCCAATCCAAAAACGGGCAGAAGACCTAAGTAGACATTTCACCAAAGAAGATATAGATTGCCAACAAACACATGAAAGAATGCTCAACATCATTAATCATTAGAGAAATGCAAATCAAAACTACAATGAGGTATCACCTCACACCAGTTAGAATGGGCATCATCAGAAAATCTACAGACAACAAATGCTGGAGAGGGTGTGGAGAAAAGGGAACCCTCTTGCACTGTTGGTGGGAATGTAAATTGATATAGCCACTATGGAGAACGGTATGGAGGTTCCTTCAAAAACTAAAAATAGAATTACCATATGATCCAGCAATCCCACTACTGGGCATATACCCAGAGAAAACCATAATTCAAAAAGACACATGCACCCCAATGTTCATTGCAGCACTGTTTACAATAGCCAGGTCATGGAAGCAAACTAAATGCCCATCGACAGATGAATGGATAAAAACGTTGTGGTGCATATATACAATGGAATATTACTCAGCCATAAAAAGGAACGAAATTGGGTCATTTGTTGAGACGTGGATGGATCTAGAGACTGTCATACAGAGTGAGTCAGAAAGAGAAAAACAAATATCGTATATTAATGCATATTTGCAGCACAGAAATTGAGACACAGATGTAGAGAACAAATGTATGGACACCAAGGGGGGAAAGCCGCGGGGGGGTGGGGGTGGTGGTGTGCTGAATTGGGTGATTGGGATTGACATGTGTACACTGATGTGTATAAAATTGATGACTAATAAAAAAACAAAAGAAAAATGAGGAAGAGGAAGAGAAACAGGAAATAAGTATATTGTTAATATACTGAAACAACAACACAAAAGGTTCCAATTCAAAAAACAAAATTTAAGGGAAAGTCATAAATGAAATGGGAGGTCAGTAAGTAGAGTTATAAGTCCAGACCACTCTTTCAAGCTTAATTGGAAAGGGAAGGAGAAATAGGGCAGTTATCACATGGGAATACCCTCACACCTCCTTTTGAGATTTTGTTATCATTTTGTTTCACCCATGAGTGGTGTGAGGAATGATATTATAGTTGGAAGGCATGAATATCCCTAGATCTGGTTACCCTCTGTCAAAACTGTGGTCCAGCATCGGGGCTCAAATGTAGGAAGCCCGTTCACAGAGTAGAGTAGTGACCCATCCCCGCAAGGTCAGAGCAAGGCGTTGCAACACAGAATCTCGTACCCAGCAGTTGGTTATTTGAGACATGGGCCCTGAGAGGCATGATACAGGCAGTTCAGAGACCAGGGAATCCGTTTATATTTGGCAAAAAGCAAAACAAGACAGAAGCTCAAACTTGAGTAGGAGGCTCAGGATGCCAGTCAAACAAAGGCTTGCCCCCGGTCACAGCTGTAGCACTAATAACCAACACTGGTATTGTGCCACCATGTTTACAGTATCTTCCAGCACATTATTTCATGTGATCTTTATCATAGCGCTGTGAAGTACACATTATTTTCCACCACGGATATATTTACTGCCTCATTTTACAGTTGAGGACCCCGTGGCCCTAAGGAGAGTGCGACTTGCTCACGCCACAGAGCCTGTAAATGGCTGAGCAGGTCAGGGAGGCAGCACTTGGGCACCAGGGCTGTGTATTCCCACTGCCCCTAAGTGCCTCTACTTAGAATTCCCCTGAGTCTTTGTTTTGTAATTCTAATAACCTCTTTTTGAAAAGTGGCTCTGTGTCTAATCCCATGTTTGTGATTGTTGCAAAGGAACCATTCACTGCAAAGTTTTGAATAATGTAAATCTAGGATTTACAGGAGAAAGGAATATTGATTAGGAGGGAATGAGCCAAGAGTAAGGGCATCTTAGGTCAGAAAAGTCCTGTTTTGGGCCAGAGGCCTTTGTTGAGTGTACAGAGCGGAGTTGTGTCCTCAAAGAGAAAATACTGAGAAGCAGGGAATGAGGCCGGTGGCAGCTTTCTGCTAGGGGAAGGCCGTCACGGGGCATGCAGGCTGCCGACAGGCACCACAGACCCAAGCACACACTGCCAAACTGCACGGCTGGCAAAGTGGCATCTTATTTATGTCAGAAGATGGCAACAGATAGTCTCATATTGGTGGTTGAGAGAAAAACCTTGTGACATAAAGAAGACTGTGTTCTTAGGAGAGTTAAAAGATACGGTTAAAGAAATGCTGCAGTACTGTGATGCTTATGAAATTCTGAGGCTTTGTGTGTGTGCCCTAGAAGGACTTTTGCTAGGGCTACAGAGAGTCAAGGGCAAATTCAAGGACATAGTGATGAATCAAGATACCCATGAGCAAGGCCCTGAACAGAAATTTTCGTTAGCTGCGTCACCTTTGCTGACCTTGGTTACCTTATACTCAGGACTCCAGTAGAGGAGATTTCTTTTCAGCATTGGATCCCAGAATTCAGGACCTTTTCCCCCACTTACTGACTTATTTAGTCTTTCATGCTTTCACTCAACAAGTACTTATTGAGCAACAACTCTAAGCCTGTCTTTCTCATTACATTGTGCCCTCTTGTTCACATCCATCTCTTGTCAGTTCTTCATGGATCCCATTCCATTCAGCACTGTTGATCCTGTTCCCTTTCTGTCATCTTCAGTCTTTCATCTAAAACTTAATTAGCAGAACATTCCCCTCAACACCAACCCCTCAAATTACCTTTTCTTTTCTTCCTCTCTAGTAATATACTGTTTCATCAAAAAGAGGAAAAAGAAAGAAGAAAAGAAGGAAGAAAAAGAGAAAGGGAGGGGTGGGGAGGAGGCAGGGAAGAAGAGAGGGAGGGAAAGAGAGAGAAAGAGAAGGAATACCCTTTTTAGCATTTCATTTTCCACCTTCTGGCATCAACATCAGCCCTTAATCCACTCTGGAAGTCCTGTATCCTTCTTTGTCCAAAAATTATTTTCTCTCTTTCCCAGTCTTTCATGTTGCTTGTTTAAAGATGGTCATCGTTTTTCTCTGGAAAATTCTGCAATGTCTTTCTTTAGAAATGTTAAGTTAAACTGTTTTAAAGAATTTAATGCAATCATGTTTATCTCTCCTCCTTTCTGGGATCACTAGAAGTCTCCAGAAACTATTTGGAGGATTGGATTGTTTTGCCACAGAAAAAAACATACCCAAATCTGGGGAAAAGCCAGATTAAATTAAGCAGCAAATGAGTAAAGTTAAGGATTATTGAGAAAGGTATTAAATTGATACAATAATTAGTATTAAAATGTCATTTATTGCACACCGTGTATTAGGAGTTTTACATAGGTTATTTCATTAGTTTTAATGACAATGATGTGAAGAAAATATAATTATTTCTACTTTACAGCAGAGGAAACTGGCTCTGAAAGACTTTAACAATAACATGGAATACCTAGGTTTCAGTTTTTTGCATTGTATGTACATTTAATGTATAGATCATTTCTTCAGGAAAAAGTATAGAGCACTCACCATCCATGAAGCATTCCCAGGTGTTACCAAGGACCCAAAGGTGAATGGGATTGCCTCCTCAAGCCTTGGTGATGCCCCACTGCTAGAGATAGATAACTCCTGCATCAGAGTTTTTCATAGGGAATTCAAGCACTGAGGGGGAAGTTCTACTGTATAACCTATAAGGAATATTCCAGCCCTGGAAGGATATGACTCTGACACATGGCCCCTGCATTCAGGGTTGTAAGACAGAATAACTGTAACACGAGGCAGCATGCGCTTAAGCGTTATGTGAATACCAAATGGAGGCCGCTTCAATTCCGACTTCAGTGACTGAGAAAACATTGCTCAAGGCCAGCATTTGAACTGGGCCTTGAATGAAGGGTATAATTTCAGTTAGGGAACTTAGAGTATTTTCGGCAGACAAAATGGATATGAGCAAAGCATAGAGGTGAAAAAGCCCAATGCCTACTCATCTGTAGTGTGATAAATAAGTTGAATTTCAGAAACCTTAGGTTTTGGATAAACAAATTTCCAGAAAATAGCCTTTGGGAACCTTAACTTGGAGAACCTTGAATACGAAACTACAGTGTACATTCTGTTGGCATATAAGTGAGCAACCATGTACTTTGGTTCTACTGGAGCTTTAATATTTTAGATGTTACTTCCACAAGTGAATTATTGCCTAGGAGTTAGGAATCTTGACTGCCTTTTTTATACAAGTTCATTCCGTGGAGTGACGGGTGGGGTAGAATGTGTGTCTGGAAATGGAGGAACTAACTAAACCAGCACCATCAGGGTGATTAAGCATTATCCTTAAGTGCTCCTGGTGTCATGACCTTAACAGTCAGGCTTCAATTCTTTTTTGATCCCTGAAGTTATTCTGTGCTTCCAGGCATAATTTTTTCCTGCTTCCTTCAAGGTCTGTCCTCCCAGGCTTCAGTGATGTTACAGGGCCCGTTACCATGTCATAGTACTTTGCACTAAATCCAAATTGCCAACTTTGACAGTCTTTTTCCTTGATAATGTTTTTCTTTTCTTTAAAAAAATTATAGTAATATATACATAACATAAAAAAAACACCTTAACCATTTTAAAGTGTACAGCTCAGTTTTATTAAATATATTCACATTGCTGTACAACTAATCTCCAGAACTTTTTCATCTTGCATAACTGAATCTCTATACCTATTAAACAGCAGCTCCCCATTTTCCCTTCCCCTCAGCCCCTGGAATCCACTTTTCTACTTCCTGTCTCTATGAGTTTGGCTACTCTAGGTACCTCGTATAGGTGGAATCACACAATATTTGTCCTTTCGTATCTGGCTAATTTCACTTAGGGTAATGTCCTGAAGGTTCATCCATGTTGTAGCATGTATCAGAATTTCCTTCCTTTTGAAAGCTGAATAATATTCCATTGTATGTATATATCACATTTTGTCTATCCATTCATCCATCAGTGGGCACATAGGTTGCTCCCACCTTTGGCTATTGTGAATAATGCTACTATAACATGGGTGTTCATTATCCATTCAAGTCCCTGCTTTCAGTTCTTTGAGATACACACCCAGAAATGAGATTGCTGGATCATATGGTAGTTCTGTTTTTAATCTTTTGAGGAACTGCCATAATGTTTTTCATAGCAGTTGTGCCATTTTATTCCTACCAGTAGTGCAGAAGACTAATTTCTCCACATTCTCACCAATCCTTGTTTTCTTTTCTTTTTTTGATAGTAGCCACCCTGTTGGGTGTGAAGTATATCTCATTGTAGTTTTCATTTGCATTTCCCTAATGGTTCGTGATGTTGAGGATTTTTCATGTGCTTGTTGGCTATTTGTATGTCTTCTTTGGCAAAATATCTGATCAAGTCCTTTGCCCATTTTTAAATTGAGTTATTTGGTTTTTTATTGTTGAGTGGTAGGAGTTCTTTGTGTATTTTGGACATTAACCCCTTATCAGATATATGATTTGCAAATATTTTCTCCCATTCTGTAGTCTGCTTTTTCACTCTGTTGATTATGTCCTTTGCACAGAAGTTTTAAATTTTGATGTAGTCCAGTTTATCTATCTTTATTTTTGTTACTAAAAGAGGCTTTGACCCATTGCAAAACTTGACTTTAATATCTAGCGTGACGTTCTTCTTGGCACACATGTGGTACCTCCAGGCCTCTTCTTTGCGTTCCTTTACACAACCATCATGGGAAATAAAGTGTTCATCAGAGCACAAAATAATAGCAAAAAAGAGACTGCAGAGGCATAAAACAAACAATGAGCATCATTCGAACCAAGGGAAACAGAATGGTGCATTAGCACTTGTAGGCTGTGAATGCATTAGTGACCCCTCCCTCAGCAGCACTAGCCATGAGAAAAGGACGTTAACTCCATGTTTCAGCACTGTACTTCATTTGTATTACATATTAAAATAGTATATAATTAATTAATGCTATACAGGGTAAAAACTGTGCTGTAGAAATATTTTGTGGTAATAGTATTTTTTTATAAAGGGAGCTGCCCTACACATACAGTTATCATATGTCCAGGTTTACCTGGAGCAGTCCTGGTTTATGCCTTTTGTCCTGGTGTAATCTTCACATCCTCATCTATACAACATTAAAAATCCAAAGTGGATGGGAAGAGAATAAAGGCATAGCCAGTTAATAAGTTATGTTAAACCTTAGTTTATCTCAGTCTCAATGCTTCATCATCACGAGTCTAACTCCCATAGGTAAAATGGGATGCTTGCTCTGAGAGACTTCAGATTTCAGAGCTCAGTTCTATTCATCAGGCTAAGAACATTGAACTATCCTACATAAATTACCCACATCCTCTCCCGGTCATTTCTGCTGAAATATCTCCTTGCTCTGCTCTGTTTGTCTTCTTTGTCTTTTATTGTATTGTACAAAAGATGCCTACTTAAGAAAGGAAGATGATGGGGAGCGGGGAGGTGGAAGAGGTTGGGATGGAGAGACAAAATGAAATCTGAGTTAGTGGAATTAAGCTTTCTAAGTGGAATTGCCCCAATTGATGCTGCAAGGTGAGGTTTTCGTTGCTGCTGCTGGTCTTGTTGGTGAGTTAGAATTCTAAAATCTTTCCTTTGCATCCTGTATAGCAGTAATGGCATATAGTGCCGCAGTGAACCATGTGATGCAGGTCTAATGCGCAGAAGTGGTTCATGCATCTTCATAGGCATCTGATTGATTGCCAGGAAAAGGCTTGGATAGTGTGGGAAAATACACTTCAAGATCCAAAACTAAAGCACCATATAATAAGGTTCACCTATCAAAACTTCATTATTCTACTTTTTCCTGCATTTTATTTGTGAGAATATTGCTGTTAAGTTTTGGCTTGCTAATTATTCCTATGTGGATATACATTTGAAAAGCTGAGCAGTTCCTTGTCGTGTTGCAGATATTATTAAACTTACTGTCAGAATTTCCTTAATGGGAACCAGGGTTATTTGAATTGTGCTCCTGCAGTGGTTTCCCTTTGTGACAAATTTTATTTCCAAACTCCATTGTATTAGTAATACAGTTAATAACTTCAGCCATTCCATGCCTATTATTCACAGGAGTGGAATGTTGTCCTTTTGTCCTATTTTATTGCTTTATAAATACATAAATGGTGAGAACCTGTCCTAGAATTTGAGAGAGGACTAGGGGCTAATGACCCCCATGAATGCAGTCTGACATGTATCTGTAGTGTCTGTAGTGACATGTATCTGTAATGTCTGTAGTGCCATCATGGGGACTGCAGTGGGTTTTCAAAATAGGTTGGAGAGATTCCTCAGCTATGAGTTTCAGGTTAATAAATAATAGTGTCTTTAAAAATAAAGATTGCATTTCTAGGGCATAAGACAGGATATCTGTTTGTAAGTATAGTCCAATATGTTCAAAATGCATCTTTGGAGCAGATTTTACCAGACTTTAATGGAAACTCTTAAAGGAATACACTCCAGTCAGTATGATCACCTGAAACCGTAGGTGTAATTTCAGTGGTTTTCTGGAGAACCTTGTGGCATCAGGTGTTTTTTTCAACAGCCATGTGAAAAATATCCTACCCAGGCCATGAAACTGAGTTGGGCCAACAGAGCTATAATTTAGCATTTTCTTCTTTTGATCTTTTACACAGTTTCTTCATTTATAGCAGGCCATAAACTTTACAGAGTATTGCTTTTTATATTGCATAATGAGAGAAGTGCATTTTTAAACTAGAGAAAAAATTCCTTTGAGGGAATTTTCATAACTATAAAAACATAGATTTAAATTTATGTTCTCAATGTATTTGATATGAGGTGAAGAGTCATCATCATCAGTTTGAACTTCAGTTTGACAGTGGTATTCATTTGGACTTTGTTTCCTACATGCACTATTGTTATACATTATTAAAATATAAATGACAACTAAAGTATCACTTCTATCTTTAGATATAGTGAAAACTTATCATTAAGTTCAGTAATATTTTAATATCCTCCTAAATGTAATTAATAAGTGCCATAAAATATCTTTACACTTGACAATGAATACTAAGCTTTATTAAAATCAATGATTCTCAACCTGTTTCTTCCCCAGTACATCTGACAGATAGGACCTGCTTCTATTGCCCATTATCCTAATTGAGAAGTATAATCAGCCTTTTATCACCCACTGTACACGTTGAACAGGCCTGTCTGGTGATTCTGTATGCCCCTCCACACACAGACCCTGTCCCTCTGCCATCTCATATGTATACCTTTAGAATTACTGATTAAAATGCTGTCAAAATAGTCAAGGGGAGAGAGTGGGAACAGCGGAACTCATTTCAAGTAGAAATTTGATGCTCCTTTAACTCTGCTATGCTATGATGACACCAAGACTTGATTGATGGAAAATATAACAAACTGAATGCCTTAGACTCAATGGCACGAAGATGATGAACTTCACAACTGTTCCCTGCCAACGATGTTAGCTTAAATGAGCCAAGAGTCCATGATTTCAGGCCACTTCAGGCCAAGGAGATAGGTGATCTGTGGAATACCTTTTATAAATAGACTGTCACTAAATTTGAGGATGGGTCGCCTACTTTTCTGGTTTTACAAAACTACTTTGTTAAGAGATCAAGTCATATTTAATATTTTAAAGTTTTTAAAAACACCTAAAAGTGATAGTAAAATTTAATGGAAAAAACATCTGCTAGGATATAATCTCTTCTTTTTTTTTTTACAGCTTTATTGAGGTATAATTTATATATCATAAAATTCATCCATTTTAAGGTTTTAAATGATTTAAATCACTTCAGTGATTTTCAGCAGATTTATGGAGTTGTGCAACCATCACCACAATCTAGTATTTGAATATTTCCATCACTCAAAAAATTCTCCCGTGCCTAATGCAGTCCTATGCAATTCCCATACCTGGCCCCCGGAAACCACTAATCTGCTTTCTGTCTCTACAGATTTGCCTATTCTGGACATTTCAAAAAATGGAATCGTACAATATGTAGTCTTTCACATCTGGCTTCTTCCAGTTAGTGTGATGTTTTTGGCATTCCTTTATGTTGTAGCATGGATCAGTACTTTGTTCCCTTTCATTGCTGAATTGTGTTCCATTGTATGGATAGGCCACATTCTGTATATTCGTTTTATAGTGTAACCTTTTACAGTCCTCATGGCTTTCCTTCATCTGCCTGCCTCCTAACCTCCTTGCCTGGTCTTCCCATGGAACCAGGGTCAGATTGGGCTGTCCTGGATTTGATCCTCGAGGCTGTAGACTGGGCGGTTTGCACTCTGTCCCTCATCTCACCTCTGACTCCAAACTCTAGTCTCTGGGTTGGGGAGTGAACCTTCTTATAACATGAGGAATTGTGACCATTATATCCAGCTTATTGGGTTGAGGATTTTTATCTCAGGAACCGTTGCAGATTTTGAAATGTCCTGTGAGGAACAGAAGTTGGAGAGAGTTGAAGATTTCTGTGATAATTATGAGCTCGGCCAAGAGTTCTATGTCTAAACCTACCATAATTTGTAAACATCACATAAATAGAAACGTATCACAAGCTCATTGTAGAAAATACTGAAAGCATGTAGAAAAAGTAAGAAGTCCCACATAATTCAATGTCTCAGAGTTAACCTCTGTCCAACAGGTTGATGTATCTCCTTTTAGACTTAATTTATATGCAAACATATACAGGGTGTGTTTTGTTTTTTTTTTAAGTTGGCTTTCTATGATAACCATTTCCCGATGTCATTACTTTTGAAAACATGAAGGTTATTGTGACGAGAAAGGTGTGAAGAGAAACATGGTAGGGAGAGAGTTCAGAAAGACAGTTGATGTCACTTATGGCTTTGAAGGTCATTGTAAGGAATTAGGAATTTATTCCAAGTATAAGGCAAAGCATTAGACTCTTGAGCAGGGAAGTATTTGATACGCTTTACATTTGGAAACAACACTTTGGCCAATATGGAGAACATACTCAGGGATCGAGAGAGGGAAGAGGAAG
Organism: Eubalaena glacialis; assembly: GCF_028564815.1. Classification (NCBI taxonomy): domain Eukaryota; kingdom Metazoa; phylum Chordata; class Mammalia; order Artiodactyla; family Balaenidae; genus Eubalaena; species Eubalaena glacialis. Next base: position 14,459,986 of record NC_083730.1, read on the forward strand.
ATTGGTTAAGAGGCTCTTGCAGTATTCTAAACTAGAGATGATGACAGCTTCGACTAGGGCAGCGATTCAAAATGGTAACAAGAGGCTAGATTTACAAAGTATTCTGAAAGAGAGGTGAGTAGAATTTGTTAATGGACTGGATGTGCTAGGAGAAGAAAAGATGAGAATCAAGGGTGACTCCTAGGTTTTTTATCTTGAGTAACTAAGTGAATGAATGGTAAAGCCATTTCCTGAGATGGAGAAGCCCCTCAGAAAAGTGAGGTTGATGAAGGAAGATTTGGGAAATTAAGAGCTGGGTTTTACATATCAAATTTAAAATGCCTTAAATTAGGATGGTGCCAGAGGAAGCCATGGGATCTTGGGAGAGTTTTTCTTTTATTTTTAGGATGAGAGAAATTACACATCTGTGTGGTGACAGCTTTGCTCACTTTAGAGAAGGGGAAAATGTCTCTATAAGAGAAGGGGGGGGATCATTGCAAAAGTAAAGTCCTTTTGTAGGAAAGTTGGAACAGGATCCAAAATAGAAGTGGAGGGGTTTGTTTTAGACAGGATCAGGTGCAGGAAGAAATATGGACAGATATGGGTGTTTTAGTAGGTTTGGGGCAAGAAGAGAAGTTCTCTCTTAGCTCTCAATAAAGTTTTCTCAAATAAGCAAAGTCATCTACTGAGAGGGGAGGAAGGTGATAGAACTTTGAGGAGAGAAGAAAGGACATTAAATGGTTTGACTTGGAGACAGAAAAATAATTCAGAAGTGTGCAGTCAGAATTGAGGCATTCATGAGAACCAAATCTCATCTGTGCCCATAAAATTAAAGTGAGCCTAGCCAGAACAGTCATGAGTTTTTTGTGATGCTTCCTTTATCTTTAGTGTACAGTGCTTTCTGTTCCCTTCCCTGGTTCTGATTATTGATTCTAATGCCAGAATTACATTTATCTTTATGTTTTAATATCTCCTAGGGCTAGTTTTACTTCATTTTGGGAGAGACTCTTCGTTTCTTTAAATATTTTGGGATTTTGTTTTTTATCATTTAATTTTGATTATATGTCTATGACTTTTATTTTAGGGGAGTCTGATTTCAGTCCAGGTTAAATCTGCCAGGGTATATAAAACAAAAGAAGATTTTCTGATTTCTTTTAATTACAAATTACCATTTTTAATAATTTAACAAATATTGATTGAAGGGCCCACAAGGCCTTGAATTGGACCTTAGAGATGCAATGGGGAGAGAAACAGAGACCATGGTCCCTGCCTCCAGGGACCTGACAGCCTAGGGCAGAGGTCAGCAATCTATGACCCTTTAGCACAAGCCAGCCCACCTCCTGTTTTTGTGTTGTCTGCAAGCTGCCAGTTGTTTTTAATTAAACATTTTATTTTGAGATAATTATGGGTTCACATGAGATTGTAAGAAATAATACAGAAATCCTTTACTCCCTTTACCCAGTTACCCCCAAGGGTAACTTCATGCAACAAAGCTATAGAACAACTAGGATATTGACGTTCATATTGTCAAGATACAGAACAGCTTCTATCAACACAGGATCCTTCGTGTTGCCCTTTTATTGGCAAAACCACTTCCTTTCTGCTTCCGTCCCTCCTTAACCCCTGGCAACCATTAATCTTTTTTTTCATTTCTGTATTTCATGAATGTTACATGTGTGGAATTATACAGTATGTAACATTATGGGATTAGCTTTCTTTGCTCAGCATAATTCTCTGGTGATTCATCCAGGTTGTTGTGTGTTTCAGTAGTTCATTCCTTTTTATTTCGGAGTAGTATTCTGTAGTATGGATGTACCACAGTTTGTTTAGTCATTCACCCATTGAAGAACATTGAGGTTATTTCCAGTTTGGGGCTATTATGAATTAAGCCTCTAAACATTCTTGTGAACATCAGCTTTTATTTTTTCGGGATAAATGTCCAGAAGTACACTTGCTGGATCATACAGTAGTTGCATGTTTAGTTTTATAAGAAACTACCAAACTGTTTTTTGACTGACTGGAGTAGAAATCCAGGTTCCCCATTCAGCCTCCATTGACACCCAAAGGGGTCTCCTCGTTATTACAGGTCAGGGGAAGGAATTACAGTTCCCCACTGGGCCTCCCCTGGTATTTCCGTGGCTAGGAAGGGTTGGAAGTCCTTATTGCTCCCCTACATGACCTCCACTAACATCACAGTGGGGAGGGGAATGGCCTTGTTAACTCTGGGCGGAGGTGAATGACTCTCCACTGGGCCTCCTCTGATACTACCCCAGTGAGGGGGGCCCTCATTACTGCTGGATGGGGGTGCAAGTCGAGGCTTCTCACGTTGGTCTCCACTGACACTGTCGGACAGTGGGAATTGCTTGTCACTGCCAGGTTTGGGTGAAAGTACCAGCTTCCCTACTCAGCGTTCTCGCATGCCATGGGGGTTCAGGGTCAGGGATGGATGGGGGTTGGAGTACCTCATCACAGCCTGGTGAGGGTGGAAGTGTAGGCTCCCCACTCGGCCTTTGCTGGAGCAGGTAGGAGCCGAACCACCCTTTTTTCTGTGGTTTCTGGCTGAAGTGGAACAGTTACTGTCTAAAAGTTTTCCATCTTTTGGGCCTGCCCCATTCCTTGTCTGTCCTTTGGCTGGAGAGTAGGCTTTTGTTATCATGTTGGGTTGTTTGGGGGGGGGGGTTTGGGCTATGTCCGTTGGCATTTCTGGTTTGCCAATTTGTTCCAGCAAAAAGAAAATCCAGGAAACTACCCACTGTGTCATTCCTTGGGTCCCAAGATCCTTAACCTGTCTGTATTCTTTCCATTGTTCAGTCTTCTTATGTTTCTTTTATATACAATGCCCAGAGTTTTTAGTTGTACTTGGCAGGAAGAATAGAGGAAAGTACACCTACTCCATCTCCTGGAAAAGGAAGTTTTTCTGATTTTTTTTTTAAAGCTTCTATTTTTCTAACACCTCTGTGCTGTGATAAACTTGAATTGCCCCACTTTGGAAGATGTTTAAAGTAAGATCAGTCAACCAGTTACCAACTTATGTGTGATAAAATTTCAGCATAACTCACATAATTTTAGTAACATAATCTTGTCTATTTTGGCATGAGTTGTTCAAGAGCATTCTGTTAAAATAAATATCTAGATAGTTTTATTCCCAGAAGGGCTTTGTAGAATGATAAACATGTCTTATCATTGTTTTCATTTTTAAATAAATAATTATCAGTGATTTATTTCCCCTGTAGCTACTAAAGTTGGAAAGTAGCTTTGTAAAATCTACATAATTAAGTGGTAGATAAGAGCTATATCATATTCATTCAGGGTTAAAAAAATATATACAAACACACATACACACAAACACATACACGCATAAATTTAAGTAGAAAAAAATTTCCAGGTCCAATATTCTATTACATTATTTTTACAGTGAAAATAAACAAACATTCAAAAATCCTAACTTAATGTTAATATTTGGCTAGCAGTTAAAGATCTAATTTTATTGTTTTCTTTTTAGGTCAGGAGCCTACCCTAGTCCAGAACCAGATTTCTAACATAACTAGTTCTCATTCTTATTTTTTAATTAGCCAGATCTTCTATATCAAATTTACTTTACAAGATGAACCAGTGAATCTAGAGAAAGATTCTAAATAGGAATCAGTGCCTTTCCAAAGGAAATCTTATCAAACCATAAAGCTTTACAACTGGAGGTTCTTACTTAAAAGCTTATAACAATACCAAAAATAAATAAATAAATAAAAGCTGCATAGAGTAGAGGACCTTCTTTCCTGGCCTTGAGGGGCCTTGCCTATGGGGCAGTTACCTGACAGCACAGTGAAGCTTTGCCTAGGTTGGCCTAGGGCCAGCAGTTTGACATTTTGGGGGGCTGCCCACCTATTGGACTGGAGTTATTGAGAAGGTGGGAGGGAGGCCTGCAGGCTGCTGTTCCCTTTCCCCTTAGTCTCCATGTCCCTCTCTGTGATCGGCCTGTTTTACATGCACCCAAAAGGCACCTTCCCAGATGCCCTAATACAAGTTCCCTGGGGCTTGTCCTGGGGGCCATTCTTAGGAAGGGGCTTCTTTAACCCACACCAGGACTTCTGTTTGCTGGGGGTAGAGGAAAGGAAAGGGGAGAAAATATGACCTCCCTTCATCAAGCCAGCTTGGTTACAGGCCTGCGGAACCTTCCCTTCACCTTTGTTGAAGGGTGTAAAAGGTGCGAGTCTATTATGAAGTTAGATAGTTAAACACAACTCTGATAGGCATTGTGAATAAATAACTTGCCAATCTGCACTGAAGCTTAGCTTGGGCAATACTGTACTAGTATCACTATAGGAAGCCTCTGCTTTGTTGCACATTTGTCATATCTGTGTCCTAAATTTCTTTCCATATTTCCAAATTTATCATCAAGCCATGTACTATGTACTGTGTTTAAAAAGAAAAACTGAACATTTATTATTGCTGATAGATGGGAACTGGGATTGAGTAATTTTAAGAGTATTCTATCTTTTTCCGGAAGTCTAGGGGATAGTAGCTTTGACTCTGAGATTAATAGAGAGATGTGTCCCTTTTCTTTTGTTTAGATTCTTTGACTAAAACTTTCGCTTCACTGAATTTGAGTTTGGTAACATTTTTCTTTCTTTGTGGCTGGTAGTTTTGTCAAAGTACTTCTAACTTATGTCAAAACATGGGATGGCATGTTCTAAAATATCAGAATACTTAACTTGGGGACATCTTGGGGAGTCTGTGGATATTATTCAGAGTATGTAAGAATTAGAGGGGGGAAATTATCTTTATTTTTCTAAAAGCTAAATTTTAAAATTCAGTTTCTAATGGTGACAAAGACACAGGCACTACTAATACCAATCAGACGTTTTCATATCATTATAGTTGTTGGAGCTATCTCAAAATATTATGTTCATCACTACTTCTACAACAAATTTGTTCTTTTTAACATATTGATATCTATTTCAAAATCATTGGTATCCTCTGTAATTCTGTGTATTTTATATACACAGTTGACCCTTGAACAACGTGGGTTTGAACTGCATGGATCCACTTATATGTGGATTTTTTTCAGTAGTAAATGCTACAGTACTACAAGATCCGTGGTTGGTTGAATGCGAGAATGCCAAACCATAGATACCTAGGAACCTTGGATGCTGAGGGCCAACTATAAAGTTATAAGCTGATTTTTGACTGCTCAGAGGGTCGGCACCCCTAATCCATGAGTTGTTCAAGGATCAACTGTACATTTAGAAACATTAGTTAGAGGAATCTTATGCTTTTCCTCTTATGTGTTCTCTCTGCCTGTAACATGTTTCTTTTTCTCCTTCTGTAGCATCAGCCACTATGTGATTGTCATGTCCATGACCATCTTTCTGGTGTTTCTCAATGGCCTGGCACAGATGCTCACAACAAAGAAACTCACACTGTGTGGCAGACCCAAAAGCCACCTCATATGATGTTGCCAAAGCCATCATTCAGCATCCAGATCCTGTTTCTCATTCTCCTTGTCAACTAAAATCTTATCACAGATTCATAAAGAAGATGGATATTAATGTATAACATACTCTGCTCATCTAAAGGAAATTATATGTGGAATTCTGAATTTACAGGTTATCTGGAATAAAGGAGCTTCCATTTTCTTTAGGTTTTTCATGAAGTCGTGGTTACGTCTGTGGAAAAGCAGAGTAAAGCATTCTGCATTTTCATTTTTTCCTTTAGTTGGCAACTCTTCTCACCGATGTTTCAGAGCACCTGTAACAGTCTCTGGTCCCCAGCTGTACAGCTTCCTGTATTATATGCAGAGGAGAATGTGCTCCTGAGGGGGCAGTACTGATCACATCCAAAAATCAATGCACTGGCTGAACATGAAGTAAATCACCAGGTGGCACCATAAATATTTATCAACTCTCAGCACTTGTTTTGCAAGTAGTTCTAACTACTAAACAACATTAGAAAGACAATCAGGATGTGTAGAAAAATGTTTGCAGGTGTTTTTCATTTTTCTTCAGTATTCAGCAATACTATTTTATGCTTTTTAGTGCTTTTTTAGTTTTTGTAGTCAATCAGATAGATGCAGGTTTGACCTTCACTTTTTTTTTTTTTTTTTTCCATTTCTGGATTAGCATGGAATTTCTGGAGATAGAAAAGCAGAAAAAGCTTGTTATTTGTGTCTTGTCCATGGGGAAAAAGACTTAAATGATGAGTTTTTAAAAAATTTTATTTTATTTATTTATTTTTGGCTGCATTGGGTCTTCGTTGCTGTGCGCAGGCTTTCTCTAGTTGCAGAGAGCGGGGGCTACTCTTCGTTGCAGTGCGTGGGCTTCTCATTGCGGTGGCTTCTCTTGTTGCAGAGCATGGGCTCTAGGGCGCAGGCTCAGTAGTTGTGGCACACAGGCTCAGTAGTTGTGGCTCACGGGCTCTAGAGCGCAGACTCAGTAGTCGTGGCACATGGGCTTAGTTGCTCCGCGGCATGTGGGATCTTCCCGGACCAGGGCTCGAACCCATGTCCCCTACTTCGGCAGGCGGATTCTTAACCACTGCACCACCAGGGAAGCCCCTAAATGATTAGTTTTTAATTGTAGATTCAATAACTGTTACTTCCAAAGCTTTTATCATGCATTATTCCAACAGAATTCTTTAAATCAATGGTTAAACTTTCTGAAAATATCATAAGTCAGTGTTAAAATTGCTTTTCTTTCTGGTTGTGAGATTCTAGCTCAAAGGCCCAAAGTCCTCTCGTTAAAGTTTAATTTCTATTCATAAACTAATTTTAATGGACAAAATATTTTGAGAGTAATTTTTATTTGGATTTTTCATAAAGTGACCTTTAGATATCACTGTGGAGTTGGCCTTTTGCCCATGGTGTGCCAGGAGAGTTTAGCTGATGCTAAGCTTTCTTGGTCTGAGTCCCATTTTAAAAAATTGATTTTGAATTAAGTTATAGCATCACTAATTCATATTAATGATGAGGAAGCCCTCTACAAATTAGCAGATTTTTCAAATTGGCAGGTGAGTGAACAGATACAATTTAGGAGATTCAAAAATCAATTTGGCAAAATGTACTTTCTTAATTCCTATTTATGATGAAGTATAGTTATAATTGACTTGTGATAGTACTTCATGGTATACCAGCGAAAGCATTATAGTACAAAAAAACAAGAGACGTATTGATGTCAATGTAAGACCTCATGCAGTCTGTAATATGAAATCTAGGTGGACAGCTAAGAAGCTGCTGAAGTGGTATTGGCAGATGGAGAACCCATGAACTTTCACATGGCCTCAAAGGATTTTTGATCAGTCTTTTCACAAGTCAGAGAAAACTGACTTTATAAACACTTATTATTTTTCCTTTTATATCTAGTTTTGCCTTTCATCTTTTTCCAGATTTTCACACGGAGGAATTAATGAATATTTTATTACAACATGGTAAAAGGTGCTCTGTGCTTTATTTTGCTTTTCGAAGCACATCTTTTTAATATTGTTTCAAGTCAGTATGAATTTACAAAACAGGGATTGCCCCTGCAGCCACAGGCTGGCCTTGCTCTACTGTGACAGGACCCCTCAGACTCACCTGGGAACAGTGCACTGGATGGGCCTTTTCTATTGCGCAGCTTATCAGAATATCTTGAAGTGTTTTGAAATGCGTATTTCTATATTGAAAAACAGAGAAAATATAAATAAGATTTAAGTAAAATATATTTCTGTTTAAGGCACTTACTTTTTCATTCTAACTATAAATACCAGATTTTCAAGTCAAGACTTAAGACATTTGCTGATTAACATTTGTTTAAATTAAGAATTGCTGTAAGAATTAAAGTGGGCATATCAGGTTGAGAAAATATTGAGCAACAAAAAAAAAACCATGCTATGTCACATGGACCATGAATAAATCTTGGAGGAAACCCTAAGGATTTAGGAAACTATCTGCAGCCTGTCTGTAATTTATGAATGCTTTAATTCTCTGTACTATTTTTTTTAATGTGCTGTATTTAGAACTCAAAATGCGTTTTTATTTTTTCAGGAAATAATGTTACAAGCGGTAGTATATTCTCACAATAATCCCCTCAAACGATTTAACAATGATAGAGCTGAACTACTTACCTAGAAAATCTACTCATCACTTATGATACTGTTCCTCATGAAAAACTCATTCCGAATTTCAGTCAACTCAGATATTAGGAGCATATATATCCCCCACCTCCAGCCCCACCCTTACACACCTGTAGTGGACTGGGGACTCCTTTGGCCTTCACCTTTTGATACGTAACTGTGCCATCAAATATGTAATTTCTGATGGAGCAGGCCCAGAGGGCATGGGGTCGGGGCATTGCATGGGGATTGTCTCTAGAGGCGCTGCGGGTTCCTGGAGCTCTTCTGGGGAGAACCAAGTGAGCTCTCCGATATACATTAGATGCTCTCTGGTCGGGGAGGGGAGCTGCGGGAGCCCCCCACAGAGAATGAGCTAAACCAACTCAATCATTTGGGGAGGATCCCCTTCAAGCAGTTCTGAGGACTACTTTAAGAGATCTGAGATTAACTTGGTGATGTCTCACCTTTTCAGAGTTGTTCTTTTTATACTGACATTCTATCTGTAAAATGCTTGAGAGTGGGATTGTTAGGGTATGTGCTTTCAGCACTGTAGTAATATCTTGTAGAATTTTCCCATTTCTGCATCAGTGTGGTTTGTAAAAAAGGTGGGTGGGAATTCTGCTCTTAATACTCATTCTATAAAAAGAACATTTGAGAAGTAATGTATCACTTACTAATTTCCTTAGAGACACCAACACAGATCCCAATTGTTAACTCACCACCTTGAGTACTGCAGTATTTGCCATACAGCAGCATTTCTCAAAGTATGTCCCTTGGAACATGGGTTTCTTAGGTTACAAATAAATGTCATAATAAGAAAGGTTCCCTGATCAAATATATTTGAGAAACACCTAGTCAAAGCTAAATAGGTGTATTTCTTATAGTACTGGGGAATTTAATTTGGTATGTGCATTGTGAAGGGAGAAGATAGCAATATGCCCCAAACTTCCACTTGCTTGACCACAGACCCAACCTTCAAGTCTCCCTTCCACCTGGCACACATACTTCAGAAGTGTCCCTACATACTTTTGCACTTAAAAACCTCAGCTTATCATACTGTTTCAAAAAAGGGTGTCGGGGGGAGACCTTCAAGATGACGAAGGAGTAAGACGTGGAGATCACCTTCCTCCCCACAGATACATCAGAAATACATCTACATGTGGAACAACTCCTACAGAACACCTACTAAACGCTGGCAGAAGACCTCAGACCTCCCAAAAGGCAAGAAACTCCCCACGTACCTGGGTAGGGCAAAAGAAAAAAGAAAAAACAGAGACAAAAGAATAGGGATGGGACCTGCACCAGTGGGAGGGAGCCGTGAAGGAGGAAAGGTTTCCACACACTAGGAAGCCCCTTTGTGGGCGGAGACTGTGGGTGGCGGAGGGGGGACGCTTCGGAGCCACGGAGGAGAGCGCAGCCACAGGGGTGCGGAGGGCAAAGCGGAGAGATTCCCGCACAGAGGCTCGGCGCCGAGCAGCACTCACCAGCCCGAGAGGCTTGTCTGCTCCCCCGCCGGGGCGGGCGGGGGCTGGGAGCTGAGGCTCGGGCTTCGGAGGTCAGACCCCAGGGAGAGGACTGGGGTTGGCTGCGTGATCACAGCCTGAAGGGGGCTAGTGTGCCACAGCTAGCTGGGAGGGAGTCCGGGAAAAAGTCTGGACCTGCCAAAGAGGCAAGAGACCACTGTTTCGGGGTGCGCAAGGAGGGGATTCAGAGCACCGCCTAAACGAGCTCCAGAGATGGGGGCGAGCCGTGGCTATCAGCACGGACCGCAGAGACAGGCATGAGACGGTAAGGCTGCTGCTGCAGCCACCAAGAATCCTGTGTGCCAGCACAGGTCACTCTCCACACCTCCCCTCCTGGGAGCCTGTGCAGCCCGCCACTGCCAGGGTCCCGTGATCCAGGGACAACTTCCCTGGGGGGAACGCACGGCGCACCTCAGGCTGGTGCAATGTCACGTTGGCCTGTGCCGCCGCAGGCTTGCCCCACATTCTGTACCCCTCCCTCCCCCGGCCTGAGTGAGTCAGAGCCCCCAAAGCAGCTGCTCCTTTAACCCTGTCCTGTCTGGGTGGGGAACAGACGCCCTCAGGCGACCTACACGCAGAGGCGGGTCCAAATCCAAAGCTGAACCCTAGGAGCTGTGCGAACAAACAAGACAAAGGGAAATCTCTCTGTGCAGCCTCAGGAGCAGTGCATTAAACCTCCACAGTCAACCTGATGTACCCTGCATCTGTGGAATACCTGAATAGACAACGAATCATCCCAAAATTGAAACAGTGGACTTTGGGAGCAACTGTAGACTTGGGGTTTGCTTCCTGCATCTAATTTGTTTCTGGTTTTATGTTTATATTACTTTAGTATTTAGAGTTTATTATCACTGGTAGATTTGTTTATTGATTTGGTTGCTCTCTTCCTTTTTTTTAATATACATATATATATATTTTTTTCCTTTTTCTCTTTTTGTGAGTGTGTATGTGTATGCTTCTTTGTGTGATTTTTGTCTGTATAGCTTCGCTTTTACCATTTGTCCTAGGGTTCTGTCTATCCAGTTGTTTTTTGTTTTTTTTTTTTTAGTACAGTTTTTAGTGCTTGTTATCATTGGTGGATTAGTTTTTCGGTTTGGTTGCTTTCTTCTTTCTTTCTTTTTTTTATTACTTTTAAATTTTTTAAAATAATTTTTAAAAATAACTTTCTTTCCTTCCTTCCCTCCCTCCCTCTTTCTTTCCTTCTTTCTTTCTTTCTTTCTTTCTTACTTTCTCTCTTTCTTTCTCTCTCTCTCTCTTTCTTTCTTTCTTTCTCTATTTCTCTCTTTCTTTCTTTCTTTCTTTTCTATCTTTCTCCCTTTTCCTCTGAGCCATGTGGCTGACAGAGTCTTTGTGCTCTGGCCGGGTGTCAGGCCTGTGCCTCTGAGGTGGAAGAGCAGACTTCAGGACACTGGCCCACCAGAGACCTCCCAGCTCCACGTAATATCAAATGGCAAAAGCTCTCCCAGAAATCTCCATCTCAATGCTAAGACCCAGCTCCACTCAACAACCAACAAGCTACAGTGCTGGACACCCTATGCCAAACAACTAGCAAGACAGGAAAACAACATCACCCATTAGCAGAGAGGCTGCCTAAAATCATAATAAGGTCACAGAAACCCCAAAACATACCACCAGACATGGTCCTGCCCACTAGAAAGACAAGATCCAGCCTCATCCACCAGAACACAGGCACCAGGAAGCCTACACAACCCACTGAACCAACCTTAGCCACTGGGGGCAGACACCAAAAACAATGGGAACTACAAACCTGCAGCCTGCGAAAAGGAGACCCCAAACACAGTAAGTGAAGCAAAATGAGAAGACAGAGAAACAGCAGTTGAAGGAGCAAGATGAAAACACAGAAGACCAAACAAATGAAGAGGAAATAGGCAGTCTACCTGAAAAAGAATTCAGAGTAATGATAGTAAAGATGATCCAAAATCTTGGAAATAGAATGGAGAAAATACAAGAAACATTTAACAAGGACCAAGAAGAACTAAAGAGCAAACAAACAGTGATGAACAACACAATAAATGAAATTAAAAATTCTCTAGAAGGAATCAATAGCAGAATAACTGAGGCAGAAGAACAGATAAGTGACCTGGAAGATAAAATAGTGGAAATAACTACTGCAGAGCAGAATAAAGAAGAAAGAATGAAAAGAATTGAGGACAGTCTCAGAGACCTCTGGGACAACATTAAACGCACCAACATTCAAATTATAGGGGTCCCAGAAGAAGAAGAGAAAAAGAAAGGGACTGAGAAAATATTTGAAGAGATTATAGTGGAAAACTTCCCTAATATAGGAAAGGAAATAGTCAATCAAGTCCAGGAAGCACAGAGAGTCCCATACAGGATAAATCCAAGGAGAAACACACAAAGACACATATTAATCAAACTATCAAAAACTAAACACAAAGAAAAAACATTAAAAGCAGCAAGGGGAAAACAACAAATAACATACAAGGGAATCCCCATAAGGTTAACAGCTGATCTTTCAGCAGAAACTCTGCAAGCCAGAAGGGAGTGGCAGGACATATTTAAAGTGATGAAGGAGAAAAACCTACAACCAAGATTACCCAGCAAGGATCTCATTCAGATTTGACGGAGAAATTAAAACCTTTACAGACAAGTAAAAGCTAAGAGAATTCAGCACCACCAAACTAGCTTTACAACAAATGCTAAAGGAGCTTCTCTAGGCAAGAAACACAAGAGAAGGGAAAGACATACAATAACAAACCCAAAACAATTAAGAAAATGGTAATAGGAACATACATATCGATAATTACCTTAAATGTAAATGGATTAAATGCTCCAACCAAAAGACATAGACTGGCTGAATGGATACAAAAACAAGACCCGTATATATGCTGTCTACAAGAGACCCACTTCAGACCTAGGGACACATACAGACTGAGAGTGAGGGGATGGAAAAAGATATTGCATGCAAATGGAAATCAAAAGAAAGCTGGAGTAGCAAGTCTCATATCAGACAAAATAGACTTTAAAATAAAGACTATCACAAGAGACAAAGAAGGATGCTACATAATGATCAAGGGATCAATCCAAGAAGAAGATATAACAATTGTAAATATTTATGCACCCAACATAGGAGCACCTCAATACATAAGGCAAATGCTAACAGACATAAAAGGGGAAATTGACAGTAACACAATCATAGTAGGGGACGTTAACACCCCACTTTCACCAATGGACAGATCATCCAAAATGAAAATAAATAAGGAAACACAAGCTTTAAATGATACATTAAACAAGATGAATTTAATTGATATTTATAGGACATTCCATCCAAAAACAACAGAATACACTTTCTTCTCAAGTGCTCATGGAACATTGTCCAGGATAGATCATATCTTCGGTCACAAATCAAGCCTTGGTAAATTTAAGAAAATTGAAATCGTATCAAGTATCTTTTCTGACCACAACGCTATGAGACTAGATATAAATTACAGGAAAAAATCTGTAAAAATTACAAACACATGGAGGCTAAAGAATACACTACTAAGTAACCAAGAGATCACTGAAGAAATCAAAGAGGAAATCAAAAAATACCTAGAAGCAAATGACAATGAAAACACGATGACCCAAAACCTATGGGATGGAGCAAAAGCAGTTCTAAGAGGGAAGTTTATAGCAACAAAATCCTACCTCAAGAAACAAGAAACATCTCAAATAAACACCTAACCTTACACCTAAAGCAATTAGAGAAAGAAGAACAAAAAACCCCCAAAGTTAGCAGAAGGAAAGAAATCATAAACATCAGATCAGAAATAAATGAAGAAGAAATGAAGGAAACAGTAGCAAAGATCAATAAAACTAAAAGCTGGTTCTTTGAGAAAATAAACAAAATTGATAAACCATTAGCCAGACTCATCAAGAAAAAAAGGGAGAAGACTCAAATCAATAGAATTAGAAATGAAAAAGGAGAAGTAACAACTGACACTGCAGAAATACAAAGGATCATGAGAGATTACTACAAGCAACTATATGCCAATAAAATGGACAACCTGGAAGAAATGGACAAATTCTTAGAAAAGCACAACCTTTTGAGACTGAACCAGGAAGAAATAGAAAATATAAACAGACAAATCACAAGCACTGAAATTGAAACTGTGATTAAAAATCTTCCAACAAACAAAAGCCCAGGACCAGATGGCTTCACAGGCGAATTCTGTCAAACATTTAGAGAAGAACTAACACTTATCCTTCTCAAACTCTTCCAAAATATAGCAGAGGGAGGAACACTTCCAAACTCATTCTACGAGGTCACCAGCACTTTGATACCAACACCAGACAAAGAGGTCCCAAAGAAAGAAAACTACAGGCCAATATCACTGATGAAAGTAGATGCAAAAATTCTCAACAAAATATTAGCAAACAGAATCCAATAGCACATTAAAAGGATCATACACCATGATCAAGTGGGATTTAATCCCAGGAATGCAAGGATTCTTCAATAAACACAAATCAATCAATGTGATTCACCATGTTAACAAATTGAAGGAGAAAAACCATATGATCATCTCAATAGATGCAGAAACAGCTCTTGACAAAATTCAACACCCATTTGTGATAAAAACCCTCCAGAAAGTAGGCATAGAGGGAACTTATCTCAACATAATAAAGGCCATATATGAAAAACCTACAGCCAACATCACTCTCAATGGTGAAAAACTGAAACCATTTCCTCTAAGATCAGGAACAAGACAAGGTTGTCCACTCTCACCACTATTATTCAGCATAGTTTTGGAAGTTTTAGCCACAGCAATCAGAGAAGAAAAAGAAATAAAAAATCCAAATCGGAAAAGAAGAAGTAAAACTGTCACTGTTTGCAGATGACATGATACTATACATAGAGAATCCTAAAGATGCTACCAGAAAACTACTACAGCTAATCAATGAATTTGGTAAAGTAGCAGGGTACAAAATTAATGCACAGAAATCTCTTGCATTCCTATACACTAATGACAAAAATCTGAAAGAGAAATTAAGGAAACACTCCCATTTACCACTGCAGCAAAAAGAATAAAATACCTAGGAATAAACCTACATAAGAAGACAACAGACCTGTATGCAGAAAACTATAAGACACTGATGAAAGAAAGTAAAGATGATACAAACAGATGGAGAAATATACCATGTTCTTGGATTGGAAGAATCAATATTGTGAAAATGACTATACTACCCAAAGCAATCTACAGATTCAATGCAATCCCTATCAAACTACCAGTGACATTTTTCACAGAGCTAGAACAAAAAATTTCACAATTTGTATGGAAACAGAAAAGACCCCGAATAGCCAAAACAATCTTGAGAAAGAAAAATTGAGCTGGAGGAATCAGGCTCCTGGACTTCAGACTATACTACAAGGCTACAGTAATCAAGACAGTATGGTACTGGCACAAAAACAGAAATATAGATCAATGGAACAGGATAGGAAGCCCAGAGATAAGCCCACACACATATGGTCACCGTAGTTTTGAAGTAGGCAAGAATATACAGTGGAGAAAAGACAGCCTCTTCAATAAGTGGTGCTGGGAAACTGGAGAGCTACATGTTTAAGAATGAAATTAGAACACTCCCTAACACCGTACACAAAAATAAACTCAAAATGGATTAAAGACCTAAATGTAAGGCCAGACACTATAAAACTCTTAGAGGAAAACATAGGCAGAACACTCTATGACATAAATCACAGCAAGATCCTTTTTGACCCAGCTCCTAGAGAAATGGAAATAAAAACAAAAATAAACAAATGGGACCCAATGAAACTTAAAAGCTTTTGCACAGCAAAGGAAACCATAAACAAGACGAAAAGACAACCCTCAGAATGGGAGAAAATATTTGCAAATGAAGCAACAGACAAAGGATTAATCTCCAAAATTTACAAGCAGCTCATGCAGCTCAATATCAAAAAAACAAACAACCCAATCCAAAAATGGGCAGAAGACCTAAATAGACATTTCTCCAAAGAAGATATACAGATTGCCAACAAACACATGAAAGGATGCTCAACATCATTAATCATTAGAGAAATGCAAATCAAAACTACAATGAGATACCATCTCACACCGGTCAGAATGGCCATCATCAAAAAATCTACAAACAATAAATGCTGGAGATGGTGTGGAGAAAAGGGAACCCTTTTGCACTGTTGGTGGGAATGTAAATTGATACAGCCACTATGGAGAACAGTATGGAGCTTCCTTAAAAAACTAAAAATAGAACTACCATACAACCCAGCAATGCCACTACTGGGTATATACCCTGAGAAAACCATATTTCAAAAAGAGTCATGTACCACCACAATGTTCATTGCAGCTCTATTTACAATAGCCAGGACATGGAAGCAACCTAAGTGTCCATTGACAGATGAATGGATAAAGAAGATGTGGCACATATATGCAATGGAATATTAGCCATAGAAGAAATGATACTTAGTTATTTGTAGTGAGGTGGATGGATCTAGAGACTGCATAAAGAGTGAAGTAAGTCAGAAAGAGAAAAACAAATACCATATATTAACACATATATATGGAGTCTACAAAAAAAAAAAAATGGTTCTGAAGAACCTAGGAGCGGGACAGGAATAAAGACGCAGTCGCAGAGAATGGACTTGAGAATACAGGGAGTGGGAAGGGTAAGCTGGGACGAAGTGAGAGAGTGGCATGGACATATATACACTACCAAACGTAAAATAGATAGCTAGTGGGAAGCAGCCGCATAGCACAGGGAGATCAGCTCGGTGCTTTGTGACCACCTAGAGGGGTGGCATAGGGAAGGTGGGAGGGACACACAAGAGGGAGGGGATATGGGGTTATATGTATATGTATAGCTGATTCACTTTGTTATAAAGCAGAAAATAACACACCATTGTAAAGCAATTATACTCCAATAAAGATGTTAAAAAAAAAAGAATGCAATAAAATCATAGGGCATAGTTCAGTGTAACAACAACAACAAAGGGTGTCTTATACATAACTGAATGTTTTGTTCTCCTGCGAGCTTTAAAATCATTTTCATTTTAACTTTTATAGTGGGAAAACTTTAAAATGTACTAGCCATTCTCCCTGCCTCTGCGTAAATCAAGTAATCTTTGACAGGAATCTTCAGTACTAGGGCATGGGCATCCAGTCAGTCAGAATTTAGCTAAGTCTATATACCACATCCTTTACCAGAAAAATAAATTCATGACAAATACTGGCTTATTTTCCTGTGATTTGCCACTAGAGAAGTTGATTACTCGTTACATTTTTGTGCATTCCCTGGTTTTTCTATTTTACTTATTTCTCTCTTCTCACGTGACTCCTCTCTCTTAGCTATGTTAGAACCCAGTGTGTATACGAGTGTGTTTTTCTTCATGAGTTAGTTTCCATCAGTTCTTAACATTCAGTATGCGCTGTGAGTGTGTGGCACTCAGCTGGGCCATCTGCGTGGCGCTCTCTCTTCTGCAGTAACTGCCTCCATCGCTTACCGTGTGTCTCTGGCATGAGTCACGTGGCTTTTATGACTCCTCCCTCACCCAGCTGACTACTTTAGGGGTGCACATTTGGCCCAAGCCAGGCCAATCTGAGTTCTTTGCAAGATTTGCAAGCTAGAACAGAGAGAAAATTTCTAAGATGTAAAATTCAGGAGTCATTGATGGCTAAGTTTAATTAAGTGAAAAGAAAATTAAGTGAGATCCTCCAGTAACCTTCCAATAAGTAACCTTCCACAACATACTTAACCAATAAAAAGAGGGATTAATTTTACTGGTATTTCTAAGAACACACTAAATAACGACAAGTCCAAAGTTCCACTTAAAATGTATATACTTGTATATTTATGCTTTCTAAATTGGGATTGATGGGACAGAATGGTTCAACGATGTCCTTGCAGGTCCCTTTGGCTGCGTGCTCTGCTGCCCAGCTTCCCTTGGTTCCAACCATTTTTTTTAACCCTTCCTAGTTATTCTACAAGCCATTCATTTTCTTAAAATTTTTGTCTGCATCTGTTACTTGCAACCAACATCTTTAATTGATACGCATGCTTTGATTGTGTTTGTAACTGTATCTCGTCAATGTTTAGTGTGGTTTCTAATTACTGTTTTTAAAAAAATTGTGATGAAACTTACATAGCCGGGCTTCCCTGGTGGCGCAGTGGTTAAGAATCTGCCTGCCATTGCAGGTTCGACCCCTGGTCTGCGAAGATCCCACATGCTGTGGAGCAACTAAGCCCGTGAGCCACAACTACTGAGCCTGCGTGCCTAGAGCCCATGCTCTGCAACAAGAGAAGCCACTGCAATGAGAAGCCCGTGCACCGCAACTAGAGAAAGCCTCCTCACAGCAACGAAGACGCAACGCAGCCAAATAAATAAATAAATTTATTTTTAAAAAAACAAAAAACATATAGCCCTTACAGTGTGCCAAGCATTGTTTTAAATGCTTTACAAATACTAACCTATTTGATACTCATAACAACCCTATGAAGGAGGTATTATTATTATACTATTTTACAGATGGGAAAACTGAAACACAGGATGATTATAAATAACTTACCCAAGATCCCACAACTAGTATGAGACCTTTTTTTTTTTTTTAACATTTTAAAAGGATAGTTTCCCCCCAAAACATTCTATCCTGGAATCTGCATAAGAGCATTTGTAGATTTTTGCTTCTGAAAACACAGTCACTGTACCTAAGCAGGTGATGTAAAAACTAGACTTTTTTGGTTGTGCATGTCTAATCAAGTATAAACACCATAAATAGGTATACATGCTTTTGAAGTTGCCTACATCTGTGCAAATGGTGGTGTAGGGCACACTTGCACCAGATTCTTAAGTTCACCTTTGAGACATATGTCAGCTGTCTTCCAAATGGTATATGAAGCAAAAGGAGGAAGAGTTTCCTCCCTCATCTTTTTATCAGCATTAAAGGAAGGAAGGGAATATTGGCTATTTTCAAGCACTTGAAGTTTTGTCAAGACCTCAAAGTCCAGAGGACACTTAGTGTAATGGGTTGAATTGTGGATCCTCCAAAAGATACGGCCACATCCTAACCCCTGGGACCTGTGAACGGGACCTTAAAAAGGGTCTTTGCGGATATAATTAAGTCAAGGATCTTGAGAAGAGATCATTCTGGATTATCGAGGTGCACCATAAATCCAATGGCAAGAGTCCTTATAAGAGACAGGAAAGGAGAAAGAAGGAGAAGAAGGCCTTGTAAAGATGGAGGCAGAGACTGAAGTGATGCTGCCACAAGCCAAGGAATGTCTGGAGTCACCGCAAGCTGGAAGAGGCAAGGAAGGAGCGAAAACATTGATTTGGGCCTTCTGGCCTCCAGAACTATGAGAGAATAAATTTCCATTGTTTTAAACAACCCAGTTTATGATAATTTGTTATGGCAGCCCTAGAAAGCTAACACATTTGGGGAGGTGAATTTTATAGACTCATCAGCCACTTTTTTGACAGAACCACAGCACTTGCATGGCTAAGTCATACAGTTGTTTTGTTTTTTGGGGTTTTTCTCATATATGTTTTAATAAATTTATTTATTTATTTATTTTTGGCGGTGTTGGGTCTTCGTTGCTGAGCACAGGCTTTCTCTAGTTATGGTGAGCAGAGGCTACTCTTCTTGGTGGTGCGCTGGCTCTAGGCGTGTGGCCTTCAGTAGTTGTGGCACACATGGTCAGTAGTTGTGGCTTGTGGGCTTTAGGGCACAGGCTCAGTAGTTGTGGTGCACGGGCTTAGTTGCTCCGCGGCATGTGGGATTTTCCCCGAGCAGGGCTCGAACCTGTGTCCCCTGCATTGGCAGGCGGACTCCTAACCGCTAGGCCACCAGGGAAGTCCCTGTTTTTTTGTTTTCATGACTAGCAAAAATTTTTTTTTAAATGCTTGATTGAAAGGCACACATAGTTTAGGGCATACAGCAGAGAACGTGATAAAGCTGCTCTCCAGTAGAGAAGCTACTACATCAGAGATCTATGGTGATAGGCACAAATGGTAAGCTATTTGGACCTCTTAAATAGTAATATGAAAGGATCTTAGAGACACAATAGGCCAAGTGACCACCTCGAACATATATATTCTAACATACACAGAACCCAAGTCCTATGTATAATTTTGGGGGGGCAGATCAGCAGGCTAGCCACAGGTTAGGAAGACTTGACATTGCTGAGTCAATTTCTACATTGGTGCAATATTGCCTTCTGTACCTTTCCTTTTCAGTAACCAACTCATATTCTGGGACAGCCTCAAGGGAGTAGCCCATTAAAATGGACACATAGAGCAAGGAGTGCTATGTTCTATTACTAACAGGAATCCAACTATCAGTGAAATCATTCTTAGATGAAATCCAATGACCACTTACCCCCAAACCAAAAGGATACTCTCAAGTTAGTTTAAATATTATGTACAATCAAAAGTGATTGTTAGAGATGATCTCTCAGTGATGGAATCTATTTCATTACTTCCTGATGTATATCAAAACCAGCAAATGACTCAAGTAGAACCAGAAAAAAAATGGCATAGGACGTGAGAAACTATAGGAAATACTTAGAATACTGGTAGAGTTGCAAACACCTTCGGAGAAAAGTCTCCTTCTAACCATTTCACAAAACACACTTCTCTGCTACACCCAAAGCTGACGAGTTTGCTAAAACTATGGGTGATTCAGGAAGCTGCTTATTTTCTTGCTTTCTGCCCATCTAAATAAAGTGAACGGCTCTGCTCTATCTGAAAGTCACACAGTTTACTGGGTCACAAGTTTGAGTACCACAAAATGCGAATATTAAAATATCAGCACATAAACCTGAAGGTGGAGTTAATTAACCTTTAATGTCAAGATTGCTGATGATTTGGCTTTTCTGGAACATTCCTGCCATATTTTTCTGGAAGTAGTGAAGAGATCCTGAGACTTTCATTTTCCCTTCAATAGTTTTGGTATTTATGTGTCTGGATTCTGTTAAAAGCAGAAAGTTGAAAGCTTGTCCTAAGTCTGGTTGTTCTTTAAAGCGTGGCCTCAGGAGCATTCTTGAGAAGGGCCTCACCCTCCCTAACTCTGTGGCATCCATGACCTAATCCAGAATGTGAGAGGGAATTTTCCCACAGGAGCCCTGCACACAAGTCCTCTCAGCCTTGATCCAGATTTGGCATACATCAGGGCCTGCCACCACAGGCCCCGTGACAGGGCACCATCACAGGAACATTCCCTGAACCTGAAAGGGAAGCCTTCCAGTGGCATTTCCTTTGTTAAGCCATGAGTCTTGTGTAATGTTAACTGACATTCTGGTTTATAAGATCTTACCTTGTGTCAGTCTGATGGCTGCTGTTTTTACTGCTTCTGGGGTGTCGGAGGCCTGAGAGGGATGAATAATGAGGTGAGGGCCTGTTAGCCATACCCTGGGTCTCTGCACTTGAGAGCTTGTGTGGTACGAGGTTCACTGGTTCCCTTATTTTGTCTGGTGGACATGCTCCTCCAGGAGGCTGCTGACATCAGACAAAGCTGGCGAGGCCTGGATCCGGCTTGATGAGTTTGACCCAGTGCAGTGAACGCTTTGATGTGAGCTGCAGATGCACGTGACTCCTGTCAGTGCATAGATGGCCTTTAATAATAGGCCGGTGAGTACCTTCTCCTGCAAAGGACTCTCTTCTGCTCTCTGGTCCATTCCTAGTCACCCTCCCCACTCCCCAGGGTTTTTTTTTGTTGTTGTTGATTTGTTTGTTTTTTTGGCTGCGTTGGGTCTTTGTTGCTGCACGCGGGCTTTCTCTAGTTGCGGCGAGCGGGGGCTACTCTTCATTGCGGTACGCGGGCTTCTCACTGCGGTGGCTTCTCTTGTTGCAGAGCACGGGCTCTAGGCGCGTGGGCTTCAGTAGCTGTGGCATGCGGGCTCAGTAGTTGTGGCTCGCGGGCTCTAGAGTGCAGGCTTAGTAGTTGTGGTGCACGGGCTTAGTTGCTCCGCGGCATGTGGGATCTTCCCGGACTAGGGCTCGAACCCGTGTCCCCTGCATTGGCAGGCCGATTCTTAACCACTGCGCCACCAGGGAAGTCCCCCAGTTTTTATTGTTGCTTTTCTGACTGGCAAATTGAAGTTACAGCCCTGCTCTTGAATATGTCCTGGGGTGCAGTCGTCACCAGTACTAAACACCCCATTCCCTCCCTCATCAAATTTAACTTTGCTGATTGAGCCAGTTCTACTGGCTACTAACAGAGCAAATGCGTTTTCCTTCAAGATAGAAAAGGAATTTCTCTTTCCTGCATTCATCCATCTACCCCATTATCCTTCCATCCACCCCATCATCCTTCCATCCCACTCTCTCTGTCTCTCCCTTTAAAAAGCTTTACTTGAGCCCTTGCGCACCGGCTAGGAGGTTGGATTAGGGAACCTGAAATGGCTAGAGACCCTATACTGACTTGCAATCACGTTCTCCTCAGGCTTTGTAGGTGGACAGAAAAATTAGTGGGAGTATGAGGAAAAAAAGAAGAGAGTAGCTGAGATCCAAACGGTTCTCTGGATCAGTTTACTCAAAAGGGGCAGAAAAAATGAAAAGCGGTATAAAGCCGTGAGAAGAATGGAGCAGATTTTCTTCTCCCTGCAGTCCTTCTTGCTGTTCCCTTCCTGTCTCAGTCACAGATTGTGTTCTTGGAGGACAAAGACATTCATGCCCCTGAAAATGACTCTCAAAGCTGCCGCAGCCTCTGTGTTGACCCATCAGCAGCTTGTCCCTGTCTGTGAGGTGCCGGGACCTCTGTGGTCTGTGCCACTTTCCACGTGGAGAGATGATGGCACTCGTCTACTGATCCAGAGACAAGCATGTCGAACTGCTTTTTGGGAATCAGGATAGTGTTGCCGCCAATGAAGACTCTTTTCCTTTCTTCCTCTGAAAGTAACTTACTTACTTGAGAAGCGAACCCAAAAGCTTGGCCTTGTTAGCTCCACTTTTTAAGGAGCTAAGAAAACAGAATCAGGCAGCTGCTATAAAAGGGACATCTCTTATCTGGGAAATTCCAGCAACGTTAATCTTCATGAAAACGTTGATCAAAGTGGCATTTTGTTCAGAATTGTTATCCTTTATTGCACAATGCTTTTCAGTTTGAATAATTAGAATCACAATACGGAAGAGAAAGAGTAGAAACTTGTTTCTAAAAATTTTAAGAAGAAAATTCCCGAAGTTTTCCCAAGAAGACTATTTTTGCCTGCTACTACCGAAATAATGTCATTTCCTTCAACTAAAATATTTACTAAAATATTTGTAAAGCTTTTTAATTTTTTTTTTTTTTTTTACAGCAGATGGTCTAAATGGCCTAAGCCTGTCCCAACATGGTTTGATGTATTCTTTCAGAGTTGCTGACAACTTAGAAGGATAAACATCTCAGGAGAACAAAGTCAGTGGAATCCCTCTGCTAGATTGATGCTGCTTTGAGTCTCTGCTGTCACCACTGGCAAAGAGAGACTCCCCAGGGGAACCAGGTGTATAAGGGCGTGCAGCACCTTACCACTGTCGGGCATGCTTATCACAGCCATGCTTGTCATTACTGAGAGCGAGGGGAAGGAGCTGGAAGTGAATCTGACAGCCATTCAGTGGGATCTCGCTGAATTGAATTGTAGACTGTGGTACTGTTACTGAATGCAAGTCCGCGTGCCCAACGCACGGTGAGACCAAACAATACCGGAACATCGGAGTTCGGAGCAGAGAAAGGTTTGTTGCCGGGCTAAGCAAGGAGACGGGCGGCTCATGCTTCAAAAACCCTGAGCTCCTCGAAGGCTTTCAGCAAAGCCCTTTCACAGGAAAGGTGACGGAGAGGAGCGGTTAGTTGTTACAAACTGCTTGGTGTCGGATCCTTTGTTCTTGCAACTGTCCGCGTAGGTCAGGTCACGATGTCCCTATAAACCTCCATCAAAACAAATGTTATTCTCTGTTCTGACAAGAGAGGGAAGGGGAGGCATTAAATTCTGTCTCCAAGCCTCCTTGCAGCTTTTCACACTTAACAAATCCCGGAAGCAAAGCGACTTCATTACCCCTCGGTTTACTTGTTCAAGGTCCCAAAGATTGACTTCTGCCCTCCGAGGTCCAGGCCCCGGCTAAGACGACGGGGTCTCTGCGGGGCCGGTCACCTGCCCGGGAGGGCTCGTGCAGCCCCGGGTCTGAGTCCTCCCGCCAGCGCCCGGCCTCTGCTGAGCAGGCAGCTCTCAGCGCGCGGCGCCCTCCGGGCCAGGCCCCCAGACCCCGCTCAGCCATCATCACTGAGGCAGCCAGGTGCCCGGGACCCGGCCGGCCTTCAGGCTCCTCAGGCCGCCCAAATGGGGCCGGCTCCTGCGGACTGCAACCCAGGGTGTCTGCCGCTGCCGGACCGCCGCGACGCTGACCACTGGCAGAGCAGGACCTCCAACAGCCCCGCGCTCACAGCCCCGCGCTCACGGCCCGGCGCTCACGGTCACGCGCTCACGGCCCGGCGCTCACGGTCACGCGCTCACGGCCCGGCGCTAACGGTCACGCGCTAACGGCCCCGCGCTAACGGTCTCACGCTAACGGCTGCGTGCCCGCCCCGCCCCTGTTACGGTAGTAGCAACAGCCAGGCTGCAGGAGAGCACAGTTTCAGTGACAGTATTGGAATATAACAGATGCCATTGGAAAAAAGGTACATTTAAATATAAATAAGTATTTATCATCTGTTTTTTTAAAGCTTGTGCCTCAGGGGACCATTTCTCAGGCCTCACTGATTTGCACACTCGCAGTAGTTATGGTTCCACATGGGTCTGTGAGGACAGCAGTGCCACCTCCTTCCTACTTCTCTGGCAACTTCTGATGTGTCTGTCTAGTCTCCAGAGCACATTCACTGTGGCTCGTACGTCTTCTGAAGAAAGTCACAGTAGCAGACCCAGAGCCATGAAGGCCCTTGGGATTCTCTGTATGAGGAAAGCATATTGGGTACACTTTGAAGTAACAACAGACATCAAATTTGATATAACTGTTAACTCAAGACATTTTTAAAGTAGATTATTCTCCAACTTGAAAGGTCTGGCTTTTTAAGAGGGGCCTGTAGGCGGCTGTTTATCTTTGCCTTTGCGTCCCTATTGGTATAATTGGTCCTTGGTTAGTTCTTGGGGCCACAGAGTCGGTAGTAATCAGACACAGAGTGAAACTTTTCACTTGCTTTTGAAATTCAAAAAGGGCTAAGATTGTTTAGGTGTGTACCATTCTTTAGATTTAATAATCCTGAGTCTTGTTCAAATAGCTACTCAGACTCTTTTTTTCTGCCTACTTTTAAATTATCTATTGAAAAAGGATATAATAGCATTAACCTTCTCTTGTGATTTATTTCTCAATATTCACATTTCTGAAACCTAGAATACTCTTCCTTATTTCTAAGTATTCTGTGTAATTCTTGTTTTGTTTTGTTTTCTTGGCTGTGCCACACGGCATGTGGGATCTTAGCTGCCCGGCCAGGGATCGAACCCTTGCCCCTCTGTGTAATTCTTTTTTTTTTTTTTAATTTAATTTAATTTAATTTATTTTATTTTTGGGTGCATTGGGTCTTCGTTGCTATGCATGGGCTTTCTCTAGTTGTGGTGAGCGGGGGCTACTCTTCGTTGTGATGCGTGGGCTTCTCATTGCGGTGGCTTCTCTTGTTGCAGAGCACGGGTTCTAGGCACGCGGGCTTCAGTAGTTGTGGCTCGCGGGCTCTAGAGCACAGGCTCAGTAGTTGTGATGCACGGGCTTAGTTGCTCTGTGGCATGTGGGATCTTCCCGGACCAGGGCTCGAACCCGTGTCCCCTGCATTGGCAGACGGATTCTTAACCACTGTGCCATCAGGGAAGTCCCACAGTTGTAATTTTGAAGTAGGCCTTGTTGGGACAATTATCATTAACTTGGAAGGGTTTAAGATGCATGGTTAGCAATAAATCTAGGTAAAAGACTAACTGAACTTGAATTCAACAAGGACAGTGGCAGGAATTATATTTGAAATCTTTTGCAGGCTTGTTCAATTGACTGGGTGTAGGGACTGTGGGATGGAGCGGTCACACACAGATGGTAGATATTTATGCTTGGATGTCCAGTGGATGTGGGTACCTTGGCTTAGTTAAAAAAAAAAAAAAACTGGAGGAGGAGGGCATTTAAGGGCAAGATGATGAATTTTCTTCCAGATCTGTTCAACGTGAGATACCCAAATGCAATCCTGGGGGACTGTCCCTTGGAAGTTTGCCTAATCAAGTCTTAGAGACAAGTCCTGGGCCAAATACAGGTACATATGGGAGTTCAGGACACATAAGACCTTTTGTGAACTAGTCCCCGACTATGTTTCCAGTTTTACCTCTTGTTACTCATCTCCCACTGTGTTTTTCCAGGCCTACTCAACTACATGCAGCTGACCCCTCTCTTGCTCTGGTCTTTACATATACCCTTCACTGTGCCTGAAACACTGTTTTTCTGGAAATGGAAAGAAACAAAGCAAAACAAAACAAACAAAAGGAAACAAAATAACTGTCTCTCAGTAGGGAAATAATCAACATACTGGCTTACTTATATAGTGGAGCTCAATTCAATAGTTAAAACTAATGGATTAGATCTACATTTATCAACATGAATAGATCACAAAAACCTAATACTGACTGAAAATAACCAAGTTAAACTGTATATGTGTGGTATGATACCATTTTTATGTATCATGTACCATACATATGTAGTAAATACATATATAAGTAGAAGAACTGACAACTTTATAATGTTGAATCTTCTCATCCATGGACATGATGTGTCCCTCCATTTATTCAGGCCATTTTTATGCCCTTCAATAGAGAGATACTAGTTTTGCATAGAAATCTTGTGCAATTTTATTAACACCCATTCTCAATCTTTTTTCTACTCAGCCATCCTAGACTCAGATCAATGTTTCTTCCTCAGGGAAGGTTTCTCCCACCTGTACCCACTAGGGTGGGTGAGGTTTCCCATATCATCTTTCAGAATGGAGACTGTGTCTTATTCATTGTGACATTTCCAGTGCTTGGCCAGGGTCTGGCACATAGTCAGGTCCTAGGCCACATTGGATCATAAGCTTACAGGTGATAGTTGAAGCCAGGGGATGCATGTGAAAGTCATTATGAAGACAATAATATAACCAGCAATGCGCTCAGCCCATGGCCTGTTACCAGGAAGAAGTCTGTGATAACCCACAAAAAATGAAACTCCTAGAGCAATGGGTGGTAAGTAAGCACCGTATGCTTGTGGACTGAGTGTGGTAGTTCTACAAGTTCAGGCTGACAGCCATGTGTAGCCCTAGTGAATGTAAATCTTAAATGGGAAAAGAATAATTCCAAGTGCTTAAAAAGTGGAGGAGGCAATGATTTCTGCATGTGCATGGATCAAATTGAACTGTTCCACTGAATGTGCACAAACGATCCCCTTCTGGCCAGCAAACACAGCCACCAGCTGTTTCTATTTCAGTCTTCAACTTGATGTCTCCCACTTCCAGCCTCCCCACTCTACCAGACCAGCTGGAGGTCCTCCGGGTGCCTTTATGAAGCATCCTTTCCCAAGGGAAGCAGGAGTTGGCTCTGCTTTCTCTGTTTGCTCTCAGTGGTTCCTCTGTTCTTGACTTCATCCCCTAAGCCCTTTACTTCCCAGATGGGTCAGAGTCAGTCCCTTGAGCTTTGAGCTATTCCCAGAGGCTCTGACTACTCATCTTTCAAAGTGGGAAGGAATAAAATGGGGAAATAGGCTAAATTCTTGTGGCAGATACTGCTGTTGGCTGACCCAACAACAATTATCTTAGACTTTTTACTAACTAAACCTCAGTTTTGTTCTGGAAAGCCCTCTAAAACCTTGACTTCAACCTCTGCGGTCAGATTTGGCCAAGTGAAATAGTCTGGCCAATGAGATGTAAGAGCACGTTTTCTGGTGAGGCTTTGGGGAACATTCTTTATAAAGGGGCTGACTCAGTAGGTCATGTTTTTGCGTTTTCCTTTCTCCTTTCCTGAAATGCAGAAGCGCTGCCTGGAGGTATAGGAGACTTCTTACAAACACGGGGTTGCAGGCCAGGCACAGTCCTAGAACGAAAGAGCAGGCAGCTGGAAGTAGGGTGGACTCAATATATGCAAAGCCCTGCTTTATTTAAGCCACTGTTTAGTTGGTTTTCCTGTTATTTTCAGTATAGTGCAAACCTAGGTGATACTACCTTAAGTGTGAAACAGATAAATATTTGTTTCTGTCCATTGGAGAAGTGATAAACTCTCCAGTATAATAGGTGGTATTTAAGCAAAGGCCGGAAGGTCATTACTCAGGGATGTCTAAGGGGATTCCTGCAGGAGGTGATGAGTTGAATTTGGCAGAAAAACACAATGTTAATTTATAAAGAAAATCATTTGAGATAAAGGTGGCTTCTGGCACGTCAAAGTGAAATTCTAATTACTGCAAAATAAAATTTCTTTATTAGCACTTAAGGAAGGTACAATTCTATGTGTATGACATTAATACATATAGAGTAAAACAAAGATGGTGGATATGATAATGATAACTAATCTTTATTTAATACTTACTGCATGCCAGACTCTGGTCTAAGCACCTTCTCCTTTCATCATCACATCAACTCTTTAAAGTTGATATTAATCCCCATTTTAAATGAGAGGAAACTGAGGCACAGAAGATTTAAGAAACTTGCTCAGGTCATAGAGCTGTTAAGTGGTACAAAGTAGACCAGTAGTTAACTCTGTTGATCTCAAAATCTGCCATAATCTTTCTATAGGAGTAGTCAGATCTCAATTAACTCACCAAAAAAAAAAAGAATTTATGATGTGAAATGTAACACTGTTCTTTAGGATTCTCAGGGATGCAGAGTTCATTCACAAAAAAATAATTGAAATTGTTTATATTAATAAGCAATTCATACTATATGTATATAAATTAACTACAATAATGTATTGCCTGTAAGTAGAAAAACACAGGCAAGCAATACCCCAAAATACCAATAATAATAGCAATTATTTCCATTTAGTGGGATTAGAGATGGTTTGATTTTCTTTTATAACATTTTCATATTTTTCAATTTTTCCATAATAATTTAATTACAGTATTGTTTCTGTTATAAGAAAAAAATATTAGAGAAAAATTGTATATTGACACAATCTCCAAATGCTGATTGAAAACTGTACAAATGACAGCTGTCTTCAGTCCTGCTGAGTCCTTGTGACCCATTCAGTGGCTCAGCTGTCCTGCAAAGCCGAGTTTTGGGGTGAAAATTCTGTTTCTGGCTGTCAGGGTCATCTCCGCATTTAACCTCCTAGTGGGGAAGGACTTCTTAGATCTGATCCTCCATCTTCTGGGGTGTGAAACAGCAAAACCACTTCTCCGTGTTGCCCTTTGGGGGCATCAAAGGCCAATGTGAGGAAGGTCACACAAGGATGGGGGAAAGCACTTTCCTTGGGCAGCTCGTGAGAATGTCAGAGACACAGGCACTAGGGAGTCAATGTCATTGTTAGGTCAAGGAGCGAAAGACTATCTGTGTGGATTTGGGATTAATGACTGATGCCAGGAGACATGTGGGGAATTAGGGTGGCATTGGGGCTCAGCTCTTGTCAAGAAGTAAGCTTTGGAGAAATGTCCTGAGGTGGGGGAATGATGCTGGGGTACTAGGTTTCTGGATGGACTCAAGGGCAGCGAGGTCATCCACCATGCTCCACCAAGGACCTGGAAGTGGTAAGGCTTCTGGTCCTGTACCAAAGAAACCCCCACGAAGGCAGAGTCTGGCAGAGAAGTGGTAAAGAGACTCTTGGCTGCAGCATTTTATTTTATTTTAATTATTTATTTATTTATTTGGCTGTGCAGGGTCTTAGTTGCGGCACGTGGGGTCTTCGTTGCCGCGTGTGGGATCTTTTTAGTTGCGGCAGGCTGGGTGTGGCATGCGAGTTCTTAGTTGCTGGCATGTGGGATCTAGTTCCCTGACCAGGGATCGAACCCAGGCCCCCTGCATTGGGAGTGCGGAGTCTTAGCCACTGGACCACCAGGGGAGTCACAGCTGCAGCATTTTAAATGGACTCGGTTGCAACTGGTTTGGAGTTGAGGGCGCCAGAAGGAAGAAAGCTGCAGTGGGTCATGAGGTGAACTGTGGTTATAGATAGAGCAGGGAATCTTGAGTCCCTGAAACTTTCCCTTCCCCTGCCAGTGCGATGTTGGCAGATGTTGGCCATGAGATGATCCTTGTCAAACAAACAAACAAATATTGCGTCCATTAATCCACAAGCTCAATTCTCCCATCCTTAGCACCTGCTGCTACCACAGTCCAAGGCAAGGCTCACACTGTCTTCCTTTCCTCCGCCTCTCCTCCCTCTCTAGGCTCTGATTGTTCTGAGACTTTGCTTATTCTTCTTTAAGTCTGTCTAGCTCTTAGTTTTAATCACATTTTGCATTTCCTTGGAACAACTCTGACTTTGAAAAAAGACAGTGAGAGGGATAGGGCCGAGTTGAGAAATGTGAAGGGAAAACTGTCAGAATTTGGCAAAAGCCAGGACCTGGTGAGAGACAGGTGAGTTAAAATGATCTGGAGGTTTTCCTATTAGAAGATGAATAGCCGAGACCCTTGGTAGCTCCATATTGTCATCAGTGGTTTTGCTTCTTACTGTGTTTTGACCTTAGGAGCTATCAATGAAGAGGAAATACAGAAGACAGGAAGACATGATAAACACATGACACCATAGGGATGTGGTTGGAAAAATGCAGACTGAGGGAAATGCTGTAGGGCAAATAACCCGATTCCCTAAATAAATAATTTGCAAGAAAAAAGAGATAGGAGATCTATATGTTAAAAAAACTTTAAGAAACATATCAATTTATCACAACTTTATTTTAAAATATAAAAATAAAAATAAATATACAGCATCTCATGAGATAGAAATTTGAACCCAATATCTAATACAAGGGAATAATTATTAATTTTTTTGAAGTATGATAATGTCATTTTTTAAAAGAATCCTTATATTTTAGAAATACATTTTGAAATTTTTATAGATGATATGTTGTGCTGTATAGAATTTCTTCAACTCAGTCCAGGAAGGAGGAAAGCAGGAAAAATATTGCTGAAACAAGGTTGACCATGAATCAATAATTATTGAAACTGGAGGATGGGTTCATGGGAATTTATTATACTAGTTTGTCTACTTTTGTACATGTTTGAATGTTTCCATATTACAAAGTTTTAAATTTTCCCCTTTTGTCAGATGATATTGGAATGTTAGAATGGCTATAAGCATTTTGATGACTATAAGTGTTTTAGAGATGGAGGTAAGAATGGGTTGAGTTGGAGATACCTTTAGTTTGGGCTTTGTGGGATATATTTATGTGTTTTGTTGTAGTTTATTTTGTGTACAGTTGAGTTATTTCTATTCTTCTGGAGTAGGAATGGCTTTGAGAAATACTTCTACTGCCTAGTGTGCTAATGTAACTGGCATCAAGGCAAAAGGTGCTGCTTAGAAATTGAATCACGGTATCAATTTATCTGTCCTCTGGTATACAGCATCAGAAGTGTGTGAGAGTGAAAGAGAAACAAAGTTTGAAAAGCAGTCTGTGGAAAATTCTTATCAAATGTATAAAATAATATGCTCTTTTTGTGAAATTTGATTCTTTGATACCTTATCAACATAGAAGTTCTCTCTTATCAAGAATATAAGAGAATGCAATAATACATGTACTGTATATTTTAAATTTAAAAAAAAAGAATTGTTTGAAATCAGATTTAGCAGATTCTTTTGTTTGTGGAGTTCAAATTTCTACCAGGACTATAAACAGCAAGGAAGTCTGTGTGTGAAGACACCGATTTTAGGCATTTTTTGCATATAAGTGAAAAATAATT
Organism: Eubalaena glacialis; assembly: GCF_028564815.1. Lineage (NCBI taxonomy): Eukaryota > Metazoa > Chordata > Mammalia > Artiodactyla > Balaenidae > Eubalaena > Eubalaena glacialis. The sequence goes on from NC_083730.1 coordinate 14,491,406, forward strand.
TAAAAACTGGGATCAATCATGCTAGAAGGAAGACTGTTTATTTTTCCATTTTCTCTAAAGAAAATAATAATAGAAAATAATTGTAATATGAAGAGTTGATCAAAAAGTATGCAGCCAAAAAATGTAGGGATGAAAGTATTATAGGGATGTATCAGGCAGTTAAATAATTTAAAATACTATGTTATTCATGGCATTTGCCAGGTTTTAAAAATTGTAACTTGAGATGATCCCTTTTCACATTCTAAATGTATATTCATTTTTATATTTGTTTTTGAATTGTAATTTCGTATTCTTTTTCTTTAAAATCACCCCCCTCCTGCCAATTGTCTAAGCTTCAGGTGCAACAGTGGCCAGCCCTGCTTAGTTTCCTTCACTGATTCCTCTTTTCCTCTCTGATTTCCAAACTTTGGAGTGCCCCAGGGCTCAGTTCTTAGACTCTTCCCTGTCTGAATTCACTCCCTGGGTACAGGTAGTCAGGGTTTAACTAGGGAAACAGGGCCACAATGAGTATTACAGAATGAGATTTATTGTTGGAATAAGACCTTCTGTGATTGTGGAAGAAGCTGGGGAAGGAAGGTTCTGAAAGAGGGGTTGAAGAGATCAGAGTAGAGTTTCTAACCAGCCCTCCTGAAGCACAGAGTTGGAGCTTCCAAAGACACAGCCTGCTGCTCCGGTGGGACAGCCACAGAGAGACGGAGAGTCTACGGAAGCTGTTGCCGCTGAGTCTGGTGGTGGACCTGGGGCTGCTCTTGCCAACAGGGCCAACAGCTGGGAAGAGGAGCTGGATGCAGAGTGGGGAGAGAGGGTCCAGCTGCAATCCACCAGCACCTCAGTGTCTGCCTCTTTCAACATCTAACCAAACACCCCTCCACCTTCCAGTTTCATTCATATTTCCTTTTTGGTGAACACTCATCTGGAACCATATAAGGAAAGAGATTCTGGAATACATAATTTCATTTTAGCCAAGTGAATGCAATTCAAAACCACCTGCTAGGTAATCTCACTTTGTCTCATGGCTTTAACTTCCACCCGTGTTCTGATGACTCAAAAATTTATAACCCCTGTCTGGCCTTTTTGAAATCAGATTTATGTCTAACTTGCTATTTAAATCACCATTTGGATAATTAATAGGCTTTTCAAACTTATATCCCAAAACTGAGCTACTTGTCTTCTCCCCGAACCTGTTCTTTCCAGAATCTTTCTCTGCGGAAGAGTCTAGGTGCTCCTGCCAAAAATCTTAGGATTACCCTTTATTCTTCTCTCTCCCAACCAACAACTAATCTATCAGAAAATCCACTGGCCATGGCTTCGAAAAATATCCCTGATCTGCTACTTTTGTAGTAGGCTGAAAAATTCCTCCCTTAAAAGGTTCATATCTTAATCCCTAGGCTCTGTGAATATTACCTGATATGATTAAAAAGAGGAAAGAGGAATCTTTGCATATGTGATTAAGTTAAGGACCTTGGGATGGGAAGGTTATCTGGATTATCCAGGTGATACCGAAATACACGTGTATCCTTATAATGGGGAGGCGGAGGGAGATTTGGGATCTCCCACAGAGAAGAGGACATGAAGATGGAGCAGAGAGAGATTGGAAGATGCTGGCCTTAAAGATTGTAATGATGTGGCCACATGTCAAACAGTAGGGCAGCCACCAGAAGCTGTAAGAGGTGAAAATGGAGTCTGGAGGATGCACAGCCTTGCTGACACCTAGATTTTAGCCCAGTGGGACTGATTTTGGATTTCTGGCCTCCAGAACTGAGAGGCAATACATTTCTGTTGTCTTAAGCACGAAGTTTGTGGTAATTCATTATAGTAGCCACTGGAAACCAATACAACTTTTGGCCGTTTCCTCTAGGACAACCCTGTTTCCCAGCACCGCCATCTCTTGCCTGGATTATTGCAGTACCTTCCTGTCTAACTGATCTCCCTGCTTCTGTCCTTGCCCCACTCTCAGCACAGCAGCCAGAGTGAACCTTCAAAAATAAGTCAGGTCCTGTCACTCCTTTTTCAAAACCCTTCAGTTGAGTCCCATCTCCTATGGAGTAAAATACACAATTCTCATACTAGACAACAGAGCTCTATTTAATTTGGCCCCTTTGTACCTGCCTGACTTTATCTCCTACACTCCACTTTCATTACATTAGCTTCCTTGGTGTTCCTCAGGCACACCACATGTATCTCTGCCTCAGGACCTTTGCACTTGCTCTTCCATCTGCTTGGATTGACCTCCCCCACCCCCACCCACCCACACCATAGCCACATGGCTTACTTCTTTACCTGAGAGATGAGACCTTCTCTGACTACTCTTTTCAAAATACCAGCCCTACAACCTCACTCACTTGTGTGTTGCAATCATTTTCACTTCTTACTTTCTCAACAGTACCAAGTAAATTCTGACATACATATTCTAGCTTAGTTGTTTAATTGTCTACCCTCCCTCATTAAAATGTAAGCTCTGTGAAGGCAGGGATATCTGGGTTTTTTTTCCACTGTTGTATGCCCAATGCCTAGCAAGGGCTATGACACATAAAGAATGCTGAATAATATTTGTTGAAGGGATAAATTGTTCAGGAGTGCCAAGTTAGTTTTATATTACAAACATTTTACTCCATTAAAAGGTCATGCATTGAGTTGTAAGCAGCAATCATCCCACTCCTTCCTTGGTTTCATTAATATTCTCTGGAGAGAGTATGCTTCCACTTTTCCAAATGTCACTCTGGTCAGCAACTGAACCACATCTTGGGTTCAGTTGTAATGTAAATAATGGGACTATCATGCATTCCAGGAAAGGAAGCGGCCTCTCCATTTCTGTGTTTTCCCCATTCCCCAACTTTAAACCGAAGGAAGGGATCAAGTGGGAACTTGGTATGCTTTACAGGGCTTTTCCCATCCAACAGTCTTTGATTCTGGCTGTGTGTTGAATAAGCAGTGTCCGTCTCACTCATCCCCCCAGCTCCGTATCTCTCTCTCCTAATTCTTCCCCCGGCAGCCACTTCCTGTCATAGCAACCGTTTCAAAATTAAACTCCAGTTCTAAAACAAACGAAGCACAGGCATGAAGTGGGAAATGAATCAGAAGCCTATGGGAACGGTTTTGTTTGAAAGCACGATCAGCATTCTTTGCAAACAAGCTGTGGCCATATGTGGTAGGGTGGGCCTAGAAGGAGTTTTTAACACAGAAGTGATAAACTGTGATAAAGTCTGAGTTATAAAGAGAAAGCTCACTAATGATTGGTTTGTTAGTAAGAAGGGTTACCTTGAATGGAGTTTCTCTCTACAGAGACAAGATAATTCTATGTCTTTTTTTTTTAAATCGAAAGATTGCTGAGGGGTAGTGTGTGATGAGTAAAACAATTCTTACCGGTGACTAAGGACAACTGGTTGGAACTTGTTTCTTGGCTAAAACCTAGGTCACCTGAATTCAAACTTATTGGTGTACCAACAGGAGTTATTTTTAGAACCAGATCTATTGCCTCTAGGTGCTCATCCTAAAGGAAGAGAGGAAAGAGACGGAAGAGGGGTGTGTGTGTGTGTGTGTGTGTGTGTGTGTGTCTATGTGTGTTCCTTTTATTGATTGATTCATTCAGTACATATTTATTGAGTTCTGACCAAAGCCATGCACAGTGCTCAAGCCCTGGATATTTGTGAGCAATAATCCTGAGTATTAGATGGTAAGCAGAAATCATCACAGTTCCTGCCTTCATGGAGCTTGCAGTCCAGGGGGAATATAGCCAGTAATCAAATGGTCACACAGACAAATGAAAAGTAACAACTGTAGTTTGTGCTCTCAAAGAGAGCAATAGCATAGATTCTGTGAGAGACTGTGATGGGACGCCTGACCTAGTCTGGGGGGTCAGGAAAGGCTTCCCCAAGGTGACGATTGATTTGCAGCTGGGAGTATGAGTCTTTTAAAAGAGAGGAAAATGTGGTGCACAGACGGTGTTCAGGGCAGAAGGGGCAATGTGTGCAGTGGGCCCTGAGCCAGCAGGGTTGCAGTGCATTCAAGGAACCGAAAATGGTATGAAGAAGCAATGCATCTGGAGCTTAATGGTGAGAAGTCAAGAGACAGGAAAAAGAGGTAGGAAGGGGCATGACCACCCCGTGCCTTATAGATTACGTTAAGGATTTTGATCTTACTCTTAAGGAGAAGCCATTGGAAAGGGGGTCGGGGCAGTTAATCAAGAGCATGTCCCCAGTGCTCTCTGCGGTACTTACTGGCTTACAGAGAATGTGCTGTAGGAAGTAGAAGTGATAAAAGTTGGTTATGCTGGATCAATCCTTCATTTGACAAATGTTATGAGTGACACTGTGTGGCAAGCACTGTTCTAGGTTCTAGGATACAAAAGATGAACCAGAAACTTACTGATCTCCCCTCAAAAGGCTTAAAGTCTAGGATGCAACATGCATTACAAAGACAGTCGCGTGAATAAATAGTAAATTGAAGCTGACATAATGCAACAAAAGAATAGCATAAGATGCTTTGAGATCAAATAGCAGGGGTCCTAGTCTTGGGTGGAAGTGGTAGGGGAACCTCAGGGAACGTTTCCTCTAAATACAGATGTCCATCCGTTGGTATCCTCTGGGGACTGGTTCCAGGACCCCCCACAGACACCAAAATCCATCAGGCTTAGTATTTGCATATACTATGCACATCCTCCCACATACTTTAAATCATCTCTAGATCACTTATAATACCTAATACAATGTAAATGCTATGTAAATTGTTGCTGGTGTGTGGCAACTTCAAGTTTGCTTTTTGGAACCTTCTGGAATTTTTTTTCTGAATATTTCTGATCTATGGTTGGTTGAATCTGAGAATGTGGAACCCGTGAACATGGAGGGCCGATTGTATTTAGTGGTAGAATTATTGGAAAGCTACTGGGACTTTCAATTAATCTTTTATTTTCTACCCCCAATCCCTCTTTCATTAGGTGACCTTGACTTTCATGCTTTCTCCCTCTGAATATAAATTTCAGTGAGTGGGTAGCTGGGCACCAGTGTTTCTGGCAGAAACACAAAAGCCCACTTATTCTGAGCACCATGTCTGTGAGACATACGTGATAGTAAATGAAACAATAAACTATCAGATCACTGGGCAGCTCTGATTTTGTTCTGTCTGTACATAATCCACCAGGAGGGTAGTAGTATTGATATTTCTAAATTACATCTTTTGTCTTACTAAACCAATTACTTCTAACATGTTACAGTTCTTCACCTCAAACTATTTTTTTCCCAATCAGTTGAAGATAGAAAATCCATAAGCAGTTTATCAGTGTGTGATGCTGTTTGCATTTCAGTGCTGTCACCAATTTGGATTTTCATCGTTCTTTGGACTCCTAGCCCAACCTCTTCACAAATTAACGTGTTTGTGTGAAAACAAGCAGCAATTCCTGTTTATGTATGTAGCCTAGAAACCAGCCAGAGCGTACTTTCCAGAAACTCTGGGTGTGGTTGGTTGTTCCTGAAGATAAGACTCAATATTGTCGTTCTTCTGAATTGACCTAGTCCTTTACTGAAAACACACTAGCCCTGTGCCTACCATGGAACTGCATGTGATAATCCACAAAGAGCTTTTGTAGTAGGGGTTTGGATTCTATCTGAATCACTTAACCCTATACATCTGTTTAATATACTTGATAATTCTGATTGAATTCCATCCCAATCACTTGGTATATATCTCGAGCAAGTTACTTAAGTTCTTCAAGTTTCCCTTTTTGCTTCAGTAGAGTAGGAATAATTATATCTGCTCTGCCACTTTGGTCTCGTTGTGAAATTAAATGAGAAAATGTTTGTAAGTATACTTTGTAAACTCTAGATCAATATTTATATGTAGGATGCCATTATTATACGTGGTAGAATTGCATCATTGACCCCAATTCCTCACCCCTTCCTGTAACTATGCCCTTTGCCATGTGACTTAGCAAGTCCTGTTCTAAAGAGGGAGGGTGTATTTCCTTGCCTCTTGACTATTGTGCAAATATATTACTTGCTTTGGCCAATAGAATGAGGCAAGAGTGACAGCCGGCAGTTCTGAACTTAGGTCTTAAGAAGCTGGTATGTTTCTGCTTGCTCTTATGTGCTCTGCCAATTGCTATGAGAAGAACACGTCTCTGGTCCCAGGCAGAGGATGGGGGACACGCAGAGCAGAGCCACTCCAGTCCAGCTGCCTTAGCTGAGCCCAGCCTAGACCAGCTGACCCCCAGCTGACTTACAGATACGTGGGTAGGTTCAGCCCAGGTCAACAGAGCACCCAGACAAACCATGTGAACTAAATAAATGTGTATAGTTAGGTGGCACAGAGGTTTTGCTGTAGTTTGTTATGCAGAATTATTGTAGTAATGGATGACTGATATATCATTCATCAACCATACACCTATCCAGCTAATTAAGCATCCGTTGGTTCACTAAGACTATCGTATCTTCCAGTACAAAGACAAGAGATTTCAGTTCTGAATGGACTTTTCCTTCTCTTCCTATGCTCCTTTATGCTTGTCCTCCCTTGGCCCAATTTTCAAAAGTAAATATGAAATTTTCTGTACAGCACCCCAAGTTATCTGAATAAAAGGCTCAATAGAAATCTAACAAATAATGTTTTAGTGAAAATGTTTAGTTCTAGCTGCTATGAAGATGAGGAATCTATTAGGATCACATGCATTCATTATTGCTTAATTTATAGACTAGATTTTTCATATCTATAAGTATATGCAAAAGACAGAAACAGTCTATGAAATTTCACTAAGAGCCTTAGTGTCACCCAGCTTTGGACAATTCTAAGCTAAGAATTCAATATAGCACATACATATTGAATGCATACCACATGTAAGGCATAGTATAATGTCCTGAGAAAATAGAAATGAACAAGACATAGTAGCTCTCTCTTAATGATCTGGTAAGGGAAATGAAATGCAAACCGCTCATGATACTGTATCTCATCAGTTCTGTAACACAAATGTTTTTGGTGCTTTTTCACATGTTGAAGTCAAGATGGTGTTCCATAGTTTAGTTGTTAGTGTTTTTCTTTCTTTGTGGTATATAGAATAATGATGCAGATTATAAGTGATAGCAGCTTAGAGCCAAGAAAATACAGAAGTAAGAGCAGCATATACACCATGTCATAGGATCAAAAAGCAAGGGGATTACTTCTCTCTGACAATATAGGGGAAGATTTCATGGAGAAAGAAGCATTTATATTAAGATGCCAAAAATATGTAGGCTTTTAGTAAGACTAAGTGAGACCACTGTGGGTCAATTGGTTCCTAAGTTTTTTATCACCGAGGCACACTTTTATCACCCATCCCCTCCCCCAACCCATGTTGTTTTCAAAAAGATTTTGTCATTATAAAATTTGCATTTATCAAGAGGTACTTTACTTCTGGATTTGATAGCAAAAGCCATGCATTATTGGTAATCAAAGTTTCTAATCAGAGAAGATAATCAGTATTCCCATACTGAGTGAGCATTTTTTTTGGCCAAAAGCCAAAACACTTAATATTTTAGTTAGCCTATGAAGTTATTATTTCAGGTAGCTCTTGAATTTCTGTTAAGATTTTTGAAATATTGGCAAGAATTAATCCTAGATGGGAACATCATTCTACATGAAAATACATCATAAGAAAATATGAGACATGGGCCCCACAGGTTGTGACCCTTAATATAGTTTGCCTAGTGCTTTGGGCAAATGAGGAAATATGAGGGGAGACGAGACAGGAATTATGAGAGGAACAGCTCACGGAGAGTCTTGAATGTCATACTTAGGAATTTAGACTTTCATTGAACCATCACTGAAGAAATCATTAGATTTAATATAGAAGGACTAATAGTAGAATTAGGTTACCAAAAAAGAAAAAAAGAAGAAGAAGAACTCATATATATCATAGGCAAAAGAAGCAAAACCTGGGTGACTAAATTTCCACCAAAAGAACACAGACATGCCACAGCTTGTATGCTCATCTGCAGTGGAGTAGCTGCCAACAAGCCAAGTTTGGAAGGAATGTGTAAGCTTCATCATTCATTCTGTATTTCTTACATGAGGGTTCCAAGCAAGGTATTAAGTAATAGCAGGAGCTTGAATTCCTGAGTCAGACCTAGATTCATGTTCTGGCTCTACTACATTTTAGTTCTGTGGCCTTATGCATGTTACTAAAGATCTTTGACCTTCGATTTTCTTATTTATCAATGGGGAAAATAATATTATCAACATTAGAAGATATTTGTAAGGATGACAGATTTTTTCTAAGTTGTCTGGTGCATAATTAACAGGAATTAATACTTAGTTTCTTTTAGATTGGCTTGGAAATCCAAAAGTCAAGAGATTTGTGGTGGTATAGAACAATAAATTCAGTCTTCTCTCTTCTCATTATCACATAAGATGCCAAACTGGCTGGTAATCAAGACCCTAAGGAGAAAACATATGCTCCAGACACCAGCTTTGTCTTGGCAGTGGTCTGTCTTTGACTTGACAGTAAATAGGAAGTGATGGTTGAATCTGGTGTGGGGATTCCAGGAGGATGGTTTTCCTGGAGGACTTTAACGGGAAGCTCACATTTTGCAAATAATTATCATTGTTGTAAATACATGAGAGTAGAGGTTAGAGGCAGCATCTTGCAGAAGAAAGTCCTAGAATTCCTGGACAGGGTGGAAAATGGGGAGTCAGAAGTCCAGAAGTTCCACATTCTGTTAATGAGATCGTGGTTGCCATCACCACCACTGTTCCACAGGTTTCTTTTTTTCTTTAAATTTTATTTTATATTGGAGTATAGTTGATTTACAATGTTGTGTTACTTTCAGATGTACAGCAAAGTGACTCGGTTATACATATACATATATCCATTCTTTTTCAGTTTCTTTTCCTATATAGGTTACTACAGAATATTGATTAGAGTTCCCTGTGCTATACAGTAGGTCCTTGTTGATTATCTATTTTATATGTAGTAGTGTCTACAGGTTTCTTTACTGATTCCTTTTATTTTTTATTTATTTATTTTTTAAAATATTTTGGCCGCACCGTGTGGCATGCGGGATCTTAGTTCCCCTACCAGGGATCGAACTCATGCCCCCTGCAGTGGAAGTGCGGAGTCTTAACCACTGGACTGCCAGGGAAGTCCCTAGTGATTCCTTTTAATCAGCCATATCTGAAATCAGCACTGCAGAAAATATTTGTCCTGTGAATGTGCTTAAATATATGTTGAATAATAATAATTAAACCTGATCTTGGTCATGCAAGTGTTCACAGTGCTTTCATATTTATAATTTCATGCTTTTCACAATGACCTTTTGAGAAAAGTAGGGCATTATTATCCCCCTTTTCCAAATGAGGAGTATGAAATGCCAAATGGCACAGGGAACTTTCCTAATGCTCATGCTTGGTAAGTGGAAAGAACCCCTACCTTTTGACTTCAATTTGAGTCTACTATGTCCTTGTCCCTCTATGAAAATTCGTGATTATTTTCCCAGTAGACTATGAAAGTCACGATCCATTCCCTTTTGGAAGACTTCCTCCCACCCCATGTTACATTTTCTTACTTAACAGTTTTATAGCAGGCTTTGCTGCTTCTAGGGTCACGAGAGACTAACATTTGCCATTTCTCATCCTGCATCATTTTTGGAGGTTGTTATGGAGAATTGGCAGCCTATCATTTCCTTCATACAGTTTGACACAAGGCTTTCAGAAGAGAGAGACTTGAATGTCTCATCTGCCTGGGCAAGATGAGGGTTGAATTATTGAACACCTGGTCAGGGTCAGATCTCAATGTTTTTCACACCTTAAGTCTATTCACCTTATAATCTTTACAGATGAGGAGCTCAGCTGTAACACGATCAATTCCCTTCCTTCTTCTTTCCCAGGGCTATCAAATATAATAAAATCTCCTGTCCTTCACAAGAAACAAACCTCCCTTCCCTGGTTCAGAACATTGCACATTCCTTCCATGTGACTCAGCATTTAGCAGTCATTTTGAGACATAGACCCCCCTTCCCCCACATTTTTTTTTTCCTTCTCATTTTAAACAGGAAATCACTTCTCAGAAACCCTTGGGTGAAGAAAAACAATTTAATAAAATCGTATGTAGGACATTTCATGAAAGTTACAATAGCGTTTTGCAAAAATCTCACTGTTCTCATCCTTTTACTAGTAATTTTATTGACATGGTAACAGCACATTATCAGTAATTCAAGGGAATGATTGGTCAAATCACCTCTCCAGTGTTTCAAAAGGACTGTTTTGGTTATCTCTGCTGTGTAACAAACCATCCCCAAATGTAGTGGCTTAAAACAACAACCATTCATTTGCTTACGATGTTGCAATTTGGGCAGGCAAAAGAAAATGTAATTTGGGTAGTTCTACTCATCTCTTCTGGAGTTTCTCACACAGCTGTAGTGGTCTGGAGGTTTGACTGGGATAGGAGTGCTCAAGATTGTTTCTGTATTAGGTTGAATAGTGTCTTCCCCAAATTCCCATTTACCCAGAACCTCAGAATGTGACTTTTTTGGAAAAAGGATCTTTGCAGGTGTAATTTATTAAGATGAAGTCATGCTGAATGAGGGTGGGCTCACATCCAGTATGACCGGGGTCTTTATAAGAAGAGAAGAGGACACGTAGACAGACACAGGGAGAAGGCCATGTGACAGTGGAGACCAAGACTAGAGTGATGTAGCTGAAGCCAAGGACCACCAAGGATTGCTGGCAACTAGCAGAAGCTGGAAGAGGCAAGGAATGGATTCCCGTTCAGAACCTTCAGAAGGAGCCAACCCTGATGATACACGTTGATTTTGGACTTACAGCCTCCAGAACTATGAAAGAATAAATTTTCTATTGCCTTAAGCCATCCAATTTGTTGTACTTTGTTACCTACAGCAGCTGAAGGAAACTAGGAGGATTCACTCTCCTGTCTGGTGCCCTAGCTAGGATGGCTGGGACAGCTGGAGCCTGACCAGGGCCCCCATCTCTCTGCCTCTCACCCTCCATGGGGGTCTCTCTGCCAGAGGATCTGGGCCTCTTTATGTGGAAGCTCAAGGTTCTAAGAGAATGAAAGTGAAAACTGCCAGACACCTTATAGGTTAGGCCAGAGCTATCGTTAGTTTACTTCTACCATATTCTATTGATTAAGGCCAATTCCAGGGCCAGCTCAGATTCAGGGGGAAGGAAATAGACTCCACCGGCTGATGGAGGAGTGATCAGCACACACAGCGTTGGGAGGGATTGTTGGTGTCCATATTAGAGTCAGTCTGCATCAAGGACCGTGGCTACCTGAATGTGAATGGATGTTTTATTACACTGTAAACGTCTTCATGCAAGTTGTTACATAGGTTCAACAAGACTTCTTTCTCTGGTGATCATCTGAATTTACAAGCCGTGTCCTTGAACGTCAGCCCGCCTCAGCCCCCATGTGGGACTCTCCCAGCCAGGCGAGCAGAGGTCGGAGGCAGCCTGAGCTGAGGTTCCAGGATCTCGGATTCAGCATGGGAGTAAGTGCAGTTGCCCATGGGAAAGATGTCGTGGCATTTCTGTGGCAGAAATGATTGCTTCTGTGAGATCAGTTCTGACCACAGGACATACCGCTTTCCCAACTGGAGTTTATAGGACGATGGTGTCTTTCAGTGAAAGACGGTAAATGTTGACACAAGGCAATGCACAGGAACAAGTGAAATGAGGGAAGAAGTAGCTGCAATAATAAAAATCAACAGCTGAAACTTAACGTGAGAGTTTTAGAGGCCACAGGTATTGAACTTGAGTTGCTTTGATTCTAAATCCCTGTTCATCCACTACAACCTGCACAGTATTTTTTCGAAGCACTGAAATTTTGTGGAAGAACTTAAAAGATGGGTAAAAAAGGAAGATATAACTTAATGCTATTAAGAAATGGAATGATATTGTAGGGTAATGCAAAAGATGTCTCTTTTTCAGGCAACTTGTATTTTTTCCCTTAAAAACGTATTATGAATATCTGACACATGCAAAAGAATATGTGTGTTCTATATGTAAATAATGAAACCTAATAATAAGAATACAACCTCCTATGAATCCACCACCTAACTTAAGAGCTGGAAGATTGACACTATCATTGCATCAATCTTCTTCCCCTTTCCGTCTAGAAGATCTCTATCTGATCTTCTTTAACCATGATTCTGAATTTTGTATTTATCATCCCCTTGCTTATTAGGTAACTAGATCTTCATATTTGAATTAAAAGGGGGAAATCTAGTGGGGCTCCTAGTTAACTCCAAAGCAATTTTCTGGTTAATTGTTAACATATGAACTCCCTGCTTTTTGTATATTCTGTAAAGGAGTGACAGTGACACCAGTATGATGCGCAGCCTCTGGAAGCAATAGTCATTTCCTGAGAGCTGCTGACTTTGTGATCATGCTTCACGGGTAACCAGTTGTAGTTGTTTCCTTCTTCTGGTCTTATACAGGCATTGCGAGCTCAGGGAACTTTCAAAATCCTTTCTTCTCATTCTTCTGCTCTTAAGTTGCACCTTTTTATCTGCTTCCCCTTGGGTGTCTGGGTCATCTATACTCAAACTTGAATCTGGGGCTTCTGGAAGGGTAGAGAGACTAAGTGTTTCAGGCCAGAAAATGTGGCAACTATAGAGCTGTACTAGCAGAAGCGTGTAAAGTGATTTGCATAATGTTTCCCAAGAAAATAGCAGAAGCGTGGAAAGGCTTTTCCAGGGATACACAAAATCTCAAAGGTAAAGCGTCCACTTGGGACATATTTGCTGTAGAATTACTTCAGGGGCATATAGATCATGCAAATGCTGTTATGATCACTTTCACTGCAGACAAATACATTTTTTTCCACTTGGAGAGTTTTTAATTTCATTTCCCTTTTATCAAAGTAAAACTATATGCACATGGGTTCTTTTGTTGTTGTGCAGAAGACGTAATTAAAATGTACGTTATTACCTCCTCTCCCACCCCCAATATGATTTCCTAGAGTCAACCACTTTGAACAGTTTTCATTTCTAGTTCTTCTGGTGGCTACCTGGACATCTTTTTTTTTTTTTTTTTAATTTTTTAAATTAATTAATTAATTATTTTGGGGGCTGTGTTGGGTCTTTGTTGCTGCTCGGGAGCTTTCTCTAGCTGTGGTGAGTGGAGACTACTTTTCGTTGCGGTGCATGGGCTTCTCACTGCGGTGGCTTCTCTTGTTGCAGAACACGGGCTCTAGAGCGCAGGCTCAGTAGTTGTGGCGCACGGGCTTAGTTACTTCACGGCATGTGGGATCTTCCTGGACCAGGGATTGAACCCGTGTCCCCTGTACTGGCAGGCGGATTCTTATCCACTGCGCCACCAGGGAAATCCCTGGACGTCTTTTAAAAATATGGTAGGTACTTCCTGACTTCTCAAAAATTGTTTATTCATTTATCCTTCTTGAATTTTGATATTATTTTATTTCTTCTAATGGCTACATTTGCACACTCTCTGACTCATCCTGCTCCCCAAACACAGGAGGCAAATCCTCCTGCCTGGATTTGTTGCATTTGTAGATCCCACTGCCTGGAATGCATTTCCTCCAGACATGCACATGTCCCATCTCCTCTAGTCTTTACTTAATCGTCACGTCAATGAGACAGAGCTGGGGTTTAAATCCAGATAGTCTGGCTCCAAAACCCCACTCTTAATGTACTCTACAACCTCCAGTCAAGACTGATAATATTACATTTTGTGCTGTAATTACATTGACATCTTCCATGAGTGAATGCTTAAAGTCTGAAAACCAATCATCTGTTTTTACCCTGTGTGCTAGGTTTATTGTCCCTTTTTGCAGGTCCAAAGTCATGACTCTTTTGCCAATCAGAGGAGACGGTTCCTAGCCAACTCTTTTCTTTATGCCCAATTTCCTTTATTTCCCTTTCTGATCCTGGAGCCTGGTGATGTTGTGGCCAGTCAGAGCTGGTCTTTTCTCCACCAAAGTGTCCAGTGGTTGTCCCGCTCCCATTCTCTCTGCTGTTATGGATTTATCCTTTTATTACCATTTGATTGGGATCTTAAGTGTAGTAGGAGGTGTGGCAGAAAGGGGCAGCGTGAATGACAGAAAGCAACTACCAGTGCTCAGTGTTCCAGCTGGAACTGGAAGCCCCAACAAAGGCAGTCAAAAGGTACAGACTCCCAGTTAAAAGATAAATAAGTGCTAGGGATGTAATGTACAACACGATAAATACAATTAACATTGTCATATGTTATATGGAAGTTAAGAGAGCAACTGCATAAAATGATTAATTTATGGATCTCTAAAAGAAGCCGGAAGATAATTACTGATACACACCTGGTTTAGAGTTCATTGGATTAGACTATTGTTCAAATTTACATAAAATAAAGTAAAAAGACTTGGAAACCCAAGGCCAAAAGATTTGGAAAATAAGGCCAAGTTTTATCATTCCTAATGATATTCTGAAAGGTCGTAAGTGTAGCTCTGATGAAGTTTGGGTGCAGGGGGAAATATTTCCCAAACTACCTGACTTTTTTTTCCATCAAGACCAGTTAGGATGGAAAAGATCTTACCTAAGACACAGATGGAACTGTAGGAACAAACCCAGTGGATTAAAGAAAACCCTGCAGGCAACTGCGGAATTACATTTTGTAGCAAACACATTAAAGTAACTTCCTGTCCACATGTTACAGCGAAAATGGATCTCCTCTGTGCCATCTTTGGAAATTCAAATTTAGTCCTTTTTCGAAGGGAAAAAAAAGTTGCGTAAATGCTAAGGTTGACTACTTCCTGATAAGCTCTATTCCCAAGCAGACAAGTGTACTGGAATTACTTTAGGAAGGTTGTCAGCGCTTCCTTGTTTTGGTCTAAATGAACTCCTTATATAAAAATGTTCCTGATTTAGACCTTGGCAGTTCCCAGTTTACAGATGAATTGAGTTCCCCAAATTGGATTCTAATCCGGTTTTTAGGAAGTAAGAATACATTTTTGCAGTGAAACGATGTTATAAATGATGGTTAGAGTCCCAGGTCAGCACACAAAACTCTGTTTAACTCCCAATGTTCCAAAAAGAGTATTCTAGACCACTGTTTTTCAAATTGAAAGCCAAAACTAACTAGTGGGTCATAAAAGCAATTTAGTGAGTGGTGACAGCCTTTATAAAAATAATGAAATAGAATAGAATGGATGAGAAAAATACCAGAATGCATTGCATGAGGTAAGGGGAGGTACTATTTCATGGAATTTCTGTTTCAGATATGTGTATCTATGTATATCCTGGGTAACAATGCAAGTGTATTTCTTATTGTATGAGAAACACTGCAGTAGGCCAAGACTGTTGCCACCAAGTAAAATGTCTCCCTGTAGGACATGTTCAGAATCACAGTTCTGGATGTCAGGATTCCATACCTGCAGAAACCTTGGGTTTCAGGTGATTCGAACCAACTCCTGTTAAGCAGGACATGGCTTATAGCAGTGTGGAAACACGTGTGCACACATGTAGGGTGTGTGTGTGTTTGCATGCATTTGTGTGTGTGTAGCTCTTGCATAAGAAGCTGGGGTGATTGGGGAAGGAGTTGAAGAGTAGGAACAGTGTGTGCAGGTGGCATGGGAAGTTCTGACTGGGATTTTAGGGTGGGAGCTGGCAAACTTTTTGTGTAACTTCTGAGCTAAAAGTGAGTTTTACACTTTTGAAAAATTCTTTAAAAAACAGAAGAAGATGTGACAGAAACCATAGGTGGCATGAAAAGCCTAAAATATTAACTATCTAGCTCTTTACAGAAAAAGTTTGCAGAACCCTTTTTTCTAGGGGAACAAGGAGCAAGTAATTATTAGACTCAATGAAAATAAGGACAACTCAAAGTGTACTCTAAGCACAAAGCCAGAAGGATGATGATGATAAACCCTCACCTAATGAAACTGCAAAGGATCAAGGGTAAGGGTAACTATTAAAAGCGCTTAGTGAGGAAAGACAGAGTACCCAGGAGGAAAGGACTGACAGCCGACTTCTCATCAACTACAATGGATCCCAGAAGCAAAGTGTTAGAACAAATACTTCGACCTGGAATTTTATGCCAGCTAAATTATCTTCCAAGATTGAAGGTCAAAGAAAGACATTTTCTGACCTAATTCCTCAATAAAATAACTATTAAAATAAGTATTCAGCAAGAACAAAAGAGACACCCCAGGGAAAGCAGGGGATGAATGAAATAATGGGGAATCCAGAAATTGTTAAAATGTGTCTGAAAATTTAACTATTGATTAAAAACTAACTTAAAACATTTTTTAAAAACAGGTAAAACTGTAAGACTAGAAAGCAATTACATGATGAAAGAGGGTGTTCAATGTTGAAGTATATTAAGGTTATTGTGGTTATTGGGAGGACGGTGGAAATTTTGAATAACTTTTGTCTATCTTAGAAAATTTTATGGTTGAATATATATGTTTTCAAAAATTAAAAAGTTGAAGCATAATTTTTAACTTCCAACTTGCTGGAGACGAAGAAAAGAAAGATGCTACAAAAACTGACGATAACAGAAAAAAGGAAATCAAAATGGCTGATAAACATGAAAAGATGCTTTCCCCAATCTGCTACCAGGAAAATGAAAATGAAAGTAACATTGTGACATCATTTCACTCACATCAGAAAGGCAAAAATTTAAAGTCTGACAGTGCCACGTATAGTGAGAGTGTGAAGTGATAGGAAAGCTCGTGTATTACTGGTAGGAGTGTGAATTGTTACAACTACTTTGAGAGTAATTTGGGAATAATCAGTAAAGTGGAAGATGATTACAGCTCATGATTCACTTCTAGGGAACTCTCAGATTTGGGCCCAGGGACACAAGGACTAGAATGTTCACAGTAACATCACTTGTAAAGATATGAGCCTGGAGATCCATGAATGCAGATGGGTCCCCTGCAGAGGCACAACTTTATCAATATTATGGCCAAAAAAGAGCAACCACCCGCTGGAGAAGAGGGAGGTCCTGTCAACACAAAATTCAAGAAAACAGTGACCCAAGATAAATACATTCAGAACCACCACGAGGTTCAAGACAGCTGTCCACCCTGGTGGTTAGAAATTTCTGTCAACTCAGCATGAAGAGATATTTTGTAATTAAATAAGAATTCATGGATGTAAAACATGTTGAAATTATAGACAATATCTGCATATATAACATTATGTACAAATATAGAACGTTACCTGTAATGTTCTTTTGGTCTTTTTCAGTAAATGCCTTTAATTCTAAACCTTCGAGTCAAGAGTTAGAATCTCATTTA
This sequence comes from Eubalaena glacialis, assembly GCF_028564815.1. NCBI lineage: Eukaryota > Metazoa > Chordata > Mammalia > Artiodactyla > Balaenidae > Eubalaena > Eubalaena glacialis. The sequence goes on from NC_083730.1 coordinate 14,508,618, forward strand.
GGTGTGATTACTGTGGGAACTCCTGCACTGAACTGGACCATCTGATTATGATTTTGCTGCTTTGGCTGGGTGTGCCTTACAAGCTAAACACAGTCTGGGTTAAGATGCTGGTCACAGATGAATGTTAAAGGTGATGCATTTCTCCAAGATACAGGTCTCTATCCAGTGACTCATTCCCATCCGTTCATTCACTCACCCATTCAACCCACAGTTACCAAATATTTACAACATGATAAAGAATACAAAGGAGACTTGAACAAGGTTCCTAATTTGGGGCACTCATAGTCCTGTGAGTGGGAAAGAAAAGAACACACAAATCATTGCAGTGCAAGACAATGACCGCTGGAAAAACAATGACAGCCAAGTGCTCTGGGAGCTGACGAAGGTCCCCCAGAGTTTGGAATAACTGAATGGGTTCTTGAAGAATGAGCAAAAGGGGGTCCACGTTTTTTGTTGTTATTGTTGTTTTACTATATTTGCATATGAAAAGCTATTCCCAATACTTTCACTTAGGGTTTCTCAACCGTGGCACTGTTAACCATTGGGGGTCCAATACTTCTTTGTTGAGGGGGGACTGTTCCATGCATCGTATAGTGGTTAGCAGCATCCCTGGCCTCTACCCACTAGATGCCAGTAGCACCTTCCTCTTGTGTTGTAACAACCAAAAATGTCTCCAAAAATTGCCAAATGTCTCTGGAGCGCGGGCGCAAAATTTCCTCCCCTCCCCTGTTGCGAACCACTACTTTAACTGACGTTGTTTCTGCTGTTCTTTTTCACTTGTTTTTGCCCTAGCATCTCTGTGCATTGTCCAATTAGAGAAATGATTTTTTTTTTTAAATTCACCTCACACTGTACCTCAGTGTCCCTTTATTTCACTTTCCACTGGGCTGGGCTGAACTGAGGTTCTGTTTTGTACTATTCTTAAGACTTTCCCTTTAATTCGTCTCTCTGTTCTCTAAGGGTAAGTCCCTTATGGTTTCCTAAGGGGCTCGACCTTGTCCCCTCGATCACAAGTTCTGAAGCTTTATCACAGTTACTCTCTGTTTTTTGTTTGTTTTGTTTTTGTTTTTTCTGCTCACCTTTAGCAACATATTTCTCAATTCTTTTCTAACTTTATTTTCTTTTGTTGTGTCTACTCTTCCGTTTACCATAGCTGGAAGGGGCTATTTATTCTGCCTGTATTGTTTTAGAAAGCGATTGCTTGTAGCCAAAGTACTGCTATATTATTTACAATAATAGCCAAGACATGGAAACAACCTAAGTGTCTATTAATGAATGAATAGATAAAGAAATGTGGCGTATATATATATATATATACGTATATATATATACATATATATACACACATACACACACACACAATGGAAAATTACTCAGTCACAAAAAGGAATGAAATTCTGCCATTTGCAACAACACAGATGAAACTTGAGGACATTATACTATGTGAAATAAGTCAGACAGAGAAAGACAAATACTGCATCTCACTTATATGTGGAATCTAAAAAAAAACAAACAAACTCACAGAAACAGAGAGTAGATTTCTGGTTGCCAGGGTAGCAGGTGGGAGAAATGGATGAAGGTGATCAAAGGGTACAAACTTCCAGATATAAGATAAATAAGTTCTGGGCATCTAATGTATGGTATGATGACTATAGTTAACAATATTGCACTGTATACTTGAAAGTTACTGAAAGAGTGGATCTTGAAAGTCCTCAACACACACACACACACACACACACACACACACACACACACACTGGTCACTCTGCGAGTGATGAGTACATTAACTAACCTTATTGTGATAATAACTTTGTCATATATATGTGTATCAAATGATCAAGTTGTACACCTTACCTACACAATGTTATATGTCAAAATATCTCAGTAAAAAAAAAAAAATCTCAGTAAAGCTGGAAAAAGTGTGTTCTAAATTTTTTAAAAGTACAAAGGAAGAAGAATGTAAAAAAACTCATAAAAATTTGAGCAGTTATTATGTACGGGTAGTGAGGTTATGAAAAATGATTTGCTTTGTTTTACTCTTAAGAGTCTCCTAAATTTCTCCAAAATGTTACTTATAAAAATATATTTAAGAATTAATGCATTAGGGCTTCCCTGGTGGCGCAGTGGTTAAGGATCCGTCTGCCAATGCAGGGGACACAGGTTTGAGCCCTGGTCCGGGAAGATCCCACACGCCACGGAGCAAATAAGCCCGTGTGCCACAACTACTGAGCCTGTGCTCTAGAGCCCACGAGCCACAACTACTGAGCCTGTGTGCCACAACTACTGAAGCCCGCGAACCTAGAGCCGGTGCTCCACAACAAGAGAAGCCACCACGATGAGAAGCCCGCGCACCACAACAAAGAGTAGCCTCCACTCGCCACAAGTAGAGAAAGCCCGGACGCAGCAATGAAGACCCAACACAGCCAAAAATAAATAAATAAATTAAAAAAAAAAAAAAAGAATCAATGCATTAAAAGAAAAAACACACAATCAGTATAACCAAGTACTGCTATAAAAACTTCCCCACTAGGGACAAGCCCCTTTCCCTGGCCCAGTATATTTCCCTCTGATCTTCTCTTTTCCCACAACTGCTGGGCCAGGGAAAAAATGGCCGTATTTAATATGCAAATGCCACAGGTCCCCCCTCCAGTGGCAGCTGTCCCAGTAGAAAAGCCCTTTCTGGCCCCATTAAATTGTTTGGCTCCTTTCCTTCTCACAATGTGTAGATTACTTTTGTGCTTCCAAAAATCCTTATGAAAACACTCTCAGTCCTGGATAACAAAAAGGTCAACACAACTGGTCATTTTGGCAGATTCTATAGGCCTGCTTTTAATGTTCAAATACTCCTGACGAAAAGAGCATCCTTCAGTTGAATAAATACACAAATTATTACTTTAAGAACCTAGGCATCGCATCAAGAGCAATCTATTCATTTTTACATCAGCAATTCTCAACTTTAGCAGGCATCAACGTCACCTGGAGGCCTTGCCAAAAGCCAGTCTCCACTGGGTCCCACGCACAGCGTTTCTGATTCAGTCCATTTGGGGTGGGGGCAGGGAATTTGCATTTGTAGCAAGTTCCCAGGTGTTGCTTCTGCTGGTGTGGCTGGTTTGGGGACCACACTTTGAAAATCACTGTTTCAGATTTTGCTGGCTGTCAGCCACTTTGTGGTTTAGATGTCTTTTAAAAAAATGACCTCTTTTATTTCATCTCCTTGGAATTTAAATGCTGGTTTTAGGGTTAAGAACTGGTAGATCCTGCTGTTTGCAACCCATGTTCTGTCCTGTGAAAAGATATAATACTGTCCATATGGAATCCATCCATCACTTGCCTCCTTCTCCCTGGACCCTGAGAGTTGAGCTCATAGGATTTTGATGTCAAGTTGTTGAGATATAGAGTTACCAATAAAAGCTTCAAAGATTGCCACTGTATCTTTTTTAGCATCAAAGATTGCCACTGTATCTTTTTAGCATCAAAGATTGCTACTGTATCTTTTGAAGGAAAGATTGCTACTGTACCTTTTTTAGTGTGGAAGATTGCTACTTTATCTATTTTCTGATCTGCAGTAGAGAATTTGGGCTTATCCTTTGGACATGTGCCAAAGGTAATTTTTAAATTAAATATAGAAATTATTATGCACACACATGCATACACACACACACACAAACACTGACAATGGAAAAGAAAAACACTGCTCAGGGCTGGAATAGGGGTCCAGGGCATTAAATTGTAATTAACTGATTCTCTTGTCTGGTTTTATTTCTGACTTATTTAGGACTTTGCTCCATCAAATGGATGTTCTTATTCTAAGGTTTGCCTTATTTTAAAGTCAGTTTTTTCCTTTTCCTTTTTTTAGAACGGTGAATTAGAGTCATCATGTCAGTGGCAGGAATAGCCACTGAACAATTCCTTTAATGGGGAAACACAAAAGAAAAGAGATACCCATATTTTCTTCAACTAGTTATTATTGAAATCTTTTTCTGATGTTTAACTCTCCTTCTAAAAGACTATATTAGGATTCAAATGGAATTAACCTGATATTCTTTTATGAAAATATCTAGACTAACAATACTTAGAGAAACTTGGAAGGAAGAAAATCCTGATATCTGCTTAAAACACTGGACTTTTGGATAATGTTCTTCTGAGGGCAGCAGAAGAAAAAGCATAAGTGACCTTTCAACCAGCCTTCTAAATCTCTTTGAGGAAATTTCTGTAGAGCCCTCTGGACAAATATGGACCACTTACCAAAACTCCCTCTTCTCAATCTGTTTCCTGTGCTTCCAGCTCCACAAAGGAGTGCCTGCTAAGTGTTCTATCCATCCCTTCTATCTTTGTTCTTCTTTCCCAAACTCTTCTCCTTTCTTATTTTCTTACCCACAGCCCTCTCTTCTGTTCTTAGCCCTCCAGAAAGCCCCTGGAGATAAGCTAACAATGTGTGTCTTCCCAAAGGAGAGATACACAGTAAGGAAAGGAGAAAGTTTGGGTATGTGGGGAGGTGGGTCGGGAGTGTGGGAATAGAACTTAAGAAGGGAAGGAGCATAATAACCCCAAAGTGGAAATAACCCAAATGGCCACCACCAGATGGATGGATAAACACATTGTGGAATACATAAACACACAGTGGAATATTACTCAGCCATAAAAAGAATGAAGTACTGATACATACCTCCACATGGGTGAACTCAAAAACCTATGCTAAGTGAAAGAAGCCAGACACAAAAGTCACATATTTTATTATGCCACTTACATGAAAAATCCAGAATAAATAAATCCATCGAGACAGAATAAAGCTTGGTGGTTGCCAGAGACTGGAGGGAAAGGAGATAGGAGAGTGACAGTTTCCTGGGTGTGGGGATTTACTTTGAAGGGTTGGAAATGTTTTGGAACTAGATAGAGGTTATGGCTGTACAGCATTGAAAATGTTCTAAACGTCACTGGATTGTTAACTTTAAAATGGTAAATTTTGTTACATGAATTTCACCTCCATAAATTAAATTTTTTTTAAAAAGAGCATTATTCATCAAAATTTCAAACTCCACTTCTCTTAGATTTTATAACCTTCACATCTGCCTTTCTCCTTAATTGTATTCCAAAGAAAGTTCTACCTTTAATTTAGATACTAAAGCAAGGAGAGGTCCTGGATTGACCTCTAAATCTAAGTATTGTATCAATCTTCAATAAAATAGCCCTAATAACAATGGGAATAATAAAGTCACCCTGTGAGTCAGTGATAGAACTGGGAATGGATCCCAAGGAGCATTACCTTTTAGTCTCTTCTGAATTCTGTTGCTGTCTCTCCATGTCCCTGAAACTCCTGACATAATTGAAGATGACTTGTCAGTGATATCATTCCCCCAACCAGAAGAGACAGTGCAAAGGAGCCTTGAATGTAGGCTACACATCGCCATGTCCTCTGGAGGCTGCTGCTTTCAGATTCAATTTTGCCCTTGGCAAAATTGTGAAGCAACATAAAATTTGGCCTGCTCTTAACTCACGCCTTTCTATATGCTATGAGCCTCTCTGGGGCCCTCCTCTTTATCCTTTAGACATCTAGAGAGAACTTTCTACTCATTCATCCGTCCATTTCTTATTCTTCCATCTGCACCAGTATTTAGAAAGGGGGTTGACATCATTTCTTCCCTGCGAGTAAATTTTATATCTAATGTTGCTGGAGATATCACTGGACATTTTTGCAGGGTTGCTGGTGTCCCCACGATCTTTTGTCAGCTGTTAGGTCCAACTGCATGGTGTGCTTCAGGAAGAGGAACACAGGAGTAATTCACTACTGCAGACCACTGTCAAGTTTGAAGTCTAGGTACCACAGAGGAGAAGTAGTGAAATATAGTCAGGGCAGCCTAGCAAGTAAACTGACTTTCAAAAGACTGTAGACAATTCTAAGTATGTAAAAGTGACTAGGATTCTAACTTGAGCTTTGCCCAGAAGCAAACTGCTGGGTTCCTACACCTAAAAAAATCAAAGAGAACAGTTGACTCAGTGGTCTAATTTGGACTAGATCCATTTTAACTCAAAAATAGTTTACCCTCAGAGAGTTTATGAGTCATTTCTATATTCTCCTCCCCACACCACATGGTATCCACCTGTAATAACATGAACCCACATTATCCCTGTTTATCCAGATCACAAAGATGGAGCACCAGTTGATGGGCAGCTAAACTATAATCAGAAAAATAATACATCTGTGCTTGCAAATAATTCGTTGTTAGCCCCTCACTTTGTTAGCACAACCTCTTTTTGCAGCTTCATTCATTTTTATCTAGTTTCAAGAAAGCATACCTCATTTTTTGATTGTTGGTTATCACCATGTTTCTAAGGGAGCCCCAACTTTCTAGGAACACAAGGTGCTGTCAGTGTTAGATGATCCAATTAGGGAGTGTTGTGGACTGCTGGTCAACCAAGATGTCCGTGGGGGCTTGTCAGCTGTCGGGTACCTCTTGGGGACTTCAGCTTGCTCTGTGCACTGCCCATTGCCATCTGTCAGGTCACAACCAGGCGCCAAAGAACTGGAAGTTTGAGCAAAACTATTTAGACCTACATGTTACTCCTAATTTTCATGAGTTTTAAATGAAGACTAATAAAATCTGCAAATATCTTTTACAAAGTAGTGCAAAAAAAACCTTTTCAGAATCTTTATTCTTTCAACAAGACTTATAACATTCTTCTATACCTTTTTGTAACATTTTGGTTTTCTGGGCTTTCATAAAATATTTGGCATTAATTTTTTAAAATCCTCTTTTGGGGTGGGGAGTACATTCCCCCCCCCCGCCCCCGCTTATATTCAATATTTATTTTTCCGTTTGGAGTTCAGTTCTTTTGGGGGAAGTTCCTTGATCTGTGTTTGGGAAAATTACTTTTGGGGCTGATGCCAAAACTCTGGGTGACTTTGAAATCCAGACAACACCAAACTAAACACAGTCATAGCCCTTCTGCTGCTGTTTGCACAAGTGTCAGCTACATTCAGTGCCTCTGGACAGGCCCAGGGAATCTTTGGAAATTAGACTGATCCCAGTGAGTAAGTTAACTCAATACTGTACAGGTAAAATCAACATGCTTTTGATTATACTAGCATGGACATTTGTAAATACTCTTTAAAATTTTCAAAATAGCATAGGCTAAAGAGGTGAAGTAAGTCATTACTTTAAAATCTTTTATCAACACCATTTCAGGAGATGTTAGGGGTCACACTGAGTGATAACAGTTTTGGATAGATAACTTTTGTAGATTTTTTTTTGTTAGGCTGATTGCCTGATACAGCCAAGGGGTGCCATGGGGATGGGGCTCAAAATGACTTACTTTGGAAAAGTTCAGCTCCTCTTCCAGTTCCTAAGATGTTATTTAGAGAACTGGTTGAGAAGATTTACCCATGACATTGGTAAATGGAAAAATGATTGAATGGACCACCCTTTCTTCACCTGCTAAACCAGACCCTCTATTTACCTTATATTTGTCCCTACCTGCCTGCACTCTGTAATGTAGATGGTGCTGTTATTCTCCCCTAACACTCAAATCTTTAGCATAATTAAATCCTGAGAAGGTAAAATAACTCCTGGATTCGGTCGGAGGCAATGACACAGTCAGGTTTTCAGGGCATGTCTGTGTGTCTAAAGTTTTCTCCACATTTCTGAGCTGTGGTCACCAGTGATTTTGTATTTAGTTATATGCCTGGTATATTAGTTAGCTATTGCTGCATATCGAATGGTCCCCTACATTTAGCAGCTTAAAATAATAGCACACATTTATTATTTCACACAGTTTTTGTGGATTAGAAGCAGCTTAGCTGGTGGTTTTGGCTCAGGATCTCTCATGAGGTTGCAGTCAAGATGTTGACCAGGGCTGCAGTTATTTGAAGGCTTGACTGAGATGGAGAATCAGAACGTGGCAGAGTTAGAAAAGTTAACAATTACCTGATCCAGTTCCCTCCTTTTGTAACAAGGAACTATTGTTCTTCACAAGACCAATTTAAGATAGTTCTTAGGCAAGTTCCCTATGTTAACCCATGCCTCAAAGTGAGATCATGGGATCAAAGTAAGGGCCTTTGGAAATTTCTTTTAGTGACTTGGTTACTAAGGTCCAGAAGGTCGAGAGTATAAGAGTCATCTTTACACTGCTTCCCTCCTTATTTTAAGGCTTTGCTATCTGCAGTATTGCACATCCCCCTGTACACCTAGGCCCCTGTGGTTGTATGAATGAATGAACAGAATATCTGTTTTGAATAAGGAGATGGGAAAATTGCTTATAGTCTTTGATGCCAGGAGTGCAGAGATGGTGAATGACTAGAGGGAGGTTGGGGACACTTTATTTCTCAGGTCAGCCCAGTGTATGTTCCTTCCTCTAATTTGGTGGGGTGTGGGTCATGTCAGGCATTGGAGGGGTAAATGGACCAAACCTCTCCTACTCAAATCCACCCTTCCTCAGGCCCTCGCTGTCAGGTTTCCAAACCAGCTGTCTTCTCTCAAAAGGACCCATGGAATGCCCTGTTCCTTACTCCCATGGCTGATCCTGTGAGCATAACTTCCAGCAAGGTCACCCAAATGGAAACAGAAGTCATTTCTTTAGGCTTGAATCATTAGTGAGTGGAAAACTAAAAGATAAACAATTATATTTCTTGAGAAGATGGAGCAAGAGCAAAGAATCCGAACTAAAAGTTCCTTTGAGGCTTTCTTTTTTAGAAAGAGATTTATTTTAGAACTGCCCTTTCCCCTCAGTCTCCATTCTGTAATTATACATATTAACACAGCACCAAACGCCAGCATAGCTCACCTCATAGAAAAACAGCAGCTCTTCTCATCACAGTTCTAATCTACTGAATAACGAAGAACGTAGATAATTTACGTTCTAAGTTAATCCCAGAGAAGTTTAAGGCAGTGTTGTTCCAGGCAAGGAGTGATAAAATTGCTAGTATGGATGATGTATACCTGAAATTAATTAACCTGGTCTCCCCTTCAATATCTAAGCTCTACAGATATTTTCTACCATATTTTGTTGGTGTTTTCCCATCCATTTGGACGAGCCAGAGGTAACCCCTCTCATAAAGAACATTGAAAATATGACTTGAAATAATGCAGACTTGCATCATGTATAGCTGTTTGGCAAAGTGGTTTGAAAAATGTGAGCACTTGAATATTTCAAACTGTTGGCAATGATAGGATCTTCTGTTTCCAGGAACACTGTCAGGTTTCCTATCTTGTTCTGCTTAAATTATACCAGATACTAGCAATATTTCTAAGAGTGTTTCCTAAAGTGGGGTCTGAGATGGTCATGTGTGCGTGTGAGAGAAAGAGAGAGACAGAGAGACAGCAAGAGAGACAGAGAGTGAGGGTTGATTGCAGCCCCTGAGGGAACTCTTAGAGGCAATTTGCACTACTGCCAGAGCACCAAAGACTGGAGCGGCAGAATTAGGTGAGTGTTGGCTGAAAAGTCAGAAAAGCTCTTAGGAACACAAAGCAGCCATGAACAGAGGTTAAGGAATATTGTCTAACAATAAAGGGAAGGAAACATTCTTACTAAAAACAATAGGGGTCCCAGACAATCTGCTTGGTGGTCAAGAGTTCCTGCAGAAAGAAGTTGGAGAATGTCACTTCTCAGAAGACAGGCCATTGGCTCAGTGTGGAAGGTGACCCGGCAGGTGCTTCCAAAGGCTGTGGCCCTGAGCTGTGACACCCCCATCCTACACCCCCGCCCCGGCCAATTTCAGGAGAATGTCTAAGGAGTCCTTCATAGCAATGGGTGCAAACACCTTGTAGGTTTCCTCTAATCCAGCTGGACCAAAAGGAAGCCCTGAGAAACATAGATAAGCTGATTAAGTGCAGTCGCATTCCTGATAGGAATTTGCACTGAGGAATGAAAACACAAAAGCTAAACGAAGTGAAAAGATCCAGGCATGTGTTTTGGAACCAAGAGAGGGAGTGTATCAATGTAAGTTGTTGCTCGTCACCAACATACTAGTAAAAGATGAAGATGACAGTACTTACCTCATCCAGAAAAAGAAAAAAAAAAGACTCTGTACAAGGTGATATTCCCTTTTGTATTATTATGGAACTGATTTGTGAATATCACTTTTATCTTTCCATAGGGTTTTTAAGGACTTTATAAAAGTAAACGTGTCACAAAAAGATGTATTTCCAAATATTTGATTTATAAGCCATCTCTTGTACCAGAGGCCCTGGTCCCCGTGACTTTTCTCACCATGGACAATGAGACTTGAAGAATATGAACAGTTATCTCTGTGCCAAAGTGCCAGTTCTTTGTGGGCCGAATGCATCACACAAGAGAGGATGATGCCAAAACCAAAGGTGGACTCCAGCAGGCGTTGTGAGCTGCCCTGTAGCTGAGGAGCCAATCCCAGATGACAGCTAAGCAGGTTTATAGTCTGCAGATGGATATTGAGGGGTGAGGAAGGAAGCCTCAAAGCTCCTGAGAAGCTGGAAGGTGAAGAGAAACTGCCTGCTGAGCCTCCCAGGGGAGACGTGGAATGGGGACGGGACCTCAGAGCAGCCCTCACAGGCCTCCCGGGGCAACACAAGGCACTGGGCCAAGACTCAGGTGAGCTGTGGGTGGAGTTCACCTGCGTGCCCATGTGGATATGTGCAAGGTCACCATTTACAATATGTCAACAATAGAGAGTGAATATTTCTAGGCGGTGTGAGTGAGGATACAGTCATCTCTCCGTATCTTGGGGGTTAGGTTCCATGACCCCGCAGGAACCAAAATCCAAGGATGATCAAGTCCCTTGTATAACATGATGTAATATTTTCATATAAACTACACACATCCTCCCATATACTTTAAATCATCCCTAGGTTACTTATGATGCCTAATACAGTGTAAATCCATGTAAATAGTTACTGGGTGTGGAAAATTAAAATGTTTTGCTTTTTGGAATTTTCTGGAATTAAAAAAAAATGTATTTCTGCTCCGCAGTTGGTTTAATCTGCAGATTAGGAACCTGCGGATACAAAGACCAACTGTAATTACAGCCAGTCAAGCCATTCAACATGTAGGCAGGTTATTTCTAACGAATACCTCTCCCCTGGTACCAGCTGCCCCAAACTCTGACTGCTTTTCATTCCTCTAAACACTTTGAGTCTCTAAAAGCTCGAACACTTATTTATCTTTCTGTCCCATAATGGTTCTCATGATGGTAGCAGTGGGCCAGAGCTGTCAACTTGCAAGAATAACAATTTTTTGGATCCAGGGCTGGCATTGTTTTGGAAGAGGACAGTGGGGATGCATTCTACATTTCTAACAATTGCTTTAAAATGAAGTTTTCAAAAGTGGAGAATTGTTTGTATTTAAGAGATAGCCTCGGGGCAGTAGAAGGAGCCTGGTTTTGCTGAGACTGGCAAGAAGGTGCAGCAGGGATGATTCATGGGGCCAGGGATGAAAATCCTGCCGACCTCCTGTGTCTGGTGAGCTCATGGTGACAAGGCTTCTAGCTCAGGAGTGGGATTTGCTCAAGCTCCTAGGAAAAGGTGACGGAAAATCCCACGAGGCTGGGCTGGGTGGAGATGCAAATTGAGTTCTCTTGCAGTGAACTGACTTAGCCCCAGGTTATAAGCAGCCCACACTTTGATTTTAATAAGCTTGAGGGTTGGTACGTCTTAGTAGTAAGCAGAATTTAAAGGAAATGAAACCAACTCATGAGTTTTAGTTCATTTGTTGTATAGCAGAAAGCACCCCAATTAGTGATGGGAACAGCGGTAGGTAATATCTTGGAACCAACTGACAAGTTAAAAAAAGGATTTGGGAATCAGACTAGTTCTCCAGCCTACATTTTAGCTGATAGCATCTCTCTCTTCACAGAACAATGTGCGGGCTCTTCTCTAATCAAGAAAGAAGGTGACTGGCTTTTCAAGGCAACGCCATCTCCAAGCAGTGGAGTACAGTCCTCCTTTATGAGATGACCTAGTTCATCTTTAAAGCCATTGAGAATATTATAATTAACATACCTGCAAAGATTTTTGGACCTTCGCTATGAGAGAATGTCTTTGGGGAACTCAGCAGCCATTTTTTAGTAAAAGTAAATATTCATGTGTGTCCAAGAAATGCCCCCATGTCTACCATATTTAACCATACACAGCAGGAACGATAAATGTCCTGAGTCCTCCCAGTTCCTTGTGTAACAGGTAAATGCGCAAAGAATTGACTTGTGGCATTGAAGGAGAACCCAAAGCACAGAACCATCGAGGGCTTTGGTGAATGCAACGTAACCAACGTCTGTGGAATGCCAGTGACAGGGCCGATCACCAAAGAACTATCTAGAATGGGCATTGCTGAACCATTCCAGAGTGTTTATCTTCAGGCACCTTGAGGCCCACACTGAGGAATCCTGAGCTTCTGGTAGGATCAGCGCCCCTTCAGGCATCCTTGGAGTCACAGTGTGTACTATTCCTAACAGTGCTTGACAGGGTGGGTGACAGGGAAGTCATGAGTATGAAGCCACAGCACTTGGTAAAACTTCAGAAATAATAACATGAATGGGGAATTCAAGCCCTGGAAATGCTTTCTCAGACACGAATTTACTAAATGTCCTTGACTTTTGTTTTTTTCACCTGTAAAATGAGAATATAATTCTGCTCTGAGTTTCAAAGATGCCTTATGGGCTGACAAACTAAACTAACGCAAATCATGTTTGTAAATATAAAACTTTGATATAAATAAGAAATAATATGCTTTACCCTGCATAGCCTGTGAACAAAATTAACGTGAATGCAGAAAGCTATTTTATTTAAGTGGTTAAAAATGAGTAGCATTTCCTTTATGTTTCGGTTTTAATTTACACTTGGGGCTTTATAAGAGCAAACCCCTGACTGAGCATAGACAAGGATGATGATTTGGAGAGAAAAATATGATTTTGAAACTCATGCTCAGTGCCAGAACCTTGAAGGCACACATCAGGTTTCAGAGAAGATTGTGTGGTTTCCAAAGAGTGAAAATGCAGAGATTTCCTTTGTTACTGGTCCATGGTATGAGACAAAAATAAAACATAGGTGATTATTTCTCTCAGATCTCAAAGATGTTGCAAGGGATCTTGCCAATAGAAGGACACTGATGGAAAAATTCCTCTGCTCCCATTTAAAAATGTCGCCCCACTATAGTGAAAATCTATAATGGTGCTTATCCTTCAATGTAGTTTTGCTTCTAAGCTTGGCAAAGGACATCTTCAAATTTACCTCTCTTCTGTTCAAGTATCCCAATCCCAATGCCTAATGGACTGATAGCATCCCCGCACTGTTGTGTTTACATAGACTGAACTTCAATAACTGAAAATGCAAATCAAATTGTAGAACATGAGTCACTGCCCTGGCTGGGTGGGCTTGATGGGGAGAAGCAGTTTTCTATCAGCACGCTGGGGGCCAAGCTGGGGGAGCTGAGGTCTGGTTCTGGTCATGATTTGGCTCAAGGGGTTTGCACTCCTGTTCTGCTTCAGGTCCCAACGTGCTCACTGACTCACGAACTGGGCACCAATTAGCACATGGGTGTTAAGATTAACAAAAGAAAATGAATAAAACAGACAACAAAGTGGGTGGGGACGCTCCAGGGGACGCTGCAGAGTCAGAGATGTGAGTGGTCTGCAGGTCAGATTGCACCAGGCTGGTGCATTTGTTTCTAAATAAGAATGGTGAGAGGGACGGAGTTTGCGGGGAGATGCCAAACCAGGTCCATCATCTTGAGGACAATCACACTGCAGTGTTTTGGTCACAAGGGGGAACAAATACTGTCCAGGTGGGTGAGCATACCGAGAATTGTGCACCCTGGCTGCATCCCAGCATTTCTATATAGGGGAAAATACGGGTGGCGGTTCATTAAAGAACAGCAGGACAACCACCCTACTGTGAGGGGCAACAAGAAACATTGGGTCATATTGGGCCTATTCGGTGAGAGGAGGAAAGGGGTCCGACAATTGCCCTCAGTGGTAGAGAGTGGTCGTAGCCCCAGCTTCAGAGCTCAAGTGTGTAGGTACAGGGTTTTTCCAAACTTTAAAAAAATTGAGGCATAATTTATATACAGTGTCTTAGTCCATTTGGGCTGCCATAACAAATACCACAGACTGGGTGGCTTATAAATGACAGAAATTTATGGTTTACAGTTCTGAATGCTGGGAAGTCCAAAATCAAGGTGCCATCATGGTCATGTTCTGGCGAAACCCTCTTCCTGGTTCATAGCCAGCACCTTCTCCTTGTGTCCTTACAGTGTGGAAGGGGTGAGGCAGCTCTGTGGGGTCTCTTTTATAAGGGCACCAATCCCATTCATGAGGGCTCCACCCTAAGGACCCAACCACCTCCCAAATGCCCCACCTCCTAATACCATCACCTTTGTGGGTTAGGATTTCAGCATAAGAATTTGAGGGGGACACAAATGTTCAGCCCATAGCAAACAGCAGAGTTACATGCAGTAAAATTGTTGCATTTTTGCATGTGCACATCCCCCTGTAAACAAGCACCATTTCTTTTACCCCAGGACCCCTGGCCAATAAGGCCACTGAGAGGCAGCCTCTTCCTGATTTCTATCATCATAGATTAATTTTGCCTGTTCTTGAGCTTCATATAAATGGAATCTTAACAGTATAGACTCACTGTGTCTGCCTTTTTCACTCAACGTTAGTCATTTGAGATTCATCTTCGTTGGAGGCATTGGTAGGTAGCAATTTGAAGAACATGCTTTTCCCTTCCTTCTGTACTTATTTCACTTTTACTGGGATTGCTGTTAAGTGAGAAGAGGGCAGGTGTCATAATATGTAAATTTTTTAAACTAAGAAAGAAGTTCTGTATAAAAATATCTCGTACCCAGCATGGTACAAGGGACACCACAATCCCATGCCATGGCACAGCAACTAAGCAAACACTCTTGATGTTGCCTAGTTTTTACTGTGTGTGCTTCTCTGCTTCCCACTGTGGTATAAGCATTTCCTCCAGCCTTGCAAAGGTGGCCTTTTTTCCCCAAAGAGCCACAGAACTGCTATTGGCTAAATCACAAGGTGGTTAAGGCTGTGATTGAAATTTCGGAGACAGTGTTCAATGTCACCTTTGATGATCTAAAATTGCCCACAGGTAGACTGGAGATCCTCCATAATAGACAGCACACAGAGGCTCATTTTGGGATTATGGGCTCACAGGGTCTTGCTGCAGTCGACTGACATTATTAAACTTTAAGGACCCCTCTGAGAAGGATGTTTGGCTCCGGATAACAGTGTTCTCAGGGAGACTGTGACCTGGTGACCTCACACAATTGAATTTTTCATTTTATAGAGAATCTGAAGCTCCTTGCCATTAAGCTGACGAAGAATAGCAGTGCAGTTTTTTCTTTTCTGCTTTAGCACATTCCTGGGGATTGGGGGCTGTGCTTTCTGAGCATAACTGGGACAAGAGCTTATGGAAATGTAATGAGATGAGGGATGCACAGAGCGACGTTCACAGATGCTGCACAGTGAGAAATGCTGGGTCCCTTAGCAAGTTGCACTAAGGGTCCCCTGACATTTGGTAACAGTAAGATAAACAGATCTCCTTTTGCATAGTCCTTCCCCTGCGGACCAGCAGCCCCAAAGAGCTAATTAGCCCTCAGCTGAGGTGAGCTGTGTGCGCCCTTTGGAGTGACCGCTCAAGCCTGTGGCTTCAGTGTCTCTGGGAGGTGAGAAGGAGGTAGGGGTCAAAGCAGTCCCTTCTTCTGATCAACATTTCAAGGCCTCATGAAAAAAATGCCCCAAATGAGAGAGAAACCGTCATCTATGGGGGCACCTGATTATTAAAATGTGGGGATTTTCCTCAAGTTTGGATAAACCAACAAACAAAAACATTTAGAAAGAAGAAATGAGAAAATGTTAACTTGCAAAAAGGTAAAGGGAATCAGACATCAAAAAGACCGCCGCTCCAAATAAAGACCCCAATAAAGGGGGACAATCACAGGTTATAAATTGGTCAAACATATTCTTTTGTTCATGGTGGAAAGCAGTAACTTTCTCACACGATCATCATGTCCACTGATCAATACATTGGTATTATGAAAGTCAGACACTAAGCTATATTTTGCTTGGGGAGTTCAGGTTTGTAGGAACTGCCCAAGTTTTTATTGTCTTGTGGACCAGACATAGGCAGAGTGTCCCTGTCATTTTTGGTTTGTGTCAAGGTGCAAATCCTCTTTTTTTCCTGTTTCCTGATTGTGGTATGTTGTATCCTTAATCATATTGGAAGCAGAGCAAAATATCAGTTTTGCTTCAGGAGTCCATGCTTTGTTCAACTTCCTGCCCCTAAGGTATGGATTAGACCGCATAAGATGCTCAGTGATTTTCTGTTTCACTATCATTAATGTGATGTTTTATTTTATTGGATGAGTTTTGTTTTGTTTTCTTTTTTTTTGGCTGTGCCTTGCGGCTTGTAGGATCTTAGTTCCCCAACGAGGGATTGAACCTGGGCCACGTCAGTGAGAGCACGGAGTCCTAACCACTGGACTGCCAGGTAATTCCTAGGGATGAGTCTTATTTTCATAGGAGTAACTAATGTTTAATACACAAAGACCCTCTTGTTGTACATTCAAAAGAACAAGAGCAACATGATATTAAGGTTTAAGAGTTACTTCTGTCTGGAGGCCTTGTAAAGCCCCTAGGGGTATAAATTTTATGTCTCAGAAATATTTTAATTTCCTTGTCAGTTTGTCCACTGAGATCAGGACCCAAGAAGCCTCAAATTCATTTCTACTGGGCTTTACCTGCAGTACCTTTAAGTTTTGGATGTAAGGATTAGTCAGGGCTCTCCAGAGAAACAGAACCAATAGGAGATTGATAGACATACAGATGATAAATAGATTGATGATAGATAAGATGATTGATAGATGATAGATAGGTAAGATGATTGATAGATGATGTACACATAGATAGATAGATAGATAGATAGATTTATTATAAGGAATCAGCTGATGTCATTATGGAGGCTGGGAAGCCCCATAGTCTGCTGTCTGCAATCTGAGGACCCAGGAAAGCTGATGGTGTCTGAGTCTGAAGGTCTGAGAACCAGGAGCACTGATGGTGTAACTCCCAGTCTGAGGGCAGGAGAAGACGGTTATCCCAACTCAAACAGTCAGGCAGAGAGAGAGAATTTTCCCTTTCTCCATGTTTTTGCTTCATTCAGGCCCTCAATGGACTGGATGAGGCCCACCCACATTGGGGAGAGAGATCTGTTTTACTCAATCTAATCTCATCTGGAAACAGACACACCCAGAAATGATGTTTACCAACATCTGGGCATCCTGTGACCCAGACACACTGACATATAAAATTAGCCATCATTGTGTGTCAAGGTCTCCTCTTTCCCTGACATCCCCTTGTTTGTCAATGTTTCACAGGACAGCTTGCAGACCAGGTTCGTGGGAGGACACTGACAGCCTTGTTCTGTATTGAAAGCATAGTTCTTGGGTTTATGCTACTTAATTAGATGAGAATTCTGGCATGATCATAGTATAGAATTTTTTTTTTCCCCAGAAGATATTTATTTATTTATTCTCAGATAAATATATTTAGAATATTGAGAGCTCAAATTGGCGTGATTGACACAAGTAGATAACACCCAAAACAAACCTGGGCTAAGGAAAATGGTTATCATAAGCAGTTTCGTGATCCAGTTTTTTCCCTCTGTGAAACAGGTAAGAGAATGCACCAAGATATCACACATGGTCATTTACATACAGTATCATTTTAGATCCTAATATAGATTGGATTTGATTTATCCAATTGTACCCTGGTTGGAAAAAGAACACATTCTTAGTGAACCTAGGCAAATAATAACCATTGATACAGGGAGTGAAGGAACTTAGTAAAGGTACTTTGAAAAATATTTAACCATTGTTGCCATTGTTTAGTCTTTTTTTTTTAAAGAATCATTCTTGTTTTCCCTCATGATTTATTAATTTATAACCTATATTAAGATCTTTCATAGGATTCCCCTCACCCCCAATCCTCAGGGTCCAGTTGGAACAAGATTGCATTTAAAGAGGGTTTCTAACTAGTCTGAACAAGTGTAACCTGTCAAACTGAGGGTCAGGGCTGGATTAAGAAGAAAAGAGTTTCCCCCACAAGAGCATTTAAAATAGAACACTGGCCACAGTTAAGTCAGTTCATCCCATTCATTAAGTTCTAAGGAGTTAATTTGTGTTTTGTTGATCTCAAAGTAAACAGTTTATCTCCATGAAGTCATTTGCTTTTGGAGGGGAAAGTTCTGGGTGTCCTGATACGGACTCTTGACAGTCTCACAGAGTGTGGTGAAGATATGTCTTATAATGGAGCTGTGAGTCTAGCCCTTGTAGTTTCAACTGTCCTGAGTGTCTGGCTCAGTCCTTTACTGAAGCTCTTTTGATATAGTATTTTTTTCAGAAGATTCAATTTCTGATCTGTTCTTGTAGCAGAGACTTTTAGGTGAGTGTAAGGGAAAAGCAGAAAATGCTTGTGGATAATAAGACTCAAAAGTTGTGGTTAATTTATTATAATAACCAACAATATCAGGATGCAGAAAAGTAGAATCCTCTATTGAGGTGCAATAAGCAATCGATTTATAAGGATTTAGTTAATACTTATCATGAGGGTAAGAACACATTATAAACAGTGAGGGCATTGTCAAATCTCCAGAGTATTTAATTTATCTCATTAAGTGTATTCTGATTATCATCAATTGACAAGAGTATTTATTTAGAAAATCAGAGGTCTTTTGAAAAATTAATTTTTTGAAAGCCATAGTGCCCACCTTTGTGCATGAACATAAGTATGTTTCTGATGTAAAATTTCATAATTGCCAGAACATTTATGTCATTAAAATTTTATTTATATGTAAAGCTAAACAGAGAAGTTTAGCTTTTTGGCTTGCTGATTTTTCATATGGTGGACATAATAGTGTTGAGTATAGTAAAACCAGTATTTCTATTATCTCTTATTTTAAAAGCTGAGAGATCAAATTTTTGTGATACCCAGTGGACATCTGGGAAACTCCAAAGGTGACGTAGGTATAATAGATATCTTTACAGCTTTGGAGTTCTGATTTTGGGTCCTGAATTTGGGAAAGGCAGTACCAAAAAGAGTTATCAGTGGAGCCATTATAAGAGCCTCAGTCACGATGAGTGAAGACAAGAAACGGTTTCAGGCAATAATATTTATTTATTTATTTATTTATTTATTTATTTATTTACTTACTTACTTACTTATTTATTGATTGATTGATTGATTGATTGATTGATTGATTGATTGATTGATTTATGGCTGTGTTGGGTCTTCGTTTCTGTGCGAGAGCTTTCTCTAGTTGCGGCAAGCGGGGGCCACTCTTCATCGCGGTGCGCAGGCCTCTCACTATCGCGGCCTCTCGTTGCGGAGCACAGGCTCCAGACGCGCAGGCTCAGTAGTTGTGGCTCACGGGCCCAGCTGCTCCGCGGCATGTGGGATCCTCCCAGACCAGGGCTCGAACCCGTGTCCCCTACATTGGCAGGCAGATTCTCAACCACTGCGCCACCAGGGAAGCCCCAGGCAATAATATTTAAAGGAAACACGGCAACACATAAAAATGATTATTCGGAATTCTATTTCAAAACTAAAGACATTTTGTTAATATTGATACAAAAGTGAGACAAAAACAACAAGTTACACGGCATTTTAGTAAGAAAGAGAACCACTGATGTCTGGGCACAGAACATCTTTTAACTCTTCTCTTTTGTCTTTGTTTTTGTTAGTAGCTTTCTATGTAGACAAGGATTAATTTACCATTTTAACAGAAGGAGACCCAAATTCTATTTTACTTTTTTGATTACCGTTTATGTAGCAGTTTGCAGTAAATGATACACAAGCCTCTTTCCACCTTATGAATAAATCGATTATCACTGAGTCAAATTTGCAAACATTTTAAACATATTTCTTTGCTCATTTCAAATTCACTACATGCAGTTATTATAAGCCCAGGCTCTTGATCTTACTTTTTCCTCTGTTCTATATTCTTGGTGTATCCTCAAATTGTCTTCTATTTCCTTCTTCATATTCTGGCACAACCAGAAAATTTTAATTAAAGCAAAACAAAATACATCCATCATCTTACACATACACCTCTCTACAATCAAATACATCTTTAAGAAATTCTTAAAATAGTAAATTTTTACATCCATTGTAACCAGCTAACTTATGGCAAGAGTATAGTAAAACTAGAGTTTTCAGGTGTATAAGATATGTACTAATAGCTTGATTTACTATTAGTTCAAAGTCTTAAAGTTAATTGGTAGGAATGTAAAATGATGTAGCCATGTGGAAAACAATTTGATTGTTCCTGATAAAAGTTAAACATAGAATTACCATAGGACCCAGCAATTCCGTTTCTGGGTATATACTCAAAAGAACTGAAAACAGGTATCAAATAAACACTTGTACATGAATGTTTATAGCAGCACTATTCACAATAGTCAAAAGGTGGAAGCAACCCAAATATCCATCATGAATGAATGGATAAACAAAATGTGGTGTATGTAAACACAATGAAATATTATTCAGCTGTTAAAACGAAAGAAGTACTGATGTATGCTCCAGCATGGATGAACCATGAAAACATTATGCTAAGTGAAAGAAGCCAGACACAAAAGGTCACATATTGTATGATTCCATTTGTATGAAATAGCTGGAACAAGTAAATCCATAGGTACAGAAAGCAGCTTGGTAGTTGCCAAGGGCTGGGGACAGGGAGGAAGAGGGAGTGACTACTTAGTGGTTTGAGGTCTTCTTTTGGGGTGATGAAAACCCCCTCTGGTTTTGGAACTAGGTAGAGGCTATGGTTGTACAACACTGTGAATGTACTAAATGCCACTGACTTAAACACTGCAAAATGGTTAATTTTATGTTAGATGAATTTCGCTTCAATTTAAAAATAAGGGATTTCATATATTTATATGATTTCATATATGTATATGATATATAGAATTATAAACACTTAACAAGAGTAAACCCTTTTAAAGGACATTAATTATTATACTTTATTTAGTTGGACAAATAGTTTTACATTTTTATAATAATAAAAACTTCCTTGACTCATGAAACTTTAAAGCATTCAGATTAATTAGGCTTTCCATGATAAAATAAACCCAAGTTTTGTATAAACTAGAATATTATTTTCTGTATTGTGTTAAAATCAAGAAGAAATATAATTAATTGCTTTGAATTAGAATTTTCACCTTGAACAAGAATCTTAAGCTTTTCAAAAGCTTTATACTTTATGAATATCTATAGTTATAAACCTAATATTGAAAATTCTTTAAATTGTGTTTGACGTACCTTAGCATTCTTTTATTTTTTATCTTATTAACCTATAATCAAGGCTATTAATTTATCTGAGAGTTAAACTTTTTTATTCCTCTGAGGTATAGATGCAGCAAGCTTCTGAAGTTTTTTCTTAAAGAGCCATCACTTTTGAAAACATTAAAATTTGATTTTCCTCCCTTCTGGAATGTATTTATTCCAGATTTTCCTCCTTTTAAATTTATTTTAGCCTTCAAAGTTATTATTTTGAATTTATATGAGTGCTTCTATATGCCAATGAAGAAAAGTGCTCCCATAAATACAAGTAACTTTGTAATGTTATGTGTTGATTTTTCCCTCCTTTATCTGACTAGTTATCCATCAAGTGCACAATCATTTCAAAAGATATTTATAACCAATTAATCTCTAAAAATTTTGGGGGGGAGGGCAGAAAAAGAAAATAAAAAGTAGAAGAGAAGAAGGGAATGACCACAAATACAGAATGTGATAAACAAAATATTTCATTACCTTCCTTTTACAAGGAAAGAAAAAGAAAAAACGGTATTTTTCACACACAAAAAGAGCTAGCAGCTTCAGTTTTACAACCTCAGCTAGAGATAAAAAATAAACAGAACACAAAAGCTCACTCATGGGTCCAGCCACTGTAGATCTCAAAGGTTGTCTGCCTTTCCAGAAGGTATAGAAAATTTTCTTGAGTGATGTGATTTCATTGATGGGGAGGTAATTTTGGCTGATGACTAGCCATAAACCCAGTTCACCCAGAGAATCTGGGAGGCAGAGCTGAATAGGTTTGGGTTCTCTTTGGGCCTCAGTTAGTCTTCAATTGGGGCCCAAGAAAAGTGGCACATTGCAAGTTAAGGCCATCCTCTTCCAGGGCCTGATGGCACCGCTTTCAATGTCCAATCATGTCACCAGCCTAGGATATTTCTAAAACACGTCTCTCTTCATTTTATAGAATGTTTGTATTAACATTTCAACAGTCAAAGATATCAGAATCCCCACGTCAAACAAATAAACAAAGATGACACATAAACCAGAGTCTCTGTTATTTACCACCTGACAGAAATCGCCTGAAACCTAGATTCTCAACTTTTCAGTTATTAACAGGGAATAAATTATTGCCCGAGCTCAAACCACACCTGGAACCAGACTTGATCCAGAAACACAAATAGGAACAGCCAGAAAAGCACAGAGTTAGGAAGAAGAAGAAGAAAAAAAAGCAGTGATAGTATAGCTCTCTTGCTGCAGGAGATTTATTCTGTAAATGAAACAAGGCACGTATCTGTTCACACTGCACATGAGATAAGTGTGTTCTCAGGTGAAGCTGTTCAGTCAGCTCTGGCAGATGAAGGCCCTTCCTCACATAAATCTCCTCCATGGAGCCTCCAGAACTGCAAAAAAGAATTAGGCACAACAGCACATGGAAAATAAAAACATATTTTTTCTTCACTCTCAAAGTGCTAGGTGTCAGACTTCAAAAGGACTGACATGCCCAGTAAAAACCACAACAGGCGGGGACTTCCCTGGTGGCGCAGTGGTTGAGACTCTGCGCTCCCGATGCTGGGGGCACGGGTTCAATCCCTAGTCAGGGAAAGAGATACCACATACATGCTGCAACTAAGGAGCCTGCATACTGCCACTGAGACCCGGTGCAACCAAATAAATAAATAAAATAAATATTTAAAAACAAAAAACAGAAAAAACCCACAACAGGTGTTTAGTGGGAAAATACCACAAAGCTTAACAAAATGATCAAATTAGATGATTGGTTTATGTTAATATATTTGTATTTATTATGTTTATTTATATTAGTTGTTATTAGTCTGTTCATGAGGGGAAAAGAATAATTTTTTACATAATCATCACAGTCACAAAGTTTATATCTGTAAACACCACTATTATTAAAGTCAAAGATAAAGCATCCCCCCTCCTTTTTTATGGTTTGTGGGATGTGTTCAAATTTTTATTATCTTGGGGGCCATAACTAGGCAGAGTGACTTTGTTATTCTTGGTTTATTTCAACGGGCAAAGATTTTCTTTTTCTCTATGTTCCGTCATGTGCTTAACTGCAACGGGAGCAGGAAAAAGTGTCAGCTGTGTGGACATGACAGTATGCAGTGTTTCCTGGAGACTTTGGGGTCTCCTATCACACCTGTTACGGGGTGACATGTGTCTCCCCCCAAATTCATAAGTTGAAACTCTAACCCCTGGCACCTTAGAATGTGACTGTGTTTAGAGATAAGACCTTTAAAGAGGTGATTCACTTAAAATGAGGGGTTAGGTTGGGCCCTAATCCAATCTGACTGGTGGAAATTTGGAAACACAGAGATGCCAGGGAGGCACACACAGAGGAAGGACCGCGTCAGGACACAGTGAGAAGGCGGCCGTCTGCAAGGCAAGGAGAGAGAAGCCACAGGAGAAACCAACCCTGCCAGCACCTTGATCTTGGACCTCCAGCCTCCACAATTGTGAGAAAATACATTTCTGTTGTTTGAATCCCCCAGCCTGTTGCACTTTGTTATGGCAGCTCGAGCAAATTAATATAACACTGCAAGTTCCCCAAAACTAGCAAGTCCTGAAAATGAGGCAGGGTGGCAGCCGGCTGTTGTGACTTACAGGTAGACCTTTTGGGCAGTGCTTCTCATTCCTGGCTGTACGTTAGAAATACCAGGGAGTTTTAAAAATAACAATTCTCAGACCTCACCTCCAGAGAATCTGATTTAGTTCATCTGGGGTAGGTCTGGATCCTGGTGTGTGTTTTTTTAAGCTCCCCAGGAGATTCCAATAAGCAGCTATGGCTAAGAACCCACATCTACAGCCCCAAGTTTTGCAGAGGCTGCTTTCATCTACTTAAAGCTAGTCTACCCAAGCTTCTGAGTTATGGTGTATGCTTTTTAAGCTGCATCAACATATTTTCCAAATTCTGCTGGAGAAACAGGAAACCAAACTTGTATTCCAATTTGTAAATTTAAAGTAGGGGCCCCTAAGCGCAGTACACAGAGTCTAGTCCTAGAAACTGGGAAAAATATCAATAGTTTGTCTACACATATTTGGACTAGGAAGAAAGTATTAAAAAATCCACCATCTATCATTTCTTGATCTTTGAAATGGATTTATACCCTCCTGAAGGACCTTGATATTTGACCACTGAGATCAACATATATTGATTACCCACTCTGTACCGTGCTGATATTCAGCCTGACGTCTCCCTCCTGGAAGAGGATATGGAGAGAATGGGCCTCAGGAAAGCTTGAGAACAGTTTCTTAGGGTGTGTACAATGAGAAAAATGTCCCTTGAAAAAAGAAATCTACATGTAGCTAACTCTGGGAAATATTGCATACTGTATCCTCTCCTAGTGATTCATAATGCACACTAACATTTTAAGGGATCTAAAAAGAAAATTCTACATTAATTCAATTAGCAGTTTCTAGACTTCGGTGATCAGGAATTCCCCTCCCTTTTCTTCTTTTTTTTCCCCTTTGGGTAACAGCCATTATAATCCTGCAGAACTAGTGGTTCTTGGAATATACTTCAGGCAAAGTTATATTACTGGATTTTTATCTCCAATTTTTGTGAGGGTGCAGGGGATATGTTCCTGAATTTTGGGGAAATAAATGCTTCATGCTAAAGCATTTTTGAAGTTTCTAAACTTGATTTAGAGAGTTTGGCCTGGGTTCAGGAAGGAGGTGCTTCCCCTGGCACTTGTCATGGTGCATGTTCCATGGTGCTGTGATGTCTATGCACATCTTTGCCACTATATGAGATGTTAAGAGTGTGATGTGTGCCTGGCCATGTGGTAGGTAATGTTTGTTGAATGAATGAATAAATAAGTCATGTTTCTGCTGTGATGAGGCACTTGTAGCAGTGCCACACCTCACTCCACCCTCCTGAATTTCTATGTCCTGAAAATTAATATATCTCACTTGTTCTAACAGATTATTACATAGCAAGAGGTCTGGTTGAGGAGGTCTCTTTGTCCTCTTTGAGCCCCAGTTAGTCTTCAACTGGGACCCAAGAAAATTGGTTCATTACAAGTTAGGTACATCCTTGCCTGGGGCCTGATGGCACTGCTTTCTATGTCCAATCTTGTCACCAGCCTAGGATATTTCTAAAACATGTCTCTCCTCATTTTATACAATGTTTGTACAAACATTTCAACAGCAGAACATTTTCAATGTATTATTGAAATTACTTTTATCTTCCACATTGTTTCAGTGACAAATGGTTTGCAAGATTATAAATCTCATGCAACAGTAGTGTCAAGACGACAGCAATCTTTTGCAAAATTCATAAGCATTTTCTGGAAGAAGTTAGCCAGTAGAGACAAGGACTTAAATGCAATACGAGTGTTGTCATTATTGCAGGTGATTATTATTAAACCATCATCTCTATACATTTGACAGTGGCCCAAATAATTAATTGCTGTGTGTTAACTAGTCATTTATTCTGAGTCAGGCCCTACACTAGAGGATAAAATAATAGACAAAACAATTTCTGTCCTTGAAGAGTTTCCAATCTAGTTAATCATGACTAATTATGAATAGAAGTAATAAATGTGTGCAGAAGCAACTTGCTACTAAGCGATTGAGGCTAAATGATACATTTATGCTTAACGTCTGTAGACCAAAGAACTGTGGAGTAGATGGCTTTTAAAGGATGAATGGAGGAACTGTGGTATTTACAGGTAAGAGAAATAAACCTCTCAGAGGAATAGGGATCAAATTTATAAAGATATAATAGATTTATTAAGTGAATTATTTATAATAGTACTTATACATCAAATAAGGAAAATATATTACTTTTCAAATACTTTCAAAGATTTTCTCATGTGTTTAATTTTGAAGTGGGAACGTAAGTGAGAGATGATGAGGTCTTATGAGTGTGACATCTGGTGTTGTCATATCTGATGTCTGATGAGGAATGACAATTGTCTTGCTGGAAGGATTAAACTCATTTAAGATCATGGTTTCTGTCCTATTGGCTAAGAGGAGGGGGAAAATTACTGACTCTTATTTAAACAGTGATGTGCAGCCCAAACCTACATTTCTTTCTAACACTTACATCAGAGGCAATTTTTTTTTCCAGGCCCAGGATTTAATGCACCAGAGCTAGAAAACAGTTTAAAGCCTATAATGAGGAAATTGAATCCGAGAACCCCCTAACCTTTTCAAGACGTTGATCACTTTCTAAATTCATTCTGTATATGGTGAAATTCTCATAGGAGAGAGCAGCACTCCCTCTGCCCCGGTGGCGGTTTGAGCTGTTTATAGTTGATAACGTTCAGGTGGAAATTTGATGTTTGATTGAAGAAAAATAGTGGCAAGCACCATGAAGTGGACCTAGCATGGGGAAGGGGGAAGAAGAATTGGGAGAGAAGAATAAAAAGTTTTCCTAGTTGCATTTTTATGTCCTTGCAATTCTGTTCCATGCAGAAACCCAAAGGGCAAATTCAGGAAGAGTTGTGTGCTCTGAATATATTGGCTTTCCGAAATAGTTTTATATATTGTGAGATGCTAAAACAAATTCTATGCAATCCCCAGGAAAGAGTGTTGGATTCAGAAAAAGAAAAGAATTATAGGGTGCTTTTGATAGTTGTTGTAGGGAGGAGATTGGAGAGAGCAGGTTACTGATATTCAGAGGGTCTTTTTCTTTGAGGATGATCTCAAGAGTCACAGATGACAGGACATAATGGTATCTAAAGACATATATTAGTGTCCAGGCTACTAAATCCTTTGTCGAGGTCAAGGTCAATTCAAACCTTGGGACAACCCTAATCCCTTTCCCTGAGCTCTCTATTTGAACATCCTCAGTGCTGGCAAATCTTCATCCTTTGAAGGACTATTCTGAGGATTAAAAGGGATACTATTCCTAAAGCCCTTAGTGCAATTTCTAGCCCTGAATAAGTGGGAGACATGGCGACTTTTTATTTTGACAATTATTAATATTAGATTTGATTTTTGCAAGCAGTCAAAAGTAATTTAGAAGGGGAGTCTGATGTATAAGGAAAGGGGTCAAGCCAAGTTCTGACAACTGGAGTCCAAAATGCAGGCAAAAATGGTGAGGTTGTTTCATGTGGTTCATAAGCTGAAAGTGAAAGGCTGTATTTCATGAAAAATTACTGGAAAAGAGAAAGCTTCGAAAATATCCTGAGAGTAAATCTGTACCTGCCCAAGGTGACAGTGTACGTGCACATTCTGGTGTGCTCTCTGCAGGGCACTGTGGGCTGTTGAAAGGGGAATAAAAAATAAAGCCAGGGGAGAGTTGGGAGTGAGGGGTGGGGTACAACCCAGAGAAAGCAAGAAATAGCATCCCAGCAGGAGGCCCCAGTGCTGAGGCTACTGTTGCCACAGGTACAGTCCCCCTGCTGCTGGCTGCTGCCCTGGGGACTAAGCAGGAACCCAAGCCTTTCCTTTATGGATGAGCCAGAGGAACAGCCTCTAGCGGTAGCTTCTCTTTTGACTTTGGAGCGCAAGGGGTTTGGGTGGTCAGACATACCTGGGTTTGGATTCTGGCTCCATCATGTATTAGCAATAGGGCAAGTTATTTAGTCATTCTTAATTCACTTATCTTTTTTAAAACAATTGGGGCATTTGACATGTTCTTCAAAGAACTTTCTTCGAAGGGTTTTGATTTTTTATTGTGAAAACTTTCAAAGATTTCACAATTAAACAGAACACTGTACATGATAACCCGCCATGTATTCATAACCCTGATTCAACACCTATTACTTTAAGTCAATCTTGTTTTTTTTCTACTTTTACCCAATACCCCCCATTCTAGATTGTTGTAAAGTAAATCACAGGCATCCTGTCTTTTAATCCATAAATATTTCAGTATGAATCCATAAAAGATAAAGCCTCCTTTTAAAACTATGGCAATTCTATAATGACACCTAAAAATATGATCATTAATTTCATAATATCAAATATCAGCTACCTAGTCAGTGTTCAAATTTCTCCATTAGTCTCGTAATGTTTTTAAGAGTTGGTTCAAATTCAGAGTAAAATATGGTTCATACTTTGCAATTAGTTGATTTGTTTCTTAAGACTCTTTTAAGCAAAGATTCTCCCTCTTATTTTATCCCCTTGCTATTTCTATTTTTTTAATTGAGGTAAATTCCCTTGCAATTTGTTTGTCATTTGTCTTGTAGAGTTTTCACACAGTCAAGGTGTTTTAAAATGTAGGTTTTATGGGAATTCCCTGGCGGTCCAGTGGTTAGGACTCAGCACTTTCACTGCCGTGGGCCTGGGTTCAATCCCTGGTCGGGGAACTAAGATCCTGCAAGCCGTGCAGTGTGACCAAAAAAAAAAAGTAAAAATTAAAAAAAAATAAAATGTAAGTTTTATTATTGTTCAGGTATGGTGAGGCCAACAGATCAGGAGACAATTGTCCCTGAAAAGAGAGTTTGTTACTCACAGTTCCCAAGAGGAAGGGGCACACTGGGTCACGCCGGGCCACGCAAGGCCACATGAGGAAGCATGGGAGTCATCAGGGGACAGTAGTGGGAGGGAAGTGTGGGCAAGAGCTTTTATTGTGGTTTCCATGGAAAGGAAGGTACCAGTTGTCTGGATTGGTTAGTTTGTATATGAAAGATATGCTCGAAGGTGAATTCTTTGCTATTACTAGTAATTGATTAGCCCTGGGAGGGCAGTCTCCCATGGTTTGTAACGCCTCAGTTGTCAAAACATTAGAATAAAAAGACATGCTTATTACATAAGATTTGTCTATTGCATCCCCATGATGTCACTTTATATCTTTCTCTGTCCCCTATGTTTGCTATAAACTGGTAATGAAATCAGGAGGCTTGATTGGATTCAAGTTTAATTTTTTTATGACTTCCATCACAAAGAACATAATATCCAATTACCTCTCTTTTTGTTATGCCAGCAACCATTCAAGAGCAATCGCTAAATTAATTATTTAATTAGGAATTACAAAAGAGGGATATCCTAATCTCCAAAATATACAAACAGCTCATGCAGCTCAATAACAAAAACAAACAAACAAACAAACAACCCAATCAAAAAATGGGCAGAAGATGTAAATAGACAGTTCTCTAAAGAAGGCATACAGATGGCAAAGAGGCACATGAAAAGATGCTCAACGTCTCTAAGTATTAGAGAAATGTAAATCAAAACTACAATGAGATATCACCTCACACTGATCAGAATGTCCATCATCAAAAAATCTACAAACAATAAATGCTGGAGAAGGTATGGAGAAAAGGGAACCCTTCTACACTGTTGGTGAGAATGTAAATTGGTACAGCCACTATGGAGGACAATATGGAGGTTCCTTGAAAAACTAAAAATAGAGCTACCATATGATCTAGCAATCCCATTCCTGGGCATATACCCAGAGAAAACCATAATTTGAAAAGATACATGCACCCCAAAGTTCATTGCAGCACTATTTACAATAGCCAGGACATGGAAGCAACCTAAATGTTCAACAACAGAGGAATGGATAAAGAAGATGTGGGACATATATACAATGGAATATTACTCAGCCATTAAAAAGAATGAAATAATGCCACTTGCAGCAACA
Source organism: Eubalaena glacialis (assembly GCF_028564815.1). Taxonomy (NCBI): domain Eukaryota; kingdom Metazoa; phylum Chordata; class Mammalia; order Artiodactyla; family Balaenidae; genus Eubalaena; species Eubalaena glacialis. The sequence goes on from NC_083730.1 coordinate 14,538,446, forward strand.
CGGATGGACCTAGACAGGGTCATACTGAGTGAAGTAAGTCAGACAAAGACAAATATCATGTAATATCGCTTATACGTGGAATCTAAAAAAAATGGTACAAATAAACTTAATTACAAAACAGAAATAGAGTCACAGATGTAGAAAACAATCTTATGATTACCAGGGGGGAAAAGTGGAGAGGGATAAATTGGGAGACTAGGATTGACATATACACACTACTGTATATAAAATGGATACCTAATAAGGACCTACTGTATAGCACAGGGAACTCTACTCAGTACTCTGTAATGACCTATATGGGAAAAGAATCTAAAAAAGAGTAGATACATGTAGATGTATAAACTGATTCACTTTGCTCTACAGCAGAAACTAACACAACATTGTAAATCACCTATACCCCAATAAACATTTAACAATAAATAAATAAAAATAAATAAAATGTCAGTGTTCCAAAGTGGAAAAAAAAAAAAAAAGAGGGGTATTCTAATTCTACCATTCCTTCTTTATTTATTAGTGTGATAATTTTTTGTAAAGAGAAATGTCTCCTCATCAACTATTTGGTAACCCAGAGATAGATTGTATAGGAAAGGTAGATTAAATGCTTGATTCTTTCCCTTTATTGACCTGTTTTAAAAAATAATGTGTTGGTATCAGCATCCTCTGAAAGTGACCAGTGAGTTTGTTTCATAGATTTAGACATATTTTATTGGTTTCAATCCATTGTATTCTTATTGATGCTGAAGTTGTCGCATTCTGGGCCACTGGGAACTTCTTAGTGTTGGCCCCTCACTCATTTTGACCACTAGTGGTTTACCTGTCTTTTGGGATGAGAAGTGTTTCAGGCTTATATTGTTCATTTCCTGTCCCAGACATGGAATCAACCATATCTCCCAGAAGCCCTGTTCCTTTTAATAGGAGGCTGTATTTAGAGACCATAATCTCATTGCTTTTTGGTGCTCACTGCTTCTGAGCTGGTCATTGTTTCTAGGTCTTATCAATGGATAGAGCAAGGGAATATGTATATAAATAATTGATTGACATTTATTAATTCTCTTTTAAGTGTTGGTTTTCCCTCTCATTTTTTTCTTCTTTACTTAGGTATACTCTCTTTTCAGTTTGGTTGTTGAGTTCATACTGTTAGTTCCAACTCAAATTTATGTACTCAGGTTTGTTTGTTTGTTTTGCTAACTTTTTCAATAATACATCTGCATCACTTTTTCTGTTGCTGGAATCCTGGTTCCCAACTCAAACCAGCATATTATTTATTCATTTGCTTTATCTCAAAATATGTAGACAATAGTCTCAGAATAACAATCGCCAACACTACCACCAACAATGTGATAACTGAAAGCAGATTAATTTTTCAACAGTTCTTTTTGTCCTTAGGTTATATTTCACTAAAGGATGTTCATTTAAATTCTGTGTTTTGGAGTCATTGAAATAATCCCTCTCCGTGTGGTTATGCTGCCAGCTCAGTTCTGCACTAGCCCATTCATTTGCTTCATTTTGCTTTAGACTTTTAAGGATTACACATTTTTAACTTTAAATTTTCTTTGTAGTTAAAGTATATTCAAAGAGGCCTAGCTTTTATCCCTGTCTTCTCCACCTTGTTCCCCTTGCTTCCATTGTTTTATTTTTTGGTTTACATTTTCTTCTTCTTTTTTTTTTTTTCACATAAGCAAATTTTTAAAATATAAGCAAATATCCATTCCCCCTGCCCCCAAGATAAAGGTAGCATACCATTCATGCTTTTTTCCACCTTGCTTTTTTCACCTAATACATGCTACACATCACTAAATAGGACTATATTAAATATTAAATAAAATACCTTCTACAGACTCTTATCCACAATTCCCAAATTCTCAAAGCTCTGAAAACCCAGAATTTTATTATAAGCTTGCAGCAAACTCATTTGGAAAAAATCAGATCTGAACCCACATACAGTTATGTATTGTCTTTATATTTTATACTTACGTGCGTTTAGACTTGATACATTTCTGATGCTGGAATATTTAATATTATGGGTTCAGCTTCATATAGCTTGATGAAGGTGATATATGCACTGTATTAGCTTCCTGAAACCTGAAAACTTTGAATTCTGAAATATTTAGGCTCCAAGGATTTCAGATAATGCATTCTGAACCTTTAATATATAAATCACTGAGTTACTTTTAGTCCCTTTTCTTCTCCCAACACCTGTTTTTGAACTTTTTAAAAAAGAATCTGACTATAGGGCTCAGCCTCCCATTTCAGCATAACCAGGTAAATAATAATGATTCTCTCAGTACAAATTGAATGGGAACCAGAAACCCATGGGTTTTCCTTGCATATGCCAAGCCTGGGGTTCTGAGACTTCCTTCTAGGTAAAGTAACTTCAGGGGCAAAGATTTCTAGTGAGAGGCTTAGAAGACTTAGATTAGTATTTTGAAAATTTAAGTAAAATTATGAAGCAGATACATTTTAAAGAAAATCCTGGCTAGAGTGTTTTCATAGAATTCCCCTACTTTGTTGACCCCTTCTGTGTTAGAGTGTCATAGAATTTTGGGTTGGAAAGAATACAGTAGTCCCCCTTATTCTCAGGAGATACTTCCCAAGACCCCCAGAGGATGCCTGAAACTGTGGATAGTACGAAACTCTATATATACTATGTTTTTTCCTATACATACATACCTATTATAAAGTTTAATTTGTAAATTAGGCACAAGAAGAGATTAACAATAATAACAAATAAAATAGAGCAATTATTAAAATATATTGCAATAAAAATTATTACAATAATTTGAATGTGAATGTAGTCTCTCCCTCTCTCTCTCAAAATATTTTATTGTACAGATTTAATGCCCTTTCCACCTTAACTAAGCACTTACCACGCACTGTGGCCATAACTTTTGCAGTCTGAGATGTGACAGCAAAACTAGCACACATTTCTTTTTCCTTCTTCACAATTTTACAGATAGAGGATTCGTTCTTACTGTAGATGTTAGCCACCTCAGCATATGATTTTTTTTCTTTCCTTATGAAGTGGAGAACTTTTACCTTTTCACTTAAAGGAAGCACTTTTTGGCTTCTCTTTAGCATATCCGAATTGCCAGCATCACTACTCTTGCGCTTTGGGGACATTATTAAGTAAAATGAGGGTTACTTGAACACAAGCCCTGCAATACTGAGACAGTCGATCTGCTAATCAGGGTGGCTACTAATGACTAATGGGTAGAATACAGTGGACAAAGAGATGATTCCTGTCCTGGGCAGGATGGAGTGGGACAACCAGAGCTCTCATCAGCTACTCAGAATGGCATGCAATTTAAAAGTTACAAATTGTTTATTTCTGGAATTTTCCATGTAACGTTTTCGGACAGTGGTTGACCGCAGGTAACTGAAACCAGGAAAAGTGAAACTGTGGATAAGTGGGGCCTACTGTATTGGTTGTTGCTGGGAAGCGTCTTCCAGAAAAACTGGACCAAGCACAACTCAACAAGACGCCTTTCCTAACTTTGCCCATTGCTTTTATGAGGAACCACTGCATTTAGGGTGCTTGAGGTGGGCAGGTATGAACAATAATTATAATACTGCCCTGCTTTATTGTCAAATGGTACTCAGAACTACTACATCATAAACTTTATCTGTGAGGTAACTTAGGCTCAACTTTTTCACAAGTAAGAAAGCTGAGGCCTCTCACTGTGGTAGACTGTATAATGTTCACAGTACTTGTTGCCTCTCCTTGTGAGAGGATTATATGTCCCTGTCCCACTGACAGAGTCCCTGGACTTGCTCTGGCCAGCAGACTGTGAATGGAAGTGACGTGGGCCACTTCTGGGAGAAAGCTTTAGAAGCCAGCATGTTATTTTCTGTGTGCTCTTTTCCCTCTATCACAAAGCCATGACCACCCTGTGATGGATATGTGGTGTGAGTGGGAAATAAACCTGAGTTGTTATAAACCATTGAGGTTTTGGGGTTGTTTGTTACCACAGCATAACCTAACTTATACTGACTGATACTCTTGCCTTTGGTCATGCAGCCAATGATGAAATGTGACGGGGACCCCAGCGTCTGGATGAAATCCTCAAGTGTTTACTAGAGACAACAGTTATCCTTTTGATTTTCTAAAGCTTGATTTCCTTACCTATTCTAATTTCTGAAATAGATTGACATACCTAATTAATATTAATGAAGTTCTTTGAGCTCCTAGGTATATGGCAAATATTAAGTACTAAAGTACCAGCATCTATAGATATAACAACTATTAAGATTTATAAATATGCTTACCATCAGACAGGGAACAAAAACAAGGTGACTGAGAAATTAGTAATCTAGAAAGTAGAAGAAAGATGAAAAGGGAACAAGAGGCCTATCATGATGGATGAATTTGTTTGGTATTTAATTTTCCTTGCTCTGAACTGACAGAGAGGACTTTTGAAAGAAAGGTGCTTTCATCAATCGTTCTCATTTTTTTTTTCACCAGAATAAGGAGATAGGAAGGTTTCATTTTATGAAAAAAACAAACAAACAAACAAACCTCTCCTAGGATGGACTTTTTCAAGTTTAATTTTGACATTGCATCCTTTTGGTCTTATATGCTCATATGAATATGCTGAGTTTGGGGGTTGGGAGACCTCCTCTCTCTCTCTTTTCTCCCCATCCCCCTCTTTTTTCTTCCTCTTCTTTTTCTTTCATTTTATTAAAAGAAAACCCCTAGGGTCTATCTATCATACTAGTGCTTGAGTCCATAAAAAGGTGTGTATTATAAAGGCCCTTGTAGCTCAGGTAGTGACAAGACTTGGGTAGATTACTGAATTCTATATCCTCATGGACTAAATAACCCTAAGGCTCCAGCATATTTATTCCACAAAGATCTGTGGATCTTTGAGAAAATCAATTAAGAGTGGGAGATGACATGATAATAAGGAAGCTGAGAGAATGTGTCTCTTCCAGGAATTCTGTATAGTGCTCCCTCTTATCACAGAGACCTGAGTCAGTGTGTCACGTGCCAGGAACATCTTGCTTCTACTGCCTGTTGAAAGTAGATTTTGTCTCAGTTAAAAAAAAATGCCATGTATATATACCAGGATTCCATAAACATTTATTGAGTGCCTACTGTGTGCCAGACTTTCTAATACTCATTATCAAAATAAGCAATTTGGAATAACTTCAGGATTGGCACACAATTCTGAATTGCTTGGACCCATCTCATAATTATAGAACAATGGAAGAGATTAGAATAAACCCTTGAAATGCACCAATTTGGCTTGGCTTATAAAATCTCAGTTTAAAGTATGAACTGAGAAGGCAAGAAGGACACAAAGGTAAGCACCCAGAGGGAAGAGACTCAAACTGGGCACTGGGATGGTGGTGTCTGGACTTTTGGGCAGCTGGGTGGCCAGGATCAGTTGTGCAAATCCGCCAGCTGAGATACTCATGAACTCACTGACTCACCTTGGGAATTTTGATTACGAAGTAAAACATGCATTTCTTTTGAAGGATGATTACAGTACAGTGACTGTGATGAGCCACACTCTAATAGACTTGGAAGTTACAAATAATGCACACAATTTTTTTAAGAACATGGAGCACATATATTTATATCCACAACCAGCATTCTATTTCACTCTCTAGTTCTGACATAAGTGTAGGAAAAAATATCCTTTATCCTATCCTGGGGCCAGTATGAATTCAATTCTTTAGTCACCTATAATTTGAGGACAGCAAAGTGTTCTTTCCTTTTCATCAGCTTTTTGTCTCTCATAGATGTTTGAACAGGTATGAGAAAAATAAGTTCTGGCAAGCAATAACTTGCAACTGCAGCTGTTTGGGGAAAAAAGAAAACAAGGTAAGTTCAATCCACCACAAAGAGAAGCCTGTTGGCTATTGTCAGAGAAGCAGGATCAAAGACAAAAGTTGAGTTCTTCACCCAGCCTTAATTTACTGTTTTATTACTTCCCCACAGCAGTCTGGAAGGCATAGAGAACCCTTGCCTTACGTAGAAATACTTCTCTGGGCTTCCCTGGTGGCGCAGTGGTTGAGAATCTGCCTGCTAATGCAGGGAACACGGGTTCAAGCCCTGGTCTGGGAAGATCCCACATGCCGCAGAGCAACTGGGCCCGTGAGCCACAACTACTGAGCCTGCACGTCTGGAGCCTGTGCTTCTCAACAAGAGAGGCTGCGATAGTGAGAGGCCCGCGCACCGCGATGAAGAGTGGCCCCCGCTTGCTGCAACTAGAGAAAGCCCTCACACAGAAACGAAGATCCAACACAGCCAAAAATAAAAATAAAATAAATAAATTAAAAAAAAAAAAAAAAAGAAATACTTCTCTGATGAAACACTAATTGGCCAGAGTCAATGGGGCTGGCTGGGCTGTTTCTGACTGTTTTGCTCACAAGGCACCAAGTCAGGAAGGCATTTTTGTGGGCAAGAGCCAAATCAGGTGGGTTTTACATATTGCTATTATAAGATTTGGGAAAGAGACTAGGAAAAGAAAGATAAAAAGATAATTATTGAAACATCAAAGTAAAGCCTCAGACTTCCCTGGTGGCGCAGTGGTTGAGAATCCACCTGCCAAGGCAGGGACGCGGGTTCGAGCCCTGGTCCGGGAAGATCCCACATGCCATGGAGCAACTAAGCCCGTGCGCCACAACTACTGAGCCTGCGCTCTAGAGCCCGTGAGCCACAACTACTGAAGCCTGCGTACCTAGAGCCCGTGCTCTGCAACAAGAGAAGCCCCCGCAATGAGAAGCCCACGCACCACAATGAATAGTAGCCCCCGCTCACCGCAACTATAGAGAAAGCCTGCGGGCAGCAATGAAGACCCAACGCAGCCAAAAAAAAGAAAAAAAAAAAAAAAATTGACCAGTTACAAAAATGGTTTAAACATTTCTTGATTGTAAAGGGAGAAAGTTATGTTGGTCTAGAGCAGGAGTTAGCAAAATATGGCCCATGTACCAAATCTGCTTCTGACTCATTTTGTAAATAAAGTTTTATTGAAATACAACTACACTTGCTTATTTACATAATCTCTGTAGCTCTTTTCATGCTACAACCTTAGAGTTGGTATGACAGAGATCATAGGGTCTGCATAGCTTAAAATATTATTATCTGGCCCTTTATAGAAACTGTCTGCCAGCCTCTAGTCTAGAGATAACCATTGGGCTGGACAAAATTACCCTCGGTGGAAGTTTGTAACACGGATATGTATAGGGGGAAAATTCTTTTTCTATTAAAAATTCACAATAAAAGATCTTAATTTTGTAATAGTTAGAAGAACTTTTAAAATTAAAAAAAAATATATTTTTGGTGGTGAAAGTTGTGAAGCTTCTCTCTATTTGGGTCAGGTTATTAGTGATGCCTGCAGAAGAGAGGAAAGATCAGGTTTAAGAATAAGGCTCTAATGTTAATGGCATCAGATATTAGCCTCTACTAGCCTCTTTATTTAAACTGCAGTTAAGATAGAAAAAGCTTACTCGTATCCCCCAGGGCTGGGGCTGTTTAAAATGCAGGACTGGTTTATGTCTGAGGGCTCCTTCCCAGCCACCCTTCTAAGCTGCTCCTTCCCAAACTACATGTTCTGTGTGCCTTTTTAGCGAACACCTGACCTCAGCTCCTCCCATCTACCTCTCCAGAGTTGTCAGCCAACACTGCCCTACGACCCCGTGTGTGTGCACATCTGTGCACATATACCTGGATGTGGGTGAACACGCATGCGTACACACCCACACGCACACACACAGAGTGCTTTGGCTGTATTAACCTCATAGCTCTCTACATACTTCGTGAATTTCCGTGCCGCCTATGTCTTTGCTTTAGTGATTTCCATGCCTCTTGTGCCTGTTGAAACCACTCATTTGCCTGAAAAATCCAGCTGTGAAGAACATGCTTGGGAAATGTGCTCTTCTGTTTCAGTCTCCTGTTTCTGAGCTTTCATTACCAAGCCTTTGGGTGAATGAGAAGAAATTCACAGGGTCCAGTTAGTGGTCCACTGCCCTGGGTCTTTTGAGCTACATTTTTATTCCTTAGAGGAGAAAATCCTAAATTCACTGCAGGGCTAGAGTCCACAAACCACAGGGAAGTTTTCGACTCCTTTTCAGGCAAGAACTAAAGTCTTTTTAACTTCAACCACAACTTCCCTATAAGTTCTGTCAGGGCGAAGCTAGTGTTCTATTCTTTGAGTGGCCATGAAGGCCCTCAAGGGAGTGGCTGGTATATGAAGGCACGCAGTATGTTTATTGTAAGAAAGAATGAACGAACGTGGCCGAGTGGTTATGAAGGAATGCTTGGTAGGAAGATGAACTAGTGTAGTCAGATCGCTATCCGATGTTCTAGTGGCATATTAGCCTCTGCCATGTCTGGCAATTTCTCTTAGATGATTTGTTTGCAGTGGCTGCATTCCCATTGTCCAGAGCAGGGCTGCCATGTTGCACAACTCCAGTGCATTCAGTGTACAGGCTGACCTGCCATATGCAGCCGGTCCGAGGTAGTGCTAAGAGCATGGATTTCGAGGTACACATTTCCAGGTCCAGATTTGATTCCCAACTTTCAGCATTTACTAGTTTATTGACACTGCTCAAATTCCTGAAAGTTCTTCAAACCTCTGTTTCTTCATCTTTAAAATAGGGCAAATTATATATCATAGTGTTATCATGAGGATTAAACGAGGTAAAGTATGACACTTAAGAAAATAATAAATGCTTAATAAACATGCTTTTCGTGATGTGTGGCTGAGGTTGGTTGTGAATCTTCACTGGGGATTTATGTCACTGTAAACCATTTTAGTATAGAGTGGGCTTTGATGTTGTTTTACATAAATGTGATTGTATTAGTTTCCCAGCGCTATTGTAAGAAATTATCACAAACTGAGCAGCTCTAACAACAGAAATTTATTATCTCACAGTTCTGGAAGCTAGAAATCCAAGATCAAGGTGTTGGCAGTGCTGTGCTCCCCCTGAAGGCTCTAGGGGAAGATCCTTCCTTGCCTCTTTCGGCTTCTGGTAGTTTCTCATAATCCTTGGTGTGTGTTCCTTGGCTGCATCACTCCAATCTGCCTCTGTTGTCACCCTTTCCCTTCTTCTCTGTGTCGCTGTGCCTAAATTTCCCTCCTCTTATGATACCAGTCATTGGACTAAGGCCCGCCCTAATCCAGTGAGACCTTATCTTAACTTGATTGCATCTGCAAAAACCTTATTTCCAGATAAGGTCACATTCACAGATCCCAGGGCTTAGGACTTGAACATACCTTTTGGGGGGACACAATCTAACCCTCAACAGTGAGCATGAACATGATATTGGATGGTGGCAAGAAGGAGAAGGTTCTCTCCAGGAACCTCCTGTATGACCTTGGACGAGTCACTTAACATCTTTTGTCCTGTTTTCTCATTTGTACCGTCTGTGAATTGAGGAGATTGGATGACATACTCAGATCCCTCACCTTTAGCATTTTATGGTTTCATGAAGTATCTCAAATTCCAGATTTGCTGAACCTGAATTCATGAGATTTTTCTGTAATGAGGTCCTGAGACAACTAAAGGAAGGACGGCGTCAGCCCTTACAGGTGAGCTTCTGCGGCATCAGCCAGGGTGGGTTCGCCCACTGTGCTCACCTCCTCTGTGTCCTGGGAGCAGCCTTCCCACAGAAATTTGTTATTTATTCCCTTCTTTCATTGCTAAACCACTGTTATTAAATTTTATTTCTATTTTTATAAAACCTGCCCTCCATTTTAGCAGGGTCTGCTATAGGGTCCAACTTCATTTCAATCACAACTGTTGGCAATTTTTGAACACTGTTAAAAGCCAGTGTAAGACTCACAGAATTGGAGGGGGGGCGGGGCGGGTGGGTAGGAAAGCCCACATAGGGGACTTCAAATGTGTTTATATTCATCTCAAGTCTTTAGAGGCCCGACTCTTCCAGTGGGACCATTGAGGTCCATGTGGTTCATTGGCTAAAAATAGACGTAGAGATTCACATCTCACATGAACCTGAAGTAAGGAAAAAAGAATCCTTTAGTCTAACAAATACTCCATAAAGAAGACTATTTGTTTTGTTCTTATGAAGCAACTGAACACATTTTATAGCCTGAAAGAACACTTGGGGTGCCCCTAGAAATTTATTGTTAAATAACTTTTAAATCCCAATACTATTGGAGTCTTAGAAGTTGCAGTTTTTATTATGAATGATAGCATTACCTAGGGAATAACCACCTGAACCACATTCTTTGTAAGTATTATGTTGACTACGCCAGAAAATTGTAGATTTTTCTGTATACATGCATTAAACAACAGAAACTTGCTAAATTGATTATGCAAATTTTGGAAAATAAGCAAATATTTACTGCGTAAATATTTCTAATATCTACACTCTATATTAGATACCCTAGAAACTATATTTTGCCTTTCTATGAAGTTTTGCAAGTGTGGCTTAAGAAGAAGAATAATGATGATAATAGTCAAAATAGCAATGCAGAATTTTAATTGAGAATATTAAAGTACTCTGGAACCCAATGATGAATATAAATCTCATACAACAATACGGTTAATCTCTTGATTTATTAGGAAAGTGTCTACAAAGGTAAAATTCAGCTCGGTTTCTATTAATATAACACTGATTATGAATTAGCGGCATCTGAATTAATGAGGTTTTATTTTGAGTGAAACTTTACTTTTTAAAAATTTTGTTTTGATTACATAAAATTTTTTTGCAGTTGGATCTGTAATGTCTCCAATAACTGAAAGTGCCACTCAGAGGAACCAAAGCTATCACTGCGAGGGTCTCACTATCAGGGACATCATTTTTAAGACATGCGTTATATTATATATTATATATATTATATTATATTATATCATATTATATTATATTATATTATATTGTATTGGACTCTTACATTATTTGGGATCATTGCCGGCTATTTTAGTCCTGAGCCTGTGGTCTGTTCCACAGCAGTCTGCTCTCTCGTGATGGCTGGGAGGCAGAGTGGTGAAGAACCTGAACCCTGGAGTCAGACAGACCTGAGTTCAAATGACATTTCCACAACTTTCTAGCATGCGACCTTGGCCTTCTTTTACTTGTCGAAGCCTCAGGTTCCACATCTGCAGAATGGATCCATTTTGTAGGAGAGTTAACAGGACTGAATGCGGTAGAGCAGGGACAGTGCTGTTCAATGTCAGCCCGTGGTAGGAACTGGCTCCCGGGAGTGCCCTCTACCCCCGCAGTGCCTAACATTCATAACTGGCTCATAAGCATTGTTCATGAACAAAATTGAAATCACCACTGAATGCACTGCAGGGTTCATGGAGGTAAGACGGGAATGAGCCTCACTTTATCTTACTGTGGGAGAGCTGGTTTGGATTAGAGGATCTCAAAGAGCCTTTTTAAGCTTAATGCTACAGAGCCTGTGTGGTATGATAAGAAATAAATATGTGGTTTTTGTCCCAGACTCCTGGCACAGAGCTCCTAAAACTCATAGAATTTCCTGAGTTTAGGGGTGATAGGAGCATCTTTTTTTATTCATAATGGATTCCTTTCAACCATTCAGCCTGAATTTTTGCAAATGAGGTGACTTTGGGCGAGGTCCTAGATAGCTTCTGGAGGGGGGGGCTGGCCAGAAAGATAGAGTCTTGGTTAAAAGATTGGAACTTTCATCCCCACCCCTTGACCTCTGAGAAGGGGAGAGGGGCTTGAGTTTGTGTCCAATCACCAATGGCCAGTGATTTAATCAATCATGCCTGTGTAATGGGACCTTCAAAAGACCCCAAAATGAGGGAGTTCTGGGATCTTCCAAGTTGGTGAACACACCTGTGTGCCAGGAGGGTGGCGCACCCCAGCTCCACGGGGACAGAGGCTTCTGTGCTCAGCATTCTTCCGGACCTCGCCCCGTGTCCCTCTTCATCTGGCTGTTCATTTGTATCCTTTATAATAAACTGTAACAGTAGCATTTTCCTGAGTTCTGTGAGTCATTCTAGCAAATGATCAAAACTGAAAGCGGGGGCGTGGGAACACAGAATTTGTAGCCAAGTCAGAAGAAGCGTGAGCAGCCTGGGCATCGCCTGCTTTTGAAGTGAAGGGGGTCTTCTGGGACTGAACCCTCACACCTGTGGGATCTGAGCTAGCTCTGGGTAGTGTCAGAATGGAATTGAATTGTTGGACACCCAGTTGGTGCCGGAGAATCAGAGAATCTGAGAGTCTATAAGGACCATTTCTGATAAGTTTTGCAACCTGATCCCCCTGCCCCCAACCAGCACTGTGTCTCTGGTTTCCGAACCATTAACTAGAAGTGCGGACAGAGTTTCTCACGCTTCTAGGCTGTGACAGGGAGAGGTGTGTGTGCAGTGACACTGATAAGGAGAGCCATCTCTCTCCTCTGGACTGATGTTTTCAGATGGGCATCTCGGGGTGAGAAATCAATGGGGTAAATGCGCAACTACAGGACCAAGAGTCAAGAAAATAAAGAAGTTAGTTACCATGGCCAAGGTCATGCTTGAACCGCAAAAGGGGAAGCTGCGTGTAACATCTCTCATAGGTACCATACTTAGTATGACAGCCTTGCAGATACGTTCAAAATACTGCCCGATCCAGACTGAAAATATGTCCCCTACTCCCCAGAATTTTCTCATTCACTACAAATCCCTTCTGGAAGTGGGCAGGGTACAGCAAACATAAATAAATACATGGATAAATATATCTCATCTTCATTATTTTGTAATATATCACTAGGATGAATCTCATTCCAAGAAGCTTCCACTCCCTCAGGAATCATGTCTGCTCCTGTGGTTCACGCTTTCAATTTTGAAATGCTTTCCCACAAACCATTTTCTTTCAGGTTCTGGGCCTATGAAGCGAAATTAATTCACTCTCCTCTTTTCTGTGGTGTCAGCTGAGCCCTGTTAAGTTGGATGCTAGAGGACATGTGTTATAATGCTCCATGAGAACTAAAAAATATTTTCCAGCTTGTAAATTGCTTTTTGTTTATTTAATTTTGTCTTTCACGGACTATATATTCAGCATATGCCTCTGGGGTCTTTTATACATTAACAATTCAGAAACCACTGACCTATAATCATATTAAAACTCTCATTTTATCTCCAGTTTACCCATAATAGAATCCTGTTACATGAGTTGGGCAGAAGCCTTGTGAATAGATAATCTCGTCTCTAAAATGCTAGGGCTTTAAGGAGTAAGTAGGGGTTGTAAATTCAAATTGTGAGCCATTTCATTATCGTACATTCTGTCATTATGGTACGATTACAAAGCATTTCAGAGTTTATTAGTTAATTTATTTAGCCATCTCCTGATCAGTTTAGTTCTTTTTTTTGGTCAGGATTGCTGACCCTTCCAACAGGTGAAAATGAAAGCAGTTCATAGTGAAAGAAACCCCTTCCAGTTTCTTCGCAGGTGTTGAATGAGACCTGGGCGTCTCATGTCTCAGTGATTCAAAATCAAGAGGCCATTTCCACAAGCACCTGGGGGCTGGAATATACCACTTAAGCCTCTTGTCCATGTAAAAAGGTAGTTTAAACCCGGGACATTTGAAGGCTCGGCTGAAATTTGTTTCTCCAGCTAAGCTTTGCCCTTATTAATCATGGAGTTTAGTCCCTTGGCCTGTTTCTGAGTGGAAAACCAAAGTGTTTTAAAACAACAATTACGCTGAATGTCTGCCAGGTTTTGATTATCCATATAAGTCGTAATGTCAAGTTAATGACAGTTTGATCTAGATTTCATTATTTAGTTTTATTGAGAGCTGTATTATGAGAAAAAAGGGAAACAAGCCAAAAGCTGCAGCTATACACAGCCATTCAGTCAACCTTCTGTGTGCACAATTGTTTGGAATACCGCGTGGTTAAGCCAACTGGATCATTACAACAGCAAACAGAATCGACCATGTAGCAGCATATTTATTTTGGCCACGTTAGGACAAATGAGGTGATGTTTTAAGGCAATGTAACCAGTTTACTGAATGGGATGATCTTAGTGGATGCAAACAGGATATGGCATTAGTTATTTTTCCCCTCACGGCTTTGTCAGCTCTCTATTTCCTGACCTATGACAGCACCACGGACAAGTCTCATGGCTTTTGGGTGGCTTTCAGTTATAAGAATCATCTCACTTGGGTAGCTGTGACTCATTTTTCAAGAGTTAAAATGTCTGCTGTAGTCTAAAGCAAAACTTCATTCTCCCATTCAATCCAAAGCTTCTTCCTTCCCCACCTCTGGCCTCACCTCTGCTCAGAGACACAGTCAGGAAGGGCTGGTTCTTTCCCTTCTTTCCCCTTTCCTTGCCTTCCCACCATCTTCTTGAAGACCCCCCTCCCCAGCCTCTGTGAGGGGTCTCTCAATGGCCACCCACTTCCAGCCTGGAGTGGGAGGAAGCTCTCCCTCTGCCCCTTAGTAACTTTCTCCAATTATTCTTTCCTATTTCTAGTCTTTCTTACTTAAGCTGCAGATGGACGACAGGGATTTTGCTCTGATTCCTCTCAGCATTGGGTTGTCCTCACAATATATTTCAACACGGAAAGTCCCATTAAACATCTGTTCACAGATACATAGACCATAGCACAGGTATATTCCAGGGCAGAAACTTCACTGCATGTGATCAGAGAGTTCTTCAAAGCCTAATATAATTCTTGGGAGTTCTTTAGTTTACTAGGAAAGAAAGAAAAGACTATAGAAATAAGTGCTGAGAAGAATAGCCAATGTTGAGCTTTGATGCTGTTACTTTGCACGTATGGCCCAGAGGATCTGAGGAGTTCTTAGATGATCTCCCTTGTGCACAGAAGGTGATGTTGGTGTCCACATTGGCTCGAGTGGTTCCCATTTCTCAGAGGCAGAATCAGGGCCAGCTGTCTCCTCTTGGTTCCACCTCTTGTGTAGTGGGTGGTCCGAATAATATGAAGGGGAGTCCTGAACTTTGTGCTGTCTTTAATTTGATTCTATTTTCATTTGACTACTCTGTTGGGAACATTAAATCAATGTGCATGATTTTTGAAGAATGTGATCTAGAAAATTCAATTATTGAGTGTCTGGAAGGGTTTCAGAGATTAAAGTGCTGTGTAAAGATGTGTAAGCATTTATTATTAAAATTAAATAAATGTTTGCTCCATACAATTAAATTGCATTGTCACATGGTTTGTATAACTCCTCAAGACACGTTTTGTGTTATTTTTGTTTCAACTTTTCCTAATTCCCCCAGCTGGGATTAGAAACTGCTTTCCTCTGTTGCTCCCATAGCTTTTTCTTTATACTTCTATTTTAGCTAGATTCAATTCAATTTGATTTGCTTTAGTTTCAAATAACACTTACTAAGTGTAAACTGTGTGCTAGTTACTGTTTTAGGCCCCGAGGAACAAAAAATTGAGCTGTACCTTCCAGCAAACATCTAGAGCATGTGTAAGTGTGTGTGTGTGCATTTGTGTGTGTTAAAATGAATGCAGTTGGGTCCATGGGAAGAACAAAATTCAAAGGAGGCAGAGGGAAGGGAATACCTATCCATGGTCCAGGTGCTGAAAAGTTCAAAGATGAACGATTTTGGCTGCATTGAATTAACTATGAATGCTTTCAGCAAATCTGTGCCCCTTCCCTTTTGGAAGGATTCAAATCTTTCTGGATGGGTGGTTGGCGAAAATACTCCTCTTACAGCCCCCATGGAAGAGGCACAACAGAGAACTATGGTAGCAAAATTTTCCTCTCACTAGTTTTGCCCTTGAACTTGGTGAACACAGTTCTGCAAATTAGAAATTATTTCTGAGGTTTCCAGGTTGTTCAGTTTTCCAGCAAGTGTGCCAAGCATGATGGCAACCTTCTTCCTGGAGTCAAGCAGTTTTCTTCACTTGCTCATAACTCTGACTTGTTTATTGAGGGTTGATCTGGAATATTAAGCAGTTGGTATTCAGGAAAAAAAATTGGTAATGAACAACATTCATGGTTATAAAGTCATTGCAAGTGGAAGAATTGGAAAGTCAAGATTTTGGCCTTCCCCTTTGAGTATCAGCAGAGATTTTAAAAAGGAAAGACATTAAATAAACTAAACAAAGCCAAACAAATTACATATTAAAGTTAAAATACAAAAAGACATCATAATATTCACAAACTATTTGCCTTTCTTAAAAAGCAGGGTAGGTGTCGCCCACATTGTAGATATTTATTATTGAAAGTTTGGATTCTGGAAAGGATGAGAAAAACATCTTCCTGTTTACTTCTTATCTATAAACATGTTTCACGGCCTATTAAATGCTCCTCAGAAGCAAAAACATTTTTTAAACCATTTTTGTGAGGCAGTGTTTGATAGAATATGAGGTTAACTGAGTGTAAAAGACCAATAAAATAAATAAATGGTGAAAGATGGGGTAAAAGAAAGCAAAGGGAAGGATTACAAAACAAATGGAGTAATTTCCATTTTTTACTTGCTTTGGAACAAATCATGGAGGCTGTGAATTTTCATTCCTTGAGAATTTGAAAGAATCTATTAGTAAAATGATTTGGTTCTGGAACTTTTGGGGGGAAGTAGTTCTTTAATAGTATTTTCAGTTTATATTATTGTTATTGCTCTAGTACATTATATTATCTCTGGTTTCAATTTTGGAAATTTACATGTTTTCAGCAAATTGCCAGATTTTGAAATTTATTAGCATAGAGTTGAACATGGTATGAGAATTTCATATGCATGTCTATGCTAATCTATTTAAATTTCCTTCCATGTTAGTTGTTGCTTACTTTATCATTTCTAAATTTGTGCTATTTCTATTTGTTTCGTCATTTAATTTGTAAAACATGGCCTATTTTGCTTATTTTTCCTCAAATATAAAGCTCTTGAATTCGTTGACCAGTCCCTAATGTTATTATTTTGGGATTTCTACCTCTTTTATTTTCTTCCTTTTTTCATTTTAGGTATCATATGATCTTTTTCTAGCTTCCAAATTCAAATGGTTATATTTTCTCTTTTCAACCCTTCTTGAATAACAGTGAGAGTTTTTAAAACTTTTAAATTTGTGTTTGGGTACAATTTTGGCTAAATACCTTAAGTTTTAATATGTATGGTTCTAATTTCTGTTTCTTCTAAACAGTTTGTATTTTTATGGTAACATAATAAGAAGTGTATTTATTGTCAAATAGTGAAGGGTTTTTCGTTTAAACTTTTATTACTTTTTTCAATTGTCGTTGTAAGAGATTAGGACCTATACAATTTTTGCTATCTGGAATTGATTGAAATTATCTTCTTTCTTACTACATATTTAACTATTTGTGTGTGCGTGTATACATACATACATGTACATGTATATATATGTGTGCATGTGTGTGTGTGTGTGTGTGTCCCATGAATGCTTGTGAACTTACATTTTTAAACAAATTCAGTTTTTAGGTCAACCTTAAGTAAATATATAGGTCAAATAAATAGTTCCTAGACTTCTTTTTTAACTCTACAGTATCTTCTTCCTTCTCAGTGTACAAACACATTTAGGTCTCTCCCAGCCTTGGAAACTTCTCTCAATGACGTTACTCCTTCGAAGTGGTCCTGGCTCGCCCCTTACCTGCACTGATAAGTATTTGGATGTGGCAGCTACACTTACTAACTTCGGTACTCCACTGCTCAGCCTCTCTTTATTTTCTTAAAATTCAAACCTGTATAAACAAAAAGGATTTACTGTATAGCATAGGGAAGTATATTCAATATCTTGTAATAAACTATAATGGAAAAGAATCAAAAAAACAAAGACTATAGATATATACATATATATGTATAACTGAATCACTTCGCTATACACCTGAAACTAACACAATATTGTAAATTAACTATAATTTTTAAAAAAAGAGAAAGAAAAAAAATGAAAATTTTAAACATTCATGGAGGACCCTCTGAGGTAGGTGTAGAGGTGTGATCCATGAGATCCATGACCTCAAAGAGCTTGAATTGGGTCTGAGTTCCAAAGTTTGCATCAGGGTTCTTTGATTTGGCTTGGTAGAAGCTAGTTTCATCCCACGGCTAGTTAGGAAGGGTGTAAAACAAAGATAGAGGAATGACTTCTCTGAGTAGAGGCTTTATTACATCCTTCCCTTCTTTCACCTTTGCCAGGAGAATAAGAGTGGGGAGGAGAAGGCTGACAGCTTTGAGCGTCTCTGGCCTCGAGAGTAGAAGAGTGTAGAGCAGGACCAGTCTCCATGAAGCTGGGAGAGAAAGCCATCTATGAAGCTGCCGAAAACTTTTGTTTCTTCAGCTGGGTGTAGTTGGGACCCAGGGAAGAGAGCCAGAAGTTTGGCTGATAATATGTCAGGTCTTCCACCCAGGGTGGGGTTCCTATTTCTTCTCCATCTACTTATGGGGACACACCACCCTTTTTGATGCACTCAGAATCCCCTGCCTTATCTGTGTTAGAGATAATATTTTGAGGGCACCATCTTGGCCCATCTCAGCCCCAGCTGACACCTTGCAACCACATGAGAGATCCTGGGCCAGAACCACCTAACTTAGCCGCTCCTGGATTCCTAACCCCCAGAAACTAGGAGCAATAATAGATATTTTTTTAAGCTGCTGAATTTGGGTATAATTTGTTACAGCAGTCCATACTATAACAGTGCATTAGAGCTTTGCAAAGAGGTACAATGAAGGCTAAGGAAGGGAGCGGTCACATCCCTGTGGGAGAACAGTGAAAGCCTCCGATGGAGGTGTGTGGCATTTGAGATGGGTCTTGCAGAGAACTGGGCACGTATGTGCATATGGAGAAGAGAAGTAACATTTCAGGAGAAAGAACAAGGAGATGGAAAAGTGAAAGTCATGTTCAGGAAAGAGGGCAGTGTCAGTGATCTGCCTCTGTGATGCACGTCAGAAACTGGTGGGAGATGAGTCAGGAAAGGTGGGCTAGCACTACAAAGAAAGCACCTGTGTGCTTCCTCTTTCTCGCCCAAACCCGTAAGGACAGCCATTCTTCATGGTTTAGTCCTTGGACCTCTTCTCTTTCTTAATGGAGTTCCTTGGTGATCTCATTCACACCAATTTCTACCTGGGTTGTTTTAAAATCTAATCCAGAGCAACCCTTAGTGATTCAGTCTCACATCTCCACTTGCTTGCTGATCTTTTCCTCCTGGATACGTTACCGGCCTCTCAAATGTTTTTGCCTCCTAAATCCATCTTCATCTCCAGCCATCCTCCTTGACTGACTGCCTTAAATGTAAGGGATGACACTGCTACTGTTGACACCACCCAGGTTGTTTTCCCTGGACCACTCATCTGGGCAGAATTGCGAGAATCCAAGAGGGAAGCTTTCTAGCGGGATGTCTCCAGGGACACAATTTAGTGCCACTGATTGGAAGCCTGTGGGACAATTCAGAGGAAGCATCATCCACATTGCTACTCCTCACCCCATATACACATGTTATATGCTTCCTTGTGACCCTCTGTAGATGACTGTTTTAGATCACATCCAAAGCAGCCATTTTCCTTTAATTCTAACCCTGAATGCAGCTGTTCTAGGTGTAGTGTATCCATCCTGGGCAGTGTAGATGAGGTTACTGAGAAGTTTAGTCCTTAGGCTAAGAACCTGGTCATCCCATTGGTATCTTTCTGCAATTAGTTATCAAGTCTCATCCATTTTATCTCCCCTTGTCTCTCGTTTTCAGCCAGACCCCCTTCCCTAAGTGGTCCTGATGGTGCTGAGAGATTCTCAACCTGGCTGCAAATTAGAATCCCTGGAGAGCTTTCAAAAACTCCCTTGGGCCTCACTCAAGGCCAATTATATCAGAATATCTGGGGTGGAGCCTAGACAGCTTATTGTTTAAAAGTTTATCCCAAGATTCTACTGTGTAGTCAGGTGGAACTCCACTGGTGGACAAGGAAAAGCGTTGCCTTGAGGGATAATGCTGACCTGGTCTTTAATTATGCTGACCTGGGGAAATCATTGACACCTTCTGAGAATCAATTTGCAATTCTATAAAATGTGATAAAAGGTTCCTAGCAAGATTATTGAAGAAGCAAATGAAACAGTGGGGTGAAAAGGCATGGTAGCTGTAAAGAAGTTAGGTACTGTTGTTATGATGGTCACACTCTCACTGCTCCCAGTCTAATGCAGGTCCTAATCACCTTCAGGGGCCCTGGGTAAGGGCTCTCTAGCTGAGCTTCTTGCCTCCAGCATCTCTGCCCTTCAATTCATCATCCTCACATTGGGGCCAGATCAGCTTTACCATGTCACAGTCTTTCTCAAAAACCATCCTGCTTTTCATTTCCTACCAAACCAAGTCTACTACTCTAGACATCCTCAAATCAAAACCCAAAGTGCTTTCCTAACCTTCTCTTCTGTTTCCTAAATGCAGCCTATCTGTATCCAACCACCAGCCAGCCAGCCAGCTAGCAAACACTGGAGATCCTATCGTATGGCAGCATCTATCTGCGGAGAAATGCAACGATGAACCAGAGATAGGTGAACCGAGAAGCTGACTGAGAATAATTTCATAGAAGAATTAGTTTTAGTTAAATATAATCTCCAAAGACATCTTTAATTTTCCCACCTCTCTGCCTCTGCACTCTCCAATGCAACAGTGTACACAATGCAAATTGGGTCTTAAGTGGTTCTTGAACAAACTTTAAGAGATAAGCGAACATAATGTCATTACTAAATGGTAGAATAAATGGTGTCTATTACCCATGTTTTTTGAGAATGACGGTAGTTGGCTGGGCTGGCTTCAGGGACGTGTGACTTGTGCAGTCACACGGGACCCCACACTCTGAAGAGTCCCATGCTTGGCTTAATGCTCTGCTGTCACCATCTTGAAATTTTTAATAACTTTGGGGCAGGGGACCCACATTTTCATTTGTTTTTTAAATTGGAGTAGAGTTGCTTTACAATGTTGTGTTAGTTTCTGCTGTACAGCAAAGTGAATCAGCTATACGTATACATATATCTACAAATTATATAGGATGTACTGATAGCGAGTGACAGTGTTTGATTATTCATTTATGCTATTTTTGTTTTATTGTTTCAAAAAGAATTTAAGGCAGCATAAATGATGACTAAAATGGAGGAAGATAAGTAGCTTTTTACTGAGGCAAAGGAAAAATAAAATTAGGAAGTTAAGATGGAGCTGGACTGAGTGTATTACATTAAAGTCAAGATGGGCTTCTAGCAGTCCAATTTGCCTGCTAGAAGTTGCACATGAATGGGGTTTGAAGACTTTCTAGCAGCCACTGTGAGGAGGGAAGAATGATAGGCTGTATCCATGGTCAGTGGCTCAGGAAGAAGCACAAATATCCCTGATAGGAGACCACAGGGAAATCTGTCTCACGGGTCTTCCTAACTGGGACACGGTACAAAAGTCTTTAGGGAACACTACTGGCAACATCCATACCATGAACCCAGCAACACCTGTCACAGGGCCAGTTCTTTTAATATACCTCACACAGTATCAGCACACAATTCAAGGTTTATCAGATGAGAGGGGCTCAGTACTGAATAAGGCTGAGTGGGTGAATGGATGAATAATAGGGGACAACATGAATCAAATAGGTGTCTAGCTCTGCTGGTCTGACTTAATTCAAGGATAGATTTTGGGGTATTTTGAAGAACAGATAGGCTCTCCATATTATTTAGAGAACCTGCGAAAAGAAATGCTATTTCTCTTTTGTGTATCAAAGGACACTATCAGTGGAGTGGAAGGGCATCCCACAGATTGGGAGAAAATATTTGCAAATCACATATTTAACAAGGGATTAAAATCTAGAATATATAAAAATGCTTAAAACTCAAACAAAAACCAAACAACCTAATTAAAAAATGGGCAAAAGACGTGAATAGACATTTCTCCGAAGAAGATCTACAAATGATCAATAAGCACGTGAAAAGATGCTCAACATCACTAATCATTAGAGAAATGCAAATCAAAATTACAATGAGACATCACTTCATACCCATTAGACTGGCAATAAAAACAAACAAACAACCAGAAACAAATGTTGGCAACGATACGGAGAAATTGAAGCCCTTGCGTACTGTTGGTGGGAATGGAAAATGGTGCAGCTGCTGTGGAAAACTGTATGGCAGTTCCTAAAACAAAACAAAACAAAACAAAACAAAAGAACTACCATATGATCCAGCAATCAGCAATTCCATTTCTGGGTATGTACTCAGCAGAATTGAAAACAAGGACTCAGATATTTGTACACTTATGTTCATAACAGCATTATTTACAATAGCCAAAAGGTACAAGCAACTCAAATGTCTGTTTGATGAATGGATAAATAAAATGTGGTCTATACATGCAATGGAATATTATTCGGCCTTAAAAAGGAAGCAAATTCTGATACAGGCTACAACATGGATGAACCTTGAGGACATTATGTGAAGTGAAATAAGCCAGTCACAAAGGGATAATACTGTATGATTCCATTTACATGAGGTACCCAAGAAGTCAAATTCATAGAAACAGAAAGTATGATGGTGGTTGCCAGGTGCTGGGAGATGGAAGAATGGGAAATTATTGTTTAACGAGTGCAGAGTCTCAGTGTGGGATGATGAAAAATCTCTGGAGGTGGGTGCTGGTCATGGGTGCACAACAAGGTGAATGTACTTAATGCCACAGAACTGTACACTTGAAAATGGTTAAAATGGGAAATTTTATGTTATGTATAGCTTACCTCAATAAGAAAAAAATGCCATTTCTCTCTGTTGGGCCTTTGAAACTCTGCATGGCAGTCAATGTAAGGTTATTAGTTCTAACAATACAATATAAAAACTGTGGAAAATCAAAGCATATGTGTAGAAGTGGCATATTGGTATGATTTTGGCTATTAGTAGCAGAAAACAACACAAAATGGATTTATGACCTCAGAAAATGAGAAATATGAAGTGAAGTCATCACCTGGCCCTTTACCCTCCTTCTACCTCTAGAGTGTTCTCCTCAGGGGACCTCCCCTCATTGTTACAAGATGGTTGCCCCCATCCTGACATCATATACAGATCAGTAACATCCAGCAGCAGAGAATGAACGGCTTCTTCTTGGTGCAACTTTTGCATAGTAAGAACCCTTTTCTACAAGCCTTCCAGCCGACTTCCTCTGTGTCTCATTGTCCAGAATTTCGTCACACGCTCATCCTCAAACCACCAGAGAGAGAAATGGCACCACCGCGTGTGACCACAGGACTAGGCAGGATGGTCAAAGTCCCACGCGTGGGGTGGACGCTGGAACAAAAGAAGGGGGATGTGCCCCGTGGAAGAAGAGCACAACAGACCTCCAACAGGTCACAGTCGAGCCTTGAGAAACAGGATCCTGGGCAACTTACCTAAACATCTCTGAGCCTCAATTTCCACCACTGTGAACTGAGGATAACAACGCCTGCCTCGACTGGGGGGCTGGGAGGATTAACTAAGATAGTGTTTGCAAAGCACCTAGTATAGTGATTATACACACTATTGTATTGATCATTATCTCATTACTGATACACGCATTAAACGCTTCAGAAATGGTAGCTGTCATGACTATTTTTCTTCTCCCAGGAGTGTGAATGCACAATTGCTGGGCTATCTTCTTTTTTTTTTTTTTTAGCTGCACTGCGAGGAGGCTTGCAGGATCTTAGTTCCCTGACCAGGGAATGAACCTGGGCCCCCAGCAGTGGAAGCATGGAGTCCTAACGCCAGGGAATTCCCTGGGCTGTCTTCTTGGGAATTCCCTGGGCTATCTTCTTTAGCTTACCTAATGCAGGTAAATACTCAGGAAATAAATGGCACTTGGATATTCCACCATGGGCTGTGGAGTCCAATTCTGTGAGTCCTAGGGTGTATTAGTTTATTAGGGCTGCCAAAACAAAGTGCCACAAACTGGAGGACTTAAACAACAGAAATTTATTGTGTCACAGTTCTGGAGGCTAGAAGTCTGAGATCAAGGTGTGTCCCTGTGTCTTCACATCATCTTCTGTACATGTCTGTGTCTAAATTTCCCATTCTTATTAGAGCCAGAGTCATACTGAATTAGGGACCACTTTAATAAGAAAGTGTAATTTCCACTCATTTTAACTTGATTACCTCTGCAAAGACCCTACTCCAAACACTGTCACATTCTGAGGTACTGGAAGTTAAGACTTCAATGTACAAATTTTGAGGGGACACATTTCAACCCATAACATACAGTAAGAATTGCGATGGGGATCTATTTTCCTGAAAAGCACAGGGTGAGAATTGTCAGGTCAGGTCGGAACTCTTCACCCCACCCACACCCATGCCCCTCCCAAACTCTTTATTTTAAATGGATTTGGAAATAACCCTAAATCCCACTCTGGCTAAGCTGGAGTAACGGGGTTGTAACAGATTTGTGAAGTAAAAACGTAGAGAAAATCCCCTGACAGGGGTTGTAGGGAGCATGAATCTGGAATGGACAAAAGAAACTCCTGTTTGGTCATTTTGAACACTTATTAAGCCCTGACTGTGTGCAGGGCATGGGCTCTCTATTCTGCATGATGCTGTGGGGCGTGCTGTATGCCAGGGTGGAAAAGGTGAGTAAACAACAGTTCTGGTCTCTGGGGACCTACTGATGATGTAGATATGTGAGAAGCTATCAATCATGTAAGGCAGAAGACAGGAAGTGCTAAATAAAAGAATAACCAATGGGTCCTAAGAGTGCATGTTGCCGAATGCAAGTTCATGTGCCGGATGCAGAGTGAGGCCAAAAAAACCGAAACATCTGAGTCTGGATCGGAGAAAGGTTTACTGCAGGGCCGAGCAGGGAGAACGGGTGGCTCATGCTCAGAAACCCTGAACTCCCCAATGGTACTGGGGGGAGAAGTTTTTATAGGCAAAATTTGGGGTGAGGGCTGCAGGGTGTGTGACTTTGCTCTGATTGGTTGGTGGGCAGGGAACAGGGTGGTGTTTCAGGAATCCTGTGCTCAGCCTGGAAATTACCATCCTCCACCTGGGTGGAGGGCCTTAGTTCCTGCAGAAGAGATCAGAGATATTGTTATGCATATTCCTTGAGGAGGCACCAGTACCCTGACCCATCGCTGCACTATTGTTTCTTGATTGTTCCTCTTTTGTTTCTGCATTCCTTCCTCTCTCTGATTAGCAACTGTTTGAATCTGCTCTTTGGAACTCTGGAAGGTGTAGGAGGGTGAATGAAGCCTATTTACTACTAACAGGAAATGGGGGGACAAAGAAAGGATTTGTACCTGGAGGGCTTCACAGGGTTTCACGCACAGATGGTAAAAATGAATCTGGTTGGAGAAATTTGAGTAAGCTTTGAAGGGACGGAGGGTCAGGGTGAGAGGCAGTGATGTAAACACCCTTGGAAACTTTGAAAGCCCTGAATCTTTGGGGATTACAATGATAAACATAGGTCATGTAACTGCACAAAGAAATGGCGAGGGTAAGGATAAGAAAGAGCGGATCTGCTTGAAATCTTGGGGGACACTTGGGGCCCTGCAGGATTGTGAGCCACAGTGAGGCTTAGAAGCCATTTGCTAACCCTGAGCTACAATAGGGGAAGCTTGGAAGAGACAGATGCCTTTAAACCAAATCAAAGGGAATTGTCTTGATCCTGGTTGATAGGAGGAGTCTTGGTGCAGAGATTCACGGGAGGTGCTTTGGGTTCTACAGACCTGGGTCAAGTTTACATTCACCATTTACTGGTCATGTTAAGTTGGGCAAAGTGCTTAAATTATCTAGGCATCAGTGTCCTCATCTGTAAAGTGGAGACGTTCACACTGCTGCTAACGTTCTTTTAAGGATGAGTGGAAAATGGTCAGCAACACCAGCTGCACACAGGCTCAATAACCGTTCACTGACAAAAAAGGGATTATAGGTATTTACTGATTTTGGACTTGATTGATGTCCTGTAGTTCCCTCGCCCTGTGGCAGAATAATCTGTGCTCTTTAAAACAGACGAATATGTGACCTTGTCAAACTGCTGTGGACCCTGTGAAGCGGGGGAGGTGTCAGAAGAGAGTGAAGGAGAAGGTTTAGGATCTGGTAGGGGGTCCTTTACTCCAGGACCCCCCCCCCCAGCACACTCCACCCACTGGGAAGAAAGGGAGGTAACAGCAGAGGAAATACATTAAAGCCGGAAGAGGTAGGAAGTATGTGAAGAACGTCCTATTTGGCATCATCATTCACTGACCTCTGAAAGGTCTGACCTCTGGGGGATGTCAAGGGTGCCATCTCTCCTGACCACTAGAGGGTGCTCTGACTTGATCCTCTGGATCCAGAAGCACAGAAACAGATGTTTGGTTCCTTTGAGTTTGAATGATTAGGGCAGGAGGTGGCTGAGAACAGAGACAGTGGGAAGAAGAGGGTGGGTGAAGCCAGGTCTGGACCTGGAGCAGGTATGGGGTGCCAGGTCAACTTGGGTAAGATGAAGGCTAGGGATGGAGCACAGAAGAATGGATCCTGGAGAGTCTGGAGGCAGCTTTGGGGACCCACAGGACAAGGCCTTGGATCCAGACCTGGGTCTCGACAAATGGTGATAGAACATCCTCATTCTTTTTCCCTTTTTTCTCAAAGCTGCACTTTTGCCCTAACTGGCAGCCGGAGCAGCAGATTTAGTGGCCAAGTGAGGGGAGGGGCCAAATGGATGCCAGGAACATGACAGCCGATGGAAAGAAAAGACAGGGAAGGCAGTAGGAATGGCACGGGTGATAGAAGGTGGAGGTGCTGTGGAGGGAGAGAGGATAGGACAGAAGATGGAGGTGACACACAAGGGCGTAAGAAAGGAGCTACGCTTTCCAATCCTTTCCTGGCTGATCAGCAGTGGCCACTCCAACCCATTAGTCAGCGAGAACAGTGTCTCATATTGATTGTACAAGGAAGAGAGTTCATTTTATAATGATTTCCTTCCACCAAGCTTATAGCAAAGACACTAGCAACTTACTGGTGGGAGCGAGGATCTCACTCAACCCCAAACTATACGAATGTGATGAGAAAGCAGCAGGTACCTGCGGCTGAGGAGGGTGTCCGGAGGACCACGGCATCACACTGTAAGCTGACACTCAGCCAGGACACACCAAAATGGCCGTCTTGTTTATGGTCATCATCCAAATTGATTGGTGGATGCCTATGCCTATAGCTGTTGACTATCATCCCTGCTTGTGGCCACATAATTCTAACCAACAGTTTGGGAATGTGTATTGTACATCTTTAATAAGATGAGGTTAAGAAAAAAGATGGCTTTGTTCAACCCATTGCCACTTTTAGAAAAGCAATCTGGATATGGTTCCTATGAAATCCTTTGGAGTTTCCAGAATACTTCAGTTATTTTGTTCCAGATGAGGCTTCATTGTCCATAGATAGTACCTGGTTCTAAATAGGTAAGAGATTAGACACTGTTTCAAATATAGTAGCTCTCTCACATAGAGGACACCTTACTGGAATAATTAGTCTGTTGAGATTGGTTTATGTAAGGCCCCCAAATAAAAACCAGTCTTGAAATGTGCACTGTCTTTAGCAATCGTTAACAGTAAACTATCTTCGACTACATGTACCTGAAGACCGTTTTTTTACACTTTTAAAAAGACTATGTGTACTTTAAGGTGGCAAAAATCACATAAGGGAAAAGTAAATTTGCAAATTGAGAAAGAAAAACTCACTCTTTCTCCTGGTTGGTTCTCCTTTACTTTCACATATAATACTTCACTTCTGACACTTCTGGTCACCAAATGTGTGGGTTTTTTCCCCAAGGTAAGTAATTCTCTGTGACACCAGCTGGGCGGCCTTATGATTTAACTCAGATCTGACACTGGAGAACTGGAGTTACCTGGAGATAACGTCAGATCCCAAAGGTGAGGGATTCAGTCCTAGAAGACTGCACACCCCACAACTTCAGACGACACTCACAAGTCCAGATTGTCCCCTGTGCTTCTGACCAGTCAGCTCTAAATCAGAGATTCCCTCCTTAGGTTTGATTAATTTGCTAGAGCAGCTCACAGAACTCAGGGACACCGTTTACTTACTGTTTACCAGTTTCTTATAAAAGGGTACAATAAAGGATACAGCTGAACATCCAGATGGAAGACGTGCACAGGGCGAGGTGTGTGGGAAGGGGTGAGGAGCGTCCATCCCTCTGCAGGCCACCCCTCTCCAGCACCCCCACGTGCTCACCAACTGGAAGCTCTCTGAACCCTGTACTTTGAGGATTTTTATGGAGGATTCATCACATAGACATGATCGATCCGTAATTGCACTTCTAGCCTCTCTCCCCTCTTTGGGGGAATATGGAGTGGGGCTGAAAATTCCAAGCTTCTGATCTTGGTCTTTCTGGTGACCAGCCCCCATCCAGGAGCGCACCCAGGGTGACCTCATTAGAACAAAAGACATTCCTATCACCTTGATGTCAGGAACCAGCATCAAAGACCAAATATTAGAATAAAAGATGCTCCTAGTGTACTTCTCACTTAGAAAATGACAAGGGTTTAAGGAGCTCTGTGCCAGGAACTGGGGGCGTGGACCAATATATATTTTTTCCTATTATTTCATACAAATCTATTTGGTTTAACCACCTATTAGGAAGGATGATAATGTGTTTGGTTAAATATGCCTCTTTGGGTTATTTACAGCACATGAAAGCTGTCTAAATGTGGCTCCTACTTCAGTGTTTTTAAACAGCTTTATTTAGGTATAATTTATGTACCATAAAATCCACTTGTTTTAAGTGTATGACTATCACCACAGTTCAGTTTCAAGATGCAATTTTAATATGTAAAACTCAAACATGTTAAACAGAAAACTCATGCTCATTATTGGGCTGGATTAAGATCTTTAGGGGTCTTAAGCACTCGGCAGGGTTTGCTTGTTTCCCTGTCCTAATTCTCCTCTGTCTCTGCCTCTCTCCTGTTATTTCCTCCTTCTCTCCCTCTCTCTTAGCCTCTTAGGTGCTCAGGGAACAAGTTGAAATATAATCTTCTCTGCCCTCAAAGATCAAGAAGACAGTCATGAAAAGTGATAACAAAAGATTATCACATTGTTTTGTGGAAGTGTCATCCTGATAGAAGGGCAGTCCTGGGAATCATGGGGTCACATTTATCTCGGCCCCACCCCGTGTTCTAGGAGATTTAAGGGTTCAGCTCAATAAACATTTATGGGATACCTATGCTTGATGCTGTGGGTACAAAGATGAATAAGAACTCATCCCTGCCTGGATTTAAGCAGCTTTCATTCAACCTCAAGTGACTAAGCATCAATAAATGTTACTGGTCTGACTAACCTTGTAAGCCAATCCCAGAATCTCGACTCAGCCCGGGGCAGTGGAGTGGGGATATTAGAGCCCGCCCCCTCACACATACATCCTGTCTGATGGCAGGAAGTCTCTCCCTCTTCAGCTCTCCCCTCAAAAGGCACCATCTCAGGGGGCCCTCCCTGGCCACCAAACTAACATTTCAGCTTCCATCCAATACAAAGTCTTCACAACCCCCCTCCCTGCTTGATTTTCCCCTCTTCCCTTCCCTTTCCCTCCCCAGCACACAGTTTCTTTCACTTATTTATTATTTTGTGTATTCCCGGCTTCCTCCATTAGAATGTAAAGTTCTGTGAGGGTAGGGATGTGGGTCTGTTTCCTTCTCTGTCCTAACTCCAGGGCCATGTTCCAGGTACAGAGTCCACACCCAAGGAATATTTGTTGAATGAACTAAAGACTATCTGATCCTATCTTACTCCCCAGTGCCAGGGGCCCCATCCTGATAACCCTGGTTCTTCAAGACCTGGGGTGCTGCCTTGATCTCGTCTCCCCCCCTCCCACACATGGGCACAGCGCCTCAGTCTGGAGCGTGATGCCTTCCTGAAGCTTTGACCATGCTGCCTGCCAGCATGCGCTTCTGAACCCTGCCTGCTCCTAACTGCCTTGATCCTGGAAGTGTCTCACTGGAGAATCCTTTTCGACATGTAGTTGCCTGTGCCTCTCCAGACTCAAACCGTGGCTGCCTGCCCCGGCGCTGGCCCCCAACTAATCTTAAGAACTGCCTATCCCGGTCTGCCCCAGTAAATTAACCTTCTCTGTGTGACAGCTTTACAAGACTGGACAGAAGGCAGAACACCCATGATGTGGTGTGAATTAAAATACCAGTCGGGGGAATGAATGACTAAGGGTGTTAGAGTTTACCCAACACCATGCTGAATGCTTGAATCCTCCTAAAGAATTGTTTGGAAAGCAGCTGAAAAAGATTTTAAACATTTTGTAATAATTAGCGATCCCTGAAAGTAGCTTCCTCAACGTAGTCTTTAAAGTCACTCTTGTATAATAATATTTCTAGGCTAAACTTTTCTAGTAAAATCTTGGTGTGTTGTAACTCATCATCCTGTTCAAAGCTCCTGGTCAACATCAGAGTTTTCAATACTCTTATTAGCTTCTCATTAAAACAACAACAACAAGGAAAAGAATTTTTTTTGGCTCCTGAAGTTGAGCCTGAAAATAAGACTCCTGAAGTTTTCTGCTCCAAGAATATATGTCTGCTTTTAAAACAGACATATCGCTTTCATTCTGCCAGGTGTACAATAGAGGATATAACTTCAGGGAACAAAAGAACATGGGTCAGCCAGGTGAACATTTTAATTGGGCTCCTAGAGAAGCCTGATACCCATCAAGCTTTATGTTTCTTGGTGACTGATTTCTGTATGTGCTGAGTGACCGCACATTTGGGAACACTATTAACAGGTTTTTATTTGAGGGACAAGAAGGGTCCGTTGAGCACGCTTTGAATTTTAGTAGGTCACAGAGCGTGGTTCATAGGGCTTCCATATCGTAATCCTGGCAGAAGCATTTACACGCGCTATCGGGAGAGGTTAGAATGGGAGTTCTTTTCTCGTGGACAGGACAGTAGGGACGTAAAGACAGCTCCGTTCTGGCAGCCCGGAAAGGCTGCCCGCTGTGCTGGATGACTAGGGACCACTCAGTTGAACGCTGGTGCTGGAGATCCAGGAAAGTTGGCAGGCTTCACTTTACTAGAGTCATAGAACAGACTTTTGGGTTTCCATTCTGCAAAGAAATCCTTTAAAAAGGCAACAGAGAGCATGGACACCATCCTCTACCAGCGACCTCCCTCCTCCGTTCTCCTATTTTGCAGTTAACACAAGAGCCACGCCTAGATTTTCTTGGAGGAACTAGACATTCTAAGCATGTCCCTAAGGTAGGAGTTCGGTTTCAAGGTGGAGAATAGGGTGGGCTCCGAGGTCCCGGGGATTCGCACTGCCATATAACCCTCAGGACTGGCCCCTCCCTGTCCCTGCTCCCTGCACCCCATCCTAGGGAACCAGGTGGTGGGGTGTCATTCAGGCTTCTTTGGACGCATCCTCCCCTCCGCCAAAGCAGGACCCCGCCCTGCCTGGACCACATGAACTCTTAGGGGCAGCCAGAAAGTACCAGCGGTGACGCGGACCCAGGGCAGTTTCTGGAAACGTGACGATCTCGACTCCCCCCTCGCTCGGTCCCCAGGTCCAGAGCTGCAGACTGGTGCCCGCCGGCCTCTGCCCCTGCCTCAGCCCCGCCCTCCTGCCGGCTGAGCTCGGCCTCCTTTCACACCTCATTCCAGCTCGGGTCCCACTCCTGCGCCGTGGAGGGGACAACGTCGAGGTCCCGGCCGAGGTCGGGCACTTGGAGGCAAGGCCGAGGGAGCGCGCGGGGGAGGGTGGGCGGCTCCTCAGCCCGTGGGTGGTTTGCGATTCGGGACGGACAGACTGAAGTCCTGGACCAGCTGGGAGGTGGGACGGAAGGGGGGTGGGAGGTGGAGCCGCCGGGGAGGGGCGGTGCCGCGGGGAGCGGAGCCCGGCCTCTCGCCCCCACCCCTTTCGGTGCCCGAGTCTGGGCGGTGACACAAAAAGCTCCCGCTCCGAACCGAGCGCCTGGCGGCGGTGTTCGAGTGGGAGTGCGGAGGGCGGCCGGGCAGGTGGGGCGCCTCCCGAGGGTCCGAGCAGGGAGCTGGGGCTGCAGGCGCCGCCGCCGCCGCGCTCCCCGCGCCCGCCCCGCAGCCCTCGGCGCGCCTCTGGCCGAGCGGGTGGCGGGCGCGCCGGGACCCCCCGGCGATGCTGCTGCAGCCGCCGCCGCCGCCGTCGCCGCTTCTGTAGGGAGCGCCGGAGCCCGCCGCGGAGAGAGATCGGTGAGTTTCGGTTTCTCTGCTCTGTCCCTCCTGGGTCGCAGGCGGCGAGAGGAGCGCGAAGGGATGTCTGCGCCCCCGCGGCGGCCGCGCCCGGAGCTAGGGAATCTGGAAAGGGGAGGTGCCGCCTGGTGGGTGGAGGGGGCACCTTTTGGACTGTGGAGGGGGGTGGCGGGGCCGCAGGGGTCGCGGAGAGCGGGGCCCGGGGCGCGGCGAGGCAGCCCCGGGGCGCGCGGGAGGGGGTCCCTGGAGTTGCGTCTCTCCCGAACGCCGGCGGAGCTGCGCCCGCGGCTGGGGCTCGGGAGCGGCGCTGTCGGCGGCTCCGCCGAGTCCTCGGATGCCCTCTGGAGCTCCTGTCCGAGGGAGCCGGTCTCGTGCCCGCGCCGCGCGCGCCCCCCGGGATGGGCCCCTGGCAGGGCCTCTGTCGAGCGCTCCCCCCCCCCCGGAAGTTGTCTCTGCGGTCCCCGGGCCCCTCCGGGGAGGAGAGGGCTTAGTGGAGGGCCAGATGTTGGGGGTCTTTTGTGCGCACCCACGCGTCCGGGGCGCTCGCTCCTGGGAGGGCAGCGGCAGCACAAAGCAGGCCGGACTCGTGGGACGCTGCTCCGGAGGCGCGGTCCCCAATCCCGCCTAGGCTGGGGGCAGCGCCGCAAGGTTTTGGAGAGAGTAGAGAAATCGGCAAAACAGAGTGACCGGGACTTGATGAGGTGGCGGATAGGGGCGACGGAAAGAAGGATGCTCGCGAACGCAGCGCTGGTGTGTCTCTCTGGGCGCGTGACTGGGCGCCCCGCGTTCCCACATAACCGGGTTTACCTAGTATATTTCGCCTGTGCTCCACGGTGCTATGCTATGCCTTCTCGTTTTTCTTTCTTTCTGAGGGATTACCGTTGCCAGCGGAGGCTCCACAACCAGAGGATAACTTAGGGGCGGGGGAGACTGCGGAGGAGTCGGATAGGTGGTTATTTGTCCCGTGGAGACGATTAGGAAGCGTTACGCCCCTCAGTGGCCCGCCAGCCCGCCACACCTCCGCCGCCTTCCTCCACCTCCCCGAGCGCACCCGCTCCACCACCGCCGCTCTGCCCGGGAGGTCGTTTGGGTTTCTTTGCTTCGCGTATCCAACCCTCACTGCATGTATTTCACTGCAGGCTGAACAAAGCTCGGGCTCAGTTGTGCTGCCTGCTTGTCAGCCTCTTGCCTCCCAAACGCGTACCATTTCCACTTGATGTCATCACGCAGAAGGGGGTGAAAGGGACTCGGTGACAGATTCAGGTAACCACCGATCATCTGGGGAGCCTCCTGGGTGTCTCTGGGTCATTTAGGTCAACGGGCGTTTGCAGGGGGGCTATTTGGGTGGTTTCTGCATCACACCATCCATTCCTATCTGTGTGGAGGAGAAGGGGCTGCTGAAACTCCTGATTCAAAGAAAGAAATTGCAAATGACTTGAAACCTTCCTTTTGAAGAAGTCATTGAGGGCAGGCTGCGTTTGGGGTTGTATAAATTCCACCTGGTTCCCTTTGAGGGGAATTTTGATATAATCCACACATAGGCAGTTGTATCTGAATGTGGGGTTTGGATATGTGTCTGCTTTCTTATCTGTAGTAATACATTTTGGCTTCAGTCTGTAGGTGGGATATCATTTGTCGAAAAGGTATTGGTCAAATGTCCTAATTGTTCACCTTCTTGTGAAACACTGTCTCTCCCCCCCCTTTTTATTGTAATAGCGTTCGCAATATCAACCATTAGGCCCTCAGTCTGCATTTCATCTTTAGGTGTTGGTTCTTTTCCAAAAACTCTGGCCTATTATTCTTTTCTTTCCAAGGATAATTCTGTTTTGATGGCAGCCTGACCAGGTCTGGGGTTATCTTGATAAAGCTCAGTGAAAGCCTAACCTTCAGGACACCTGGTGTTGGTGTTGTCTCCTAGAGGGCAGAGTCATGGTGTCCTACACGAGAAGCAGGGAAGAAGAATGTGTATGGACATAGACTCAAGTTTTATTTTGCAGGAAGAAGGGATGGCTGAGGACCAGAGGCCAGTGCGCTGTCTCTTGCACTATAGCAACAGCATGGTATCCGGGGCAGATTCTCCCTTCACCATTTTTTCCCCCAAATCCCTTAAAAAATAAAATTTAAAAACTTGAAAGATTTGTCATTCCCCTCTAGGGTAGTTTTGTTTGGAAACGTGACTTTTAACAAAACATTAATGATGCTGGCATTTATTTTTCGACTCAGAGCATTCAAGTATCACTAGGAAAAGTAGATGAGTTATCAACCTGTCCCAGCTGAAACAAAGACCAGTGCTTTGGAAAGATCAGCTTTGTAGTGGGGCTAAGGTAGAGGTGTTTTGACAAGTGGTTTTTATGTCAGCAATAATGCAGGGTGTGTGCTGTGTTCCTGCAAGAGGGGAAGCCACGTGATGGGATAATAGGGAGTGTAATAATGCAATAGAAACAAAGGGTGTGTGTGTGTGTGTGTGTGTGTGTGTGTGTTTTAAATAGAAAAAATAAATACCTCACTCACAAAATTCCACATGGGAAAACAGCTGCCTGCACATGTAAATGCATGTCCAAGAACAAAGATAGCCGTAGCGCAGGGTTAGCTTTCAATGTGGTTTTCAATTGTGTCTAGTAATAAATCCTAATCAAGTGTTGTATTGATGTTTAATTTGTTCTTTTAGGTGGATGCTCCCCACTCCCAGATGTTGGCAGTAGTGTTTTAGTTTTAGGTTGGAGGAGCCCTAGAGGTGATGAGACCGACTTTTTCCTCCAGAGCTGAGTCCTTTCTACAGTGTTCATTTAATTCATTTGGCAGATGTTTATGGAGCACCTGATAGACTCTGGGTTCTCTGATAGCTGCCAAGGGGTGGGCTGGGGCGGGGTGTGGAGACACAAAGGCGAACCGCCTTCCGAGAGCTTCTGGGGTGATGGAGAAATGAAGACCTGACTAATTAGGTGCAGTGGACGCTAGAGAGAGAGGAACGAAGAGGGGGTATTGGACTTTTGAGGAGGCAGCTTATGATCATCCCACCTCTACTTGAATGCCTCTTTCATTAGGGTGCTCACTGCTTCACAAATGTCTGGACCTGTTGTCAGAAGGTGACCTTTTCTTCATAGTCTTTAAACTCCGCAGCTGAATTCCACATGAATGGGTAGATTTCACCGTTGTTGAGAGGTTATTCTGTTTTCATTCCTTATTCTCTCAGAGTTGTTTAGACCTGTCTATCCTGTTGGCGCCCTCTACATTTCAAGGCATTATTCAGGCCCTGCTGCACTTGAATTTTGAAATAAATTCTGCTTTTCTGAATTAGAAAACAGATGGGAGGGGGACGTCTGCAGATTTCTCTCTTTTTTAAGCAGTGATGTATCAGCAAGATAGGTTAGGTTATA
Organism: Eubalaena glacialis; assembly: GCF_028564815.1. Lineage (NCBI taxonomy): Eukaryota > Metazoa > Chordata > Mammalia > Artiodactyla > Balaenidae > Eubalaena > Eubalaena glacialis. Next base: position 14,573,840 of record NC_083730.1, read on the forward strand.
CTGCCGTAACAAATAACCTCCGGGTCTCAGTGGCCCGGTTTCTTTCTTTCCCACACTGTGTGTCCAACACGGTCAGCAGGTGGGCCCTGCTCATCTTAGTCATGCAACGACCCAAATTGGTGGGGGTGTGATCTTGACGTGTGATCAAGGTCACAAGATCACTGCAGCATGGGAGAGGAAGCTCCAGAGGATCTTGCTCCAAAATGACATGATCTGACCCGGAAGTGACTTATGTTGCTTCACCAGACTAGTCCTATGACTCCATTTAACCACAATCTGATATTTCTTGTACTGAAAAAGGGAAAACCGGATATAGGTGAGTAGCACTAATGACCTTCCACAAGTGATGTGGCCTAGTGTGTTCCTGTGGGGTCTAGCTTAGCGCATTGAGTGTTATACGAGTATGGATTGAATGAACAAATGATACGTCTCTTAAAGAATCTGGTCCTACTCCAACCTGTTCTTTACTAATATGTTGGTATTATATTTGCTAATATGACCACACACCGGTCATCAAATAAAAAATGATAATTATTTTCTCTTTTTGCCTGTTTTGAGTAGTTCTTTGTTCTGAAGTGACAGGCCAGGAGATGTTTCCAAGGCTGGTTCTAGGAGGTTCTGTGCTTAGCATTATATAATAGAGAGGTGTTGCTTACACACTTCCTCTCCCTCGCTGTCTGCCTCTTGTCTAAGACTTTCTGAGTTTGTTTGAGCAGCCCAGGGTAGAAAAAGAGCAATGGTGGGCCTAGCGTCACCCAGGATGTGGCCTCCCTCAGCCAACACGGCAGATAAGACCTAGAGAGGGCAGGGGATGTGTGGGGTAGTCTCGGGTCATCCTCTTATTGCTTTGATATTAGAAAAAGGAATTTGGACAAGAGGTATTTTCTGGTCATAGGGCTAATGGAACACCTGAGAGTTCTGGGACATTCAAACTTTCATCAGCAGCCAGGGTGGCTATGAGGGTGGTAAGTTTTAAAGCCTTCCTTGCCGCACCCTCCCTAAAAATAGTTGGGTTCTGTGGAATAGACGTTGTGAGGGGCTGTGGATTAAGCAGCTGGTGGTTTGTTGAGAGATTTTGCTGTGCAGAGTGCTGGTCACGCAAATAATCTTTGTTGTGATAAATGCGTGCATGGATTAGAACGTTGAGGATTTGATATGTACCTTTAGCGTAAGTATGGAATTGAACAAAAGAGTATGGCTTCTGGGTCAGTAAGCACCTTGTTGAAGTCATTTTTACAGACAGCTCTCCGTAGGCAGGTGATATGGTAAACCGACTGCTAGCTCCTGAGTCAGTGACCAGAGGACCTCAGTGTTGGCCTAAGAGTCCAGAGGCTGCCCCCTAGTCCAGCTTTCCTTGAGTGACAAAGTATTGCACCCATAGGAGTTCTGAGGTGGAGATGAGCAGCTGAGAAACCGGCAGAGAGATCAGGTGCAGCCCATCCAAGACCTCCAGGTACTAATTCGGGGCAAAGCACAGACTGAGAGAGGGAGAAAATTAAGCCCGGAGGGACTGGTCTTGAAATATCTTTGGGAAGCTCCAAAATACATGTCTATATTTTGTCTGGCATCTGAGTTCCTACCGTTTTACTTTCCTAGTGGAGTTGGCCATCTAGGTAGAAGACCCCTGTGGAGAGAACGTGGTTCCTGGCACTGCCGGCCGCAGTGACATGGTCGCAATGTCCTGGAAGCCGGAAGGAAGGAAGGAACGTGTTGGTTTTCCTGATCCTTCCCTCAGGGTTTTGGGAGCTACACTGTATGTTCCAGGATAAAACAAGTACTTGTTTTATGGTTAAGGATTTTCTATTTCCAGTTGACTTACTGTCATTGTGAGATTTCAGGAGGGAGGCCTCAAGTAGTGTATATGTGATTTGCATTTCCTTTGGGTAGCTCTTGAGGCCTGGGATTTCCTGGCGGAGACCTGATGTGGCTGTGCAGGCCTTGGAGCACATTCCTTGTGGAGTTGTGTGGGGGGGTGGGGTGCGGGGAGGGGGCGGGCGGGTGTGGTACCTGCGAGCTGCTGGGAGTCAAGGGGCTGAGTAGGAAAGGATGCCATATTCACCACTTGATTTATTAATTCCTGCATGGATGAAACTCATTGCAACATATTGTAACATCACATGGGCTTCCTGGAGGAGCAGACTTCATGCAAGGAAGGGATTGATCAAATGCAGATGTGCTGCTGGTGGAGAGGAAGTCGTGAGGAAATGGAGTCTCCGAACGCAGTGTTCTGTGCTTGTGTTTTCTCTTTCTGCTCCCCCATCCCCGTCTTACTCCTACCTGTCAAGGAAGTATAATTTTTCTGCCTCACTTTCCATTAATAAGTCCAGATAATCACACGTAACGTACTTAATCCTCACTGAGGTTCTACAAGAACTGATGAGATTTTGGTAAAAGCTTTGAGAGCTACTGTGGAAGTAGGGACCATTATTATTCACATTGGTGTTCTGCTGATTAACAGATTAACTGAGCATCTTTATTTTTTTTAATTTTTTATTTCTTTTAACATCTTTATTGGAGTATAATTGCTTTACAATGGTGCGTTAGTTTCTGCTGTATAACAAAGTGAATCAGCTATATGTATACATATATCCCCATATTCCCTCCCTCTTGTGTCTCCCTCCCACCCTCCCTATCCCACCTCTCTAGGTGGACACAAAGTACGGAGCAGATCTCCCTGTGCTATGCGGCTGCTTCCCACTAGCTATCTATTTTACATTTGGTAGTGTATATATGTCCATGCCACTCTCTCACTTCGTCCCAGCTTACCCTTCCCCCTGCCTGTGTCCTCAAGTCCATTCTCTACGTCTGCGTCTTTATTCCTGTCCTGCCCCTAGGTTCTTCAGAACCATTTTTTTTTTTAAGATTCCATATATATGTGTTAGTATGCGGTATTTGTTTTTCTGACTTACTTCACTCTGTATGATAGACTCTAGGTCCATCCACCTCACTACAAATAACTCAACTTCGTTTCTTTTTATGGCTGGGTAATATTCCATTGTATATATGTGCCACATCTTCTTTATCCATTCATCTGTCGATGGACACTTAGGTTGTTTCCATGTCCTGGCTATTGTAAATAGTGAACTGAGCATCTTCAGTGACAGTTCCCACATCTTCCTTGATTTCCATCCCCACTGCCGCATCTTAGCTGAGAACCTTATTTCTCTCATTCCTGGCTTTCCCAGCCCCAGCTTCCTGTCCAACTTTGACTTTTGCTCTGCGTGACTTTAAAACACAACATTAGCTGGGATGGTTAGCCCAGTAGTCCCCCAAAATGCTTTGCATGGCCCTGTTTCTTAATCCTGGAATATTCTGTGGCCTACAGTCTCCTGTGCCTCATGATACCCCATCATTAAAGGTGTGACTCAGCTCTTAACTCTCCTAAAAAACTTAACTCCATCATTTTAGCTCATAGCAATCCTTGACGCCTCCACAGTTCTCTGGCAAAATTACCTCTCTCATTTCACTTAACATTCATTCGTTCTACAAAGGGCACTTATCATAGATTGTCCTGTATTATCACCTAAGATTGAAGTGTCTTTTTCTTTCTGTTTAATTGCAAAGAATAGAAACCCACTCAAGCTAGTTCATGTAACAGGAGGTGTGTTGACAAGATGTCCCAGGGTGTCTTTTGTCATCAAGCCACATATCACAAGTCATTGCTCAGCTGGGGGAGAAGGTAAGGCATACAGTTCTTTCCAAGGGGCCTGCAGGCTGGTAGATGTAGAGATTAAAACAGCAGGATCTCAGTTCTCTTGCAAGTTCCTTAAAGATGAAGACTGGAGGAGGTTTGACCTTATTTTGTATTCCCTACCACGTTTGTACAAATTAAGGGCTCCATACATACTCAATCATTGATAACACAGAAATGATTTTGACTTACTGTGGTAAGGGAATTATATATGCTTTTGGCCTGTAGAATTGAAGTTAAGAAGAGAGAAAATTATTTTTAAGAGCTTCCCCTACTCACATTAATAATGAGTAAATGTTGAATCAGATTAGAGTTGCCAGGCTGCAGTGTGCATACCAGTGGTTGGGAGGTGAACATTCTCATAGAGGGTCATCATTCTAACAAAAGGAATTGTCACTGGTGGCCTGTTTTTCAACTTGAATTGGGCTGATTCTTCCAAAACAATAACAAAGCAAACAAAAAACCCCTCTTCTTGGTGACATACAGTAAGCAGCATCAGAACTCTACACTCCGTCAAGCCAGCCAACAAACTCAAGGAGCAGATTGTGCTGTTTGGGTTTGACATGAGTGGGTGACAGTTTCCCACAACTGGCTACCACGCCTCCCTTTCTAATTAACTTCTGGCCGTAAATGCCTTGGGGAGGGACATCTGGTTTACCTCACCTCTTTTGATTTTGGAATAATTCACATGATAGAAAGTCTTCTTTAGCCCTCAGAATGCTCGATCATTATGGATAGTGTTATTATGAAAGAGGAAATGTGTTCAGCTGCTTGGAGAAAATGGCCAGGAATACATTAACATTAAAATAATGTTCTCAGTTTGACGGATAATGAATGGAGCTGAGATAAATGTCTCAAAAACAAAGTATTTGGTGTGATGTTCTTTTGCAGTTGTGTTGCTCTGTAGGTTTTCAGATTGCTTCCTTTCCGGTTAAATGGAATTAAAAGTGGTTGGCGAGCAGGAGGATAGATCTCTATCATGCAGGTAGAGTGCCAGCCGTCCTTAACTGGGGTAAGTACCTGTCCATGTATTCCTGCTCCATCACACTAACCCTTCAGAAGCTTCAGGTAGGAGTTCATCTATTCACCTATGGTGGTGGGTAAAATAGCCTTTGAAACACTGAGCATCAATAACTTAAACCTCATATTAGGTATGCAATTGTATTTATTACATTTAGTCAAATATTGAGTGCCTACTGTTTGCCAGGCACAATTCTGCCCAATTCTAACTAAAATTCCAACCTTGCCTTAGCTTAATGTATGAGCTTAATTCATAATTGATTTGGTGTCTGCCTTTTTTTTTTTTTTCTTGCAATGGCAACACTAAAAGTGGAGAGAATAAAAGAAATGTATCTGATACTCTCCTCTCTCATTTCTTGATGCCTTACTATATATGCTCACCTTACTTGAACCTAATGCAATTGAATGGTTGAAAACATGGAACTTTTGAAGCAAGATGGGTTGGGTTCAAACATGAGCTCTGTCATAATGACCTTGAGTAAATAAGGTCTGACTGAGCCTTGGTTTCTTCCTCTGGAAAATGGAGGTCAGTCAACCTCACTGAGTTATTGTGAGTGTGAGATCATTTATATAAAGTGCTTAGTGTGTTGTCCTACACATCGCAAGCCCTGCATGATGGCAGCTATTATTAACGTCCATTTTATGTAGTATTTACCATCCACCAGTCTTGGTGCTGGATTCTGGAAATCTTGGGGTGAATAGTTATGGTCTAAACTGAAGGAGCTCTTAAACTAGCCAAGGAAATACCCACATCCAAATAACTCCAGCCTTCGGCATTTATGTGAAGATTTCTTCTGTATGTCGTGTCATTGGAGTCTTGTCATTGGAAAGTCTTTGTAAAGCTTAAATGGTGTGGCATTTTAAAAGGATAGGCCTTCGCAGGAGGAAGCTGTGAGGTTCTAAGACAGCCCACAGGCAACCCAGGCCTTCCTTAAAGGGCACCAGGTGCCTTTCTCCTATGGCCTCATTTCCCTCAGGCAAGTGAAGTAATGTACCTCCCTTTGCTGAGGTCTGGCTTCTTGGGGGTAGGGTGACCCACTGACTCAGCTTGTCCAGGACTAAGAGGGTAACTGGGTTGAGGGACTTGCCATTTTAAAACCAGAACAGTCCCAGGAAACCCGGGACCAGTTGGTCACCCTACTTAGGGGTCCTGTCCTTGTTCTATGATTGTTGTTCGCATCCTGAAGCAGGCTTTGTAGACATTTCACAGCGTTAGAGACACAGCCATCGTAAGACAGGAGGCAGGAGAGAATGGGGCAGGATAAGACTGGAGAAGGCAGTGTGGCTGTCAATCTATATTTGAATCTGCTTTTTGGATGGAATCTTTATTAGTATTAGTATTATTTTAAAGAAGGGAGCTCTTTAATAAAGGCACAAAAACTAGACTGTACAATGCAAAATGTAAAGTTAATGGAATCTTTAAAAAGTTTCCCCTAGACAGTGGTATTTGCTATGCCTGGTAGGGCTGTTGAATGGAACTTGGTACATAGCAGACATTCAGTAAATATTTGTTGAAGGAAGGCTGGAATCAATTTAATCTTCAGAAATAGCTTTGAGAGCTGGGTTCCAGTTCAGGCTGGATTTGAGCCTGGGCCTTTGATACCTAATTTGAAAGTGTGTAAACCCAGATCTGCTCTTGTTGCGAACAGATTCCTTGCTGTGCTGATATCCGGCGTGTATTTATGTAGGAGCTTAGGCCCTTCTTGACTTGTGTTTTTTTCTTCTTGGTGAAACCACACGACACCAGCAGACGGGTTGCCTTGTCTTTTGGTTGCAGCTAGGATGCTTCTGGAACGTGCCCGTGCTGTAAACGTGACGGTAGTGTGGGCTGTGATGGGGGCGCTTGTGTACACAGTGCTCAGTGCTTTCCTCCCAAAGGTATGGGAGGGATTTCCTGATGTGTCTGTTAATTCCAAGTGGGGGCTGGGAAGGGGACCAGGCCTGGCTCCATCCTGCTGGGTGGAGAGGTCCAGAGCCGGGCTCCCATTTGTCAGCGTTCCCTCTTCCTGAATCTTTGTTATTAACACGGAGGACTGACGGCAACCTATAAGGCTCTTAGATAAGCCACAGATTTTTCTAGTCTTTAGCTGAGGCTTCAAATGGTAATCCTTTGTTTTCTGTTTCTTCCTGAGAAGTGTTAACTGTTTATCCAGGGATGTTAGGACCTGCAACAAATTGCCAGAAACAGTAATTAGTTTGCTGGTTACCAGTTCTCTAAATCTCATGCACAGAGCACCTGAGGGCAATTGCCAGACATTTACATCACCCTTCGCATCAGATTCCCATGTCATCATTATGTACGCTGAGAAATCATATTCTTTTATGTTCCTGATAAGCCAGATTTCTTCATGGTTTCTTACTTCACCTAATAAGAAGGTAAATAACTTATCTACGGAAGGGGAATCTTTCGGGTAAACAGAATTCATTTACTAAATTGCCTTTATTTCTATACACAAAATACTAAATATTAGTTCAAAGAGAGTGTTTCTTTGCAGAGTCCATAGTTTACTTTTTTATTTTTTTCCAACAGTGGAGTCAGAGCTATCAAATTTATTGTTCATACACCTTGAGTTTATATCAAAATAATAAATAAAGTTTTTGAGAATTGCATCTCAGGGCGGTCATACTTCCCTACAAGAAGTTCATTGACGTACAAGGAAAAATGTCTTTACTAAGAAGTTAAAAAGAACACGACAGATTTCACTCCAGACTTATTACACCTTTTACTTGTTGAAATCTGTCCATGCACATGCCAAACCCTCTCTTTAATGTGCTCCTTAAAATAACATTCTCTTGGGATCAAGTCCAGTCTGCAATGGGAATTGAAGAAGACACTGTCCAGACAATTTAGAATTCCTTGTAAATTAGGAGGGCAGTGATAATCAATTTTGAAGCCTAAGCGTGATTCAGCCTAGTTCTTCTGGTTGGCTTGACTTTTGTTTTATTCCTTGTTCTTGACTTATTGCAAAAGGCATTGCCATTCAATTTTGTTTCCGCTTTTCATAAAGGTGGATGGGACTTGACTTAGCCTAAGACCCTAGATGTCTCCCCCTCACCGTAGGAGGAAGCAGTTCGAAACAGGCTGACTCTTCTCCGGTTTCTGGAGGCTGCTTCCCTCTTTTTAACTTCTCCTTCGAGATTGACTTGTAAAGAAACAAATTTCTTCCTTTTATGAGGCTTTTTAGTGCTAGGTGATTAGTGTCCTTCGATATAATCTATAGTACTTAACAACTAGATACACTTTGTTTTCCCGAAGCAGATCACAGTGAAAATAAGAGTTAGAGAGAGAGAGAGGCAACAATTTGAGGGAGGAAGCGTGAGTAATGAGAATGATGGGGGTAAATAATTGTGTCGGAGTATGGTATTTTAAAAATTTTAATTTTAGCTTCAAAATTAAGAACCACCGTTGTTTACATGGTGATGTTGGTTTGTAATTAATAGCATCTGGCCCAAGCAAACTGAAGTCGCTATTAATAATATTCTACAAAACAACATGAAAGTTCATCAGATATTTTCCTTCCGAACTATGTCAGATTCCACAATGTATTTTATGACAACCGAAAGACAATTTTGGGGGGCAGAGGAGATGGCTATGGTACAAAGATAGAGATAGTGTTTATTATGTGCTTCAGGTTCAGTGCTAAGAGCTTTAAGCACATTATCTGGGAGGCAGTAGATCTTGGAAACTTAGGTAACTTCTTCAAGGTCACACAGTGAATTTATGCCAGAGCCAGGATATGAACCCGGGCAGTCTGTGCTCTTAACCACAGCCTGGGAGCTACATTCACAACTGCAATTAAAGATCAGAAGAGGGACTTCCCTGGTGGTCCAGTGGGTAAGACTCCGTGCTCCCAATGCAGGGGGCCGGGGTTCGATCCCTGACTGGGGAACTAGAGCCCGCATGCATGCTGCAACTAAGAGTCCACATGCTGCAACTAAGATCCGGTGCAGCCTAAATAAATAAATAAATAAATATTTAAAAAAAAAAAAAAAAAAAGATCAGAAGAAGCAAAAACTTTTCTTTTTTAACCCAACAGGTTCAGTGTAACCTAATTTAGGAAGAGATCTGACTTCTGCACTGTCCTGTCTTTGGGGAACAAAGATGGACACATTTGGTCAACCATCTGCCTGAATCAGTTTCATGTTGGCTTTGAGGTAGCATGGTTTGAAAGACTCCGTGACAGGTCCTGTTGGGAAATTTGCAGTGAGATTTCCAGCTATTACCTGGGCTTTGCCCTGTGCTAACAAGTTTCTATGAAGCCTGGTGGTGTGAATTGTTTCTCAAAGGGTCACTTGACTGAAAGCCAGTGTGTGTGGCTGGGAGCTTAAGACTTTCATGAATACACTGCTAAAAAATGTTTGAACCAAAAAGCGCTTTTTACTACCCCTCCTCCCCTAGTTCCTATTTCTTCCCCTAAACAAAAAGGGAATAAATCATATCCTTTCATATTGTTATTCCTTTGTACAGTTCCCTTTTCCTGGAACCACCTTTTTCTTCTCCACCACCCTGCAAAAAAAACCCCACGACATTTCGATGGAAAGCCATGAGTATATGCTTCCTTCAAGACGTCTTTCCTATTCCACTTTCCCTATGGCTTCTCCTCCAACTCTCTCAGCCAGAATTAATTGCCCTTCCATTTGTTCTTTTAAATCCCACTTACCCCCATGTCTGATAATTCTGCATATGCTTGCCTCCCCTGCTCCACTGTGAAGTCTTTGACTTGTAAGACCTTGTCTTGTTTAGGAGCTTGGAGCTTGGATGAATGAATGGAGGAACGAACAAGCAAATGAACGAACAGACTATCGATACGTGGATTTGTTGGGATTGATTAGAGTGTATGGTAGTGGGAAATGGTGGTGGATCTGAGCATTGACGTATGTGCGATTGTGGAGACTGGCTAGATGCTTACCAATGTCTCGGCAATATTGCCATTTGGGGCTGGTTAATTTTTTGTTGTGGGGAGACTGTCCTGTGCACTGGGGGACGTTTAGGAGCTTCCCTGGACTCTACCCACTAGATGCCAGTTACCCAGTTGTAACAATCAGAGATGTCTCCAGACATTGCCACCTGCCTCTTGAGAGTCAAAATTGCCCCCAGTTGACAACCACTGTATTGGACTACTTTCTGTATCTAGGTGGAGCCATGAGATTGGTTGTCACGAAAGGATGTGTGTGGAAATGAGAGGCAGTTAAGAGTGGGGGTCCTTTTGCATATCTGCTCTCTTTCTGGTCTGCTGGCCAGCTGCAGGGGGTACCGGGGAGAACTAAGAAGCCCTGGGGTATGATGGAGTCACAGGGTGGAAGGACCCCTGGTCCTGAACGACCGTGTGGAGCAGAGCCTCCCTTACCAAGTTGCATTGAGATGCAACGTGAAGAAATTAAACCACATGCGTTAGGCCAGTGAGATTTGGGGGTATGTATTTTGGCAGTCAGTCTACCTTCCCTAACCTTCCCTGACGCTTCGGAAGAAGGGACTTTGCTGAAGCAGCCATGCCAGTGTTCCAGGCAGTGAGTAAAATCAGACATTCTAACCACGGCAAAAGAGAGAGTTTATTTGTTTATTTGTTTGTTCTTGTGTAGGTAGCATCAGTCTTATTGCTATAATTCTTTTAATTTCTAAAATTTATCAGAAAATAAGAGGATGATAAATGTGAATTTGCTGTTCCACCACTCTAATTCTGACCTGTGACTAACAGGCAGCTCTGAGCTATAAATACTTTTAGTAAAAAGTTAATAAAACATCGAATGTCCCAGCGGTTCTCATTTCACTGTGTATGAATATGAGTCTGCAATGCAAGTTCAGGTTGACATATCTGTGGCAATTTATGTTTAATGCGTTTTCATATTTTGGGGGGGAAATGACAGATGTTGATACCCTACAGTCACAGCTGTTCCCCACACCATTAACAAATAAATCACTCTATGTGATGTGATGGGCTTTGAAACGGACTCCTATATGCTTAGTCCAGCTGAATGATGTGGATTAGTGTCCCTTAAAAAGCTGAACCCCAAAGCGTGCTTATCAGACCAAATTCAATGCCTAGTGCTAGATTTCCTTTGCAGCAGTTAATTGGATTTGTGGTTATGTCTACGCAGAGCCACTGTCTGCAACTCGTAAGTCAAACGGTTTCATTTGGCACTCATCTGGATGACAACAGCGGGGTTGTTTGTGGGAGACAATGGCTGATTGTGGGTGAGCCCTTCTTTGGCTGAAAGCTTTGTGTTTGAGTCAGTGGTCTCGGTGCCTGCCCCATTTGCACAGCGTTCAGTCCATTGTACAAAGAGCCCCCCCCCCCCCACCCCGGTGAATTTTACCTTACCTGTCAATCAAAGACTCCCTGTCAGCAAATAGAACACATCTGGCCTGAGGATTTTAAGATGGTAAAGTCTCTCTTTCTAGAAAAAATCCTGCTGGCATCTTAACTACCAAATATCTGATTCTTCTGTGTTTTTTTTTTAATCCCCAGATAAAACATTTGCACAAGAATAAGAGTAGCTAATATGGATGACCCTAATTATGTGCCAGGCTCTAAGTGTTTTGCATACAGTATGTGCGTCATTATCACAATAGTCTTAAGGGAAAGGTACTACTAATATCTCTATTTTGATTTCTCCATTTACAAGAACTTGAGGCACAGAGAGGCTAAATGATTTGCCCAAGATCACAAAATAAGCAATGCCACAGCTGGGATTAGAACCCAGCCATGAATGGCTCCAGAGTTTATGCTATAAGCCACTGCAGTATGCTGCCTCAGATTTTTCATTCTGTTAAGCAGACTCGCTTTGTCTGAGATATCCTGTATTTTTATGACTTCAACTAACATCTGTATATGATGATTAAAAAGAGTTCGTGATATTATTGCTTTATTTTTGCATGGGTTGAGCATAATTCCCTACTAAGCTGTCAGCTGATGGCCTTGTGTCTTCCATAACCCTTGACACAACGCTTCCTTGTAAGAAAGTGCTAATTTAGCACGTTGGTTTGATTATATAGAGATGCTCCTTTAGGAGGTTACCTCTGTAGGAATAAGAACACATGGACACAAAGAACTCAAGTGCCAGGTGGTGTTGGATGAAGTGGCCTTGGAGTTCAGAGGGGGAAAGATGACTTCCTGCTAGAGGGTTTAGAATGGTTTCATGGAAGAAGTAGCATTTGCCAATGCCCTGGAAGGGTAGGTAGTCATCTGGACATCTGGAGTGGCATTTCTGCAGCAGCAAGGTGGTAAGGGAGGGTGGATCTTGTCTTCTGGAAAACAAAAAATGCTTTCTGACTGAAGCCAGGAGCATGTGAGCAGGACTTGTAGGAAAAGGATTAGAATGGTGGGTGGGAGGGGGACTTTGGCATTTATTTTGCAGGAAGCCATTGATGGTGTGGAGGCAGGAAAGGATGTGGATGTGAAGCTGTGCTTTCAGAAGCTTAATCTGGCAGCAGTCGGTATAGATCGGGGCAGGAAAGGACAAAGGTGGGGAGGCCAGCTGGGGTCCAGAGAAGATGTGGGGAAGACTTGGACTCCAGGGGAGGCCACAGGAATGGAAAGGGTGAATGAAAAAGAAAGCAAGAAGCGTTTCCGAGACAAAGTTAGAATTTTGGAGACCGATTGAATGAGAGGTGAGAAGTAAACAGGTTTTCAAGTCTGAGCTACTGGGTGAATAGTGGTAACAAATATAAAATTGTGGAGGAAGGACCAGATTTGGGAGAAATCAAGAGTTCACTTTGGAAATGCATTTAGTAGCGAGGTCAGAGCTGTTCTTTTGAGAGTAATGCACATCCAGGTGGTCATTATGAGTTTGAGTTTTGAACCGTGTTACCCAGTGTGAGAGAGAACCTCTCGAGGGCTGGCTGTGAAAGGACATAGGTGAAAAGAATGGTAGGAACAAAGAAAAAAATTATCTGGAGCAGAGGAGACTTGCACATATCGAAAACTAAAAGTGGTATGTGACTTCACGTTATCGTGTAGCTTGATTTCTATTTATTGCTCCTAAATTGGTTATGATTTCTTCTAGATTTGAAATGTTTTATGGACCATGCATGAGAAGTGCTCCCTATGGGACCCTGCCTGGAATATTGGGAACCTGGTTGGAAGACCCTCTCCTCATCTGAGCCGGTTCATTCACCAGCCCCTAGATGTGCTCAGGACCGGCCAGCCTGCTCCCTCTTCCTCTGCCCTTCTATTCAAATCATAACTCTTCCTTTAATTCCCTGCTCAGATCCCATCACTGAATCCCCGATAATCGCAGCTGAAAATGGCCTTTGCTGCCTCCTCTGTCTCGCAGACCTTAATGTAGGTCCTGGGGACAGCCAGCAGCTGCTGACCAAGGGCAGATCAGGGCTGAGGGCTGAGCCCACCTATTCATCTTTGCATTCCAGGGACCTAGCTTATTACTTTTTTCACCAGTAAATGTTAGTGTGAACTGTTATGTTAGGTCTCTAACTAGTTTTTAATCTCCTTGAGGACTGCAGAGATCTAATGCTTTTTTGTATTTCCCACACTCTTTTTTGGATATGGTATCTTGGTGGTACTGGTTGATTAAGGGCTGTAGCATCAGAAAGTTTCCTTTCCTCGTTGGGGCCACTGCATCTTGACAGCTAAATCTTGTATCTGTAATCAGAAGTGTCATGTTAGTTACCACCTTTGACTTCGTTTATATTTGTCTACTATTCAAAAGACGTATTGACTATCTTGATTGATTCTTTTCTTAATGTGGTGTTAAGCAGTGGCTGCAAGGAGATAGTGTCGGGGCACATTGCCATGTGGTTTTGCCTTTGGTTTTAAGGTAAGATGTTGGGTTAGGTTTTCAGGAACCAAAATATACTCAGAGCCCAAATGGGTAAAAACAGTAGTAGAAGCCTGAAATTAGTTTTTATGTTTCTAAAATTAACTTAATCAGACAAAATTCATTTAGTAATGTATGAAAAATGGTTGTGAGTAAACAGAATGAAACTATGCTTATTAAGATAGATTAGGAAAATACTTTGGGGAGTAAAGCAGCTTTAATTTTCCTTTCATGATGTTTGGTTACCAATACAATCTCAGCTAGAATCTGCTGTCCTGGGCTCTGGCCTGTTCCGTTTTCTCAGAAAACAAGTCCACTTTCTCTGGGTTATGGAGAAAGAGCTTTTCCTCCTTCAGGGAATTTTAGGTGGGCTGACGTTCATAACTAACTTTTGAGTAATGAGAGTTTAGTACGTTGGCAGAAAAAAAGCAAGTGGTGGTGTTAGCCGCAGTGCTGTAAGAGGTAAGGCCTGCCAGTTTTTAAGTACGGAGATTGCAAAATTTGGGGTAAAATTTTAAGTATTAAATATCTTTAAATTGGACTCACAATTTTATAAGTGAAAAAAATTGCTAATATGTACTTGGCAGTCACTAAATCCAAAGCATCTTGTAAAACTCTACATAGTCACCCAATGTAATTCTTACAATAATTTAGAAGTAGGTTTTTGTTCCCATTTTTTGGATGACCAAACTGAGGCACGGAGAGGTTTAGCAGCTTGCTCGAGATTATGCTGTCAAGTGGTAGAACCAGGATGGAAACTCAGTAGTAGCATTGGTACATCAGTTCATTATAATACAGTGATCTTTCAAAACTTTGCAGTATTGAAAAGTACCGATAAAAAGTAATTGCTATCAGAAACAAAATATACTGACAATAAGCATCTTCAATGAACATAATATTAAAAATGAAATGCTAAAAATTTTAGAGTTTTAATTTCAGTCACTCTGTGCTCTGGTCACAGTAGAGTTGTAATTTATCTTATTGTGGCTATTTTGTTTCTATACCAGAAATTCATCTGGAGATTATAGTGCAAAAAGTAGCTGCTGAAATTATGTGGAAGTAGAGAATAGTGAGGTTATTTTGAGGGAAGTCCACTTTAGTAGAATAGCCAATGCTTTTCGAATGTAGGACAAGCCAGAGAGGAAGGGGCCATAATTATGGATTTGTAATATATATTGGAAATGGGTGAGTTTTCAGGAATGTTTTGGAGATCAAAAACCAGACCGCCCAGAGTTCATTCAGAGTTTTTAACCAGATAGTATCAAGGTCATTAGCAATATTTTTTGGCTCTGGTATTAAGTGTTTTTAATAAACATTGTTCATCTCTAGCCTGTTCTATGAACTCCCCATTCTGAATGTTGGGAGTAACCAACATCAGGTTTGCTGCCCTCCTGACCACAGGATCCTTTTCTGGAACCTCCCTCATGAGAAGTTTTTATCTTTTGCCATGAAGACTTCCCCGTGTCAGGAGCTTACCACCTCCCGAGTAAATTTGTTCCCATTTTATAGTCGGGAAAACCTGAGACTAAATGAGGTGAATTGATAGACCGAGGTCTCTGCAGTTCAGAGGTAGGCCTTGAATCAGCCCTGAGAGAACATAACATCCTGTTCAACCCCAGTTGTGCTCCAGGAATCACTCGATGGGCACCCCAGCCGTCCAGCCTTTCCTTCTGATGGGGCGCCATCAGCATACCACAGGACCCGCTAATGCACTTTCACTCTGCTGGCCGGCAGTGTCCTTGACTTTACCATTAGAGATTCATTCCTTGTGGTGTGGAGAAGACAGCATGAACTGTGGTTACTCGGTGGACTGAGGGCTGTATCCCTCCTCTGCTACTTATGTATTAGCCTTGTGATCCTGAGCAAATCACTCTGTGTCCTCATTTAAGATGAGGCCAGCAGTACCTGTCCTGAAGGGTCACTTCTGTGAAGGTTAATACTGATAACTGATGTGCACGGAGCCCTTGCAAGGTGCCGGGTGCTGTTTTCAGTGTTATATATATGTCACCTCACCAATTCTCAGAATGATAGTCTGAGGTAGGAATCAGAGGCAGGCCCAGAGAAGTTAAATGATGTATCTGAGAGCTGGAGCTGGTACATAGACAATCAGTATAAATTAGTTCTTTTTGCTGTTCCTTTTGGGTTTTATATCCATGAGTCCTTTGCTAAAATGTGAGTGCCCTTGGGTAGGATAACACATTCACCTCCGTAAGGGTATAGTAGCTAATCCTGTGAATCAGGTTTCTTTTAACCCCTCTGAGAAGCAGGTGCAGGTCCTATGGAGGGAAGGTGAAAAAGACGACCACAAGCTGTAACGTGATCTGGGCAGGTAGGCTAAGACTTGAGGATGGTGTGGTGGGAGGGCCCCCGGGAGTGGTGGGAGGAGTAAGGTGAGCATCACAGTGAGGCAGGAGGTACGGATACGGATACGGATACGGATACGGAAAGGCAGTGGGCGCTCAATTTAAACTGGACCTTTTTGCCTCGGATGGAGGTGGTCCCTTACTTTGGCTTCACTTTTCTCTTTCTTGCATCTGAAGAAGTGAGGTCTACAAACATGCTGATAGGAAGATAGGACTGTGACCCTTTTTCTTTCTTGGTTAACCTTAAAAGAACTCTTCTTTCCACATCCTTAAAAGAAGGGAGAGAAAGAAGAGTGACGTCCTGAAGCAGAACCTTCAGGGAGTGGGGTTTGGGGTCTGCTTGGTCAAGACACAAATATGGGGCGGGACTTTGGGGCGATGGAGCCAGCAGGGATGTGAAGTCTTTTCTCGGGGGCCATGCCAGCTGTGAAGAACCAGGGGTGAAGGGTCAGCCGGGGTTGGGGAGGGACCCTTTCTTCCTTGGGTAGAAGAAACCAGAGCAGATGAGAGCACTTAGTAGACACAAGCTCTGTGGGAGACAAGGAGATGCATGACATGAGGATTTTTTAAAAATACCATTGCTTGTGCATATTTGCAATAATAAATCCCATCCTCAGACACTGTGATAAGTAAAGCTTGTTTGGAGTACACAGGCCATATCATGGCTGCAGTGAAATTTGGCCACTGAAGGCTTCCTGCTGTGCTTTCTACACCTACCCACCACCACCCCCCCAACTCCAGCCTCCTTATAATCCTAAAAGCAGGGTATTAGTGTTAGATACGAGTCCAGTAAAATAATATGTCTATATTTTCAATTATTTCTTTCCAAGAGAGGGAGAGGTTTGGGAGAAATGGAAGGATGTGATAGGACAACATATATGACGATGCCTAACTTGAGTTGGTAGACTTGCCCATCTTTTCCCTCATGGGTTGAATTCAGAATGAATGAGCTCAGCATGCAAGTCTATATCAGAAAATACAAATGTTTATCGTGAATCCTAATTACACGGTTACTGTCGTGGCTTCCTGTACAAAGGTACCTCTGCTTTCTTATTTTGTCTTTATATCATTGTTCCTTGTACTGTTGGCCGTTCAAATTTGAGGATAGACATTTCCCATTTCTATGGATTTCAGTAATTAGAATTTTGTGGTGATTGAAGTGGTTAAGACTGGAGTTACTTTAGCTAGTCCTACTTACAAAGAAATGGAGAACGTAAGATATTCCCAGAACAAACGAGATTACCAAGATGTTAGAATGTTCTAAAAATCTTTTCTAAGAACCTCAAATGCTTATGAAAGGTCTACATTCTTATGAACAATGAATGCTTTTTAGTTTTTGTATTTAATCATTAAAGTGGGAACCCTAAGAAACTCAAGAATAGGCAATTCTTTATCAATTTGCTTTTAAGTCACTTGTGAAGAATCCTGTGTGTCCTTGACCTTTTCATGAAGCTGCCTTTGCAATGCCTGGTCCTGACTTTCCCGCACACTTTTCTGCTCTGCATCTTTTCTCCACAGAGCTACACAGCAAAATATTGATGTATGTTTCTCATTCATTTAGTGGACGACTTTGAAGTTGCTTCTAAAGCCCATACTTATCCTTGTGACCTGAGGCGGCCTTTCTGGATGCCCAGGGTAGTGAGTGCCCTGCAGAGTCAGCTAAGGGTGACTAGGCTGGACTTCCCTCCGCCCTGTGGTCTCCAAGCTGACACTGAGCAGGCGTGGCTGCTCTTGAGACATTGAATAAACTGGGAAGAAAAGAGAAACATTGGAAAATATTTTAAAAATGCTTTTCCTTGGGAGAAACACCCCTGAACATGGCGCAGATAGGTGCCATAAGCTGATAGCAACACTTGAAGTCCTGTGCTGGCTGCAAGGGAAATGGAGAGAAAGGAAAGCCCAGCTTCATGCGTTACCACGAATGAGGTTTTGTGAAGGAGGCACGGGGCATCCAGATTGTCCCCCAGGGGCTCATTAAGTTCTAAGAAGGTGAGTGAAATTGGTTTAATGTATTGTTTGTTTTAGCTAGCATATCAGTTGAAGTTGTATTTTTATGTGCATTTTGTGTGTTTTCACAGTACCGTGGGGTTCCTCGGAGAAATTGCGTGCCCTGGACATTGGTAACCATTCCAAGGGATTTAGGAACATTATTTTATATTTTAAGTGATTACCGCGAGTTACAGTTGTTATTTTTGATTTTCATGCTGCATTGTCAATGGCATCTGGGTTTATTTGATGCCAAGTTCATGGTCAGGAGTAGAGGCCTGAATGGTTCAGACTGGTGCTACAGGGAGTCCAGCCTTGTTTACATTGGTTCACCCTGTGGTAGGGTCCACAGAAGAGATGTAGGGAATAGGTACCCTCCCTTCTTAAAATTAAAAACAACAACAACAACAAAACGCCCTTCTTCCAAATATCTCTTTGCTCTCCCTCCTGCTGCCAGGAAACAATAAAAACCAGGCGGAGTTGTGGATTCAGTTTGTCATCTCTTTGCTTTTGTAACGCATGGGTGACTCTTGAGTTCCCACTCTGAAGATTATCTCTTGCCGATTTAAAATCCAAAACAGGGTTGCTTCATAAACCCTTGAGCTAGCGAGCAGATAGCTAGGTGTGTTTGCCATCACGAGGTTGCCATGTTTGAATGCTTGGTGGAAAAAAATGCCCTGACAGGCAGAGCTTTTAAAAAGGGCACATAAACCCTTCCCATCTCCTCCTCCCTACTCTTAAGGGTCCTGAGTCAATTTGGGGCAAGCCCCTAAGTCTGTTGTTTGGTTTTGCTTTTGCTTTGAAGACATTTGTCATAGCACATTCATTAGTTCCAAAGCTTTGAGGACCAGCTCACTGCGGCCCTGCTGTGGACACGCAGGGGCTGGTTGTGGAAGACCCAGAGCTGTCTCCTTGGAGAAGGTCACGGACTCGGGGGAGACACACGTGTGTCCCCAATGTCAATAGAAATAGTGAATGGTTGACGAAGGGGATGAATGTGGCACTGCAGGGGCATAAAGGGGGCTTGCGGGAGCCCTCCTGGGAGGAGAGGTGGAGGGAACAGCACGTGCATAGTTTGGAAAAGCCAGAGTTGGGGGAAGATGGAGAAGAGGGTGTGGGTCGGATGAGGCAGGAAATGTAACCAAATCACCAAAGGATCTTTAGACCTTAGTGAGCATGTGGGCCCCACTCCCTTGGTCGTAAGGAGTAAGTAGAATATTCCAAGTTGTGGGAGGCATGCTCAGATGGTTCAAAGGATGGGAAATTGGGCAGAAAGTGTGGGTGTGAGTCCTGGCTCTGCCATGTTCTTGCTCTGTAAGCTGGGCAAGTGTGTTGAGTGTCTTTGCTGCCGTCTCTTGCCCGGCAGTATTGGGACCATGAGGGCACCTTCCCCGAATTGTCCCAAGGGTTAAGCCATCATCATATTAAAGCCCTGGCATGGGGTAGTGCTCCTAAGGGCTGCCAGGGATCTGACTTGCCATTTAGGACTAGTACACAGGGTGGTGGGAGTGAGGGGGAGATTGGAGATGGGGATGGACCTGGTTGGCAGGGTTTTCGTGGTGGTCTGGACAGCGATTCCCAGTGAGATGTGCCCTGTGGGACAGACCTTGGTCCTCTGAGCGCCTTTGCAAGTGGTGGCCACATGGTCAGGAATATTCCTGCTTCTCCACCCTGGTCTAAGGTGTGGACCCAGGCAGTGGTTGTAGGAACAGACCTGAGAGAAATTTTAGGAGGCAGCATAACCTGGGCTTGATGAAACTTTGGAAACATTATATTATCTTGTCTTTTGGACCACAGGGTTTACTCTAGTTCCCAATCGTTCCAACAGGGAGATATGTAATTGAATCTCAGCTGGCTAGCTCTCCTTGCAAACTAAAAGAAAATTGCCGTTTTTAGAGTTTTATGCAGGTTTCTTTTGGGGGGATGTGGACAGATATCACGGAGATATTTGCCTTCAATTTAAAATGAGTTGCCCTGGAAATCCATTGCACTGTACGTTGAGAAAACTCTTTTCTGAGGCACAGAAGTATTAGTCCATTCTGAACCTCTCTGAGGCAATAGAGACACTAAGTACTAAATGCCACAATGAAATGGAGGCTGCTAGCAGGGGATTATCTAGGACTTGGGTTTAGACAGTTTGCAAAACAATTCAGCAAAGTCTATAAAGGCAGTGGGGGAAAACAGGATTGCTTTTTTGTGCTGCCAGCCGGGTTTGTCACATGGATTAGTAATTTAGATAGGAACAGCCGTGAATCACTGCTTAGAGTTTCGCATTTAATTTTATCCTGGAAGCAATTTCCCTTTCAAATTCTGGAGCTGTAGTTATCATTAATGAATTAAACATTATGAAACCCAGAGAACTACTAATTCATTTTGAAATAAGTAGACATTTAAATCTGAAAAAGAAACCTTAAATTTCTTTCGGTGGTGTTTAATATTTTCAAGCTGACAAAAATGTGGAACGGCATTTTGCAGAGGTAGTTTCCCAGAGTGGTGAGAGGTAGGTCCTGGGGTCTGTGTGCCTGACATCTTGGCTGCAGCTTTGGGGGTATGAAAGTCAAGACTTCTCAGTGACCAGTGACTGGGTGTTTTCCAGGGGGGAAAGATGAAAATATATGGAAAAGGCAGCTGACTGCAGTCAGAGCTCTCCACCCAGGCTCTCATCCCCAGTGTTTTGCGGCTTAACCCTTTCAGTCCTATCCTTTCCTGGGACGCGTGCCACCCAGCTCTGTCCCTGCCTTCCTTCCCCTTATCCAGTGTTGCTTTGGGAAAAGGTCCATTCAGTCATCAGAGGTTGTTGGACGTGAGTCTGTGGAGTTCCAGCCTCTCAAACACTCTCTGAGGTCCAGCTTGTGCGGGGTGATGGCTATGAAAGTTCCCTGTGGCTACACAGGAGTGCGTGAAGATTTGGAAACACCGAATGAGACAGAACACCAAAGCCCAGAATCCTTACATTTTCAAGCCTGGAAAATGTGTTTGGGGTTTTCCCTCAAAGACACTTTAAAAAATGGTCAGAGAATCAGTGGATTGTGTCCAAAGCAATATTACCTGAACAACTACTGAAAAAAGTAAAGGGACTGCTTTTCACGGCCAACAGATTTGATTTGTTTTGGATGTGGAAGGCTTCTAGAACTTTTGTTGAACTCATCTTTTTTTTTTAAGACAAGATTTAGGGCTGTTTTTTACTCCCCACCTCCTACTTCCACTCCACCTTTTTTGAAAAGGCCTTTTGCTTTGTCAGCTGATGTTCTTTTCAGGATGGTCATCTCATCTGTGATCTCGTGTGAGCCTCAGTTTCCTCGTGTGTAAAATGGGGGTGATAATACTTTCCCTCCTTCCCTGTAGCAAAAATGGTTGTGAAGATGACATGAGATCGTGGCTATGAAAACACCTATTAGTACCTTTCTGTAAGCACGTGAGGCAGAGAGGGACTCCGGGGCTCAGGATGCAGGAGGGAGTACTTTGTATGTAAACAGGGAGGAAAAAAGCTTCAATTTCTACTGTTCCCGCCCCCAGCCCGTTCCTTCCCCTACTTAGGACCTAAATTAGATGGTCTAGTTTCTTAGGGGAAGGAAGTTTCCTTCTAGGGACTCTGGGCCTTGTCTATCTTCCTCCAGTTCCACCAGGCAGGCGGCCACGCTGTGAAAGATGTTCCTAATCACAAATATGTACAGATCTTCCTTGGCTTATGATGGGGTTATGTCCCAATCAACCCATCGTAAGTTGAAAATGTGTTAAGTCAGAAATGCATTTAATACACCCAACCTACCGAACACCATAGGTTCGCCTCGCCTACCTTAAACGAGCTCAGAGCACTTCCATTAGCCCACAGCTGGGCAAAACCATCGAACACAAAGCCTATTGTATTGACTATCTCATGTAACTTATTGATTACTGTACTGAAAGTGAAAAACAGAATGATCATCTGGGTACAGAATGGTTGTGAGTGTATGGTTTTTACTCTGGGGATTGCGTGCTGGTGGGGAGCTGTGCTCACTGCCACTGCCCAGCATCACAAGAGAGGATCGTACTGAAAATTGCTAGCCCCGAAAAAGATCAAAATTCGAAGTACAGTTTCTACTGAATGCATATTACTTTCACACCACTGTAAATTCGAAAAATTCTAAATCGAACCATCCTAAGCTGGGGACCGTCTGTATTTTCTCTTTCCTATTTGATGCTGCTTCTCAATCAAGAGGTTTTTGTGATTCCTCAGTTGTTCATTTCCCCCTTGTGTTAATTTCCTAGGGCTACTGTAACAGAGTCGCACAAACTGGGCGGCTTAAAACAAGAGAATCTTGTTCTCTCACATTTCTGGAGGCTGGAAGTCCACATTGGAGGTGTCGGCAGGGCCATGCTTGATCTGAAACCTGTAGGAGAGGATCCTTCTTTGCCTCTTCCAGCTTCTGGTGTTGCCGGCAACCCGTGGCTCGTAGATGCATCATTAATCTCTGCCTCTGTCATCACATGGCCTTCTCTCCTCATGTGTCTCTTCTCTTCTTAAACACACCAGTCATGTTGGACTAAGGGTCCCTCTAATCCAGTGTGAACTCACCTTAACTGATGAATGTGCAACAACCCTATTTCCCAATAAGGCCACGTTCTGAGGTACTGGGCGTTAGGACTTGAACACGCCATTTTTGGAGACACAATTCAACCCATAACATCCCTGTCTCCCCCCCAACAGATAGTTTGATGCTCATTCACGCCACAGCGTCAAGCCCATTTTCAGAGAGCAGCATATGCCCCCCTGGAGAGGGATGCAGCTCCTGCCTCTTTCCAGAACTGCTTGCTGTGACATTGTGTCTCTAATGACTATGTCATGGAGCCCCTGGGAACATGGTCTGTGAGAGTTATGCAGCACTTTGGAAGCAACTTAGAGTTTGGATCAGCACCAAAACAGCACTCTCATGCTCTGTTGCTGATTTCACTTAAGTCAACTAAGCCTGAAACCAAGAAGCTTAGATGGTACCGGTGGGAAGTACAAAAGTCCTTCCAGTTTTATTTGAAACAATTGATTTTATCAGAAGTACTGAAGTGGGAATTTGAGCAAGTGCGTACTCTGTCCCATTCTGCGAGGTGGAATGAGTTCGAGGTGACTTCTGAATGGTGCATGCAGGTGACTGGGATGCCAGGGGGCCCTAGCCCTCATCAGTAATACAGGGTTGTGGCCAAGGGGCATCAGATCGCCCCACGTGGGTTAAAAAGTGCCTCCTCCGCCCTCCTGCGGCTGGTAATTGACATAACCTGGTGCCTGAGAAACATAGGGCTTCCCCAAGTAGGACTCATACAGTAAGAAGGAAGCCAGGTCAGCCTGCATTTAGTCCTGGTTTTGCCCCAGTCTTGCCAACTGAATTTAAGCACATTTCTTATTAAAATGGGATCTCAGATTTCTCATCTCTGTGTGAAAATAGTGAAATTTGCTGCATCATGATGTCTGCAAGGCAATTAATAGGTGGCTGTGTGCAAGCCACTGGCAGATGTCAAGTAACTAGTGAAGGGTGATGATGAGGACAGCCTCTCTCGAGCTATGTCTCCACGAATAAATAGATGTTAGGCTCGGACAGAGGCATTTAAGTAAGAGCAAGGTCTGAAATGCAGAGGGTTGATTGAGGACCTGCTGGTCTTGTTCTTGGGGTCTGGCCAGGTCCGGAAGGAGTGCTGTAGACTTGTCTGGTGGGGGCCATGGGTGGAGTCCACTTCCAGATAAAATGGAGGAGCTGCAGGAGGGCTGGGGAAGGGAGGGGGTCCCCTCAGGGTGATGGGTTGCAATAGGAGGTTGAAGGAGACAGAACTGAAGACTATTTCCAGAGGTGGCAGTATCTCAGGACAGGCTCCCAGTCCTGGGGTACATGGTTGTAGGGAAAGCAGGTCCAGGTGGCTTGAGGGATGGAAGGGCGGCCAGGAGTCCAGGGAGCTTCAGACCCGGAGGGCTAAGGAATCAAGAAAGGACTCAAGTGTAGGTAGAGGAGCCTGGGCAGGAAGTCACGGTTGAGCCAGCAGTCGGAGGGACTTGGGTGGGGTCCCAGAGGGTTGTACCAAAATTACTCAGACATCTCCACTAAGGTTAGGGCTGGTCCTAGAAACTGGGGTGGATGGGTGGGTGGAGGGGTTCCAGTTATGAGAAGAGAGGGTTGGGACAGACCATGTGTGGGACAGAGCATCCCCCTACCCAGCCCTGCTCTAGGTCTTAGCCCCGCTTCATTTGTTTCAGTGGATTTAGTAACAGTGAGGATCCCAGAAATGAAGCTAAGCTCATACCCACCACCTCAGCACAGACTAGAGCTGTTTTTGCTGCTGCTGTGCTGTTTTAGTTATTTGATCATTTATAATCACGGGGCAAATGCATTATTTTGGCAAACACTATTGAATGTAGATGTTTAAACAAACACTTCCATGACAAATTTACTTTAAATGACTGTTGATTAACAGGGCTGAGGCTGAGAGGTGTTTTGCGATATGGTATCATCCAAAAATAGAATGAACAAAGACCCACAGTCAGATTTCTGATTGCTGGCCAGGGCCTGGAAGTGGACTGTGGGATTATTTGCTACTTTTGTGCCCTTGTGTGATCAGAATACGGCCATGAACCATAGGCCTGGTCATTTAAAAGAAGTAACAGTGGGTTAGGAGGTGAACTATAGTAATAACGTCAGACTGTGAGGGACATGTTCTTGCCTGCAGCTGCTTGTAAAGAAAACTCCATTTATGTGCCAGTTGGAAATTTGCTTCATTTTGCCAAGATTCAAACTAGAGTATTCTGAGGGCCTGAAAGTTCAAAAGCAAGGCCCAGGCAAAATATATGACAGTGTTTGATATAAAAATTATTTTGGTTTTACCATGCAGATGAAGTCACCAGGACACAGTGTGTGGTGTCCTGGAGGAGACTTTGAAATAAGAAATTTGGTGATCTCGGTTTTTATTGTGACTCAACTTTGGGCTTACCATTTAATATCCTTAAGTCTCAGTTTTGTCATCAGCAAAATAGAAGAATTTCTACCCTCTCTTCCTCTTACAGTGTTGGGGGTTATCCAGCGAGTAATGCACAAAACAGTGTTTGAAAACTGACTTAATTATACAACTGGTAAGTAGGAGTTATCAGCATAAAGGTAAAAAGTCAGATTCTCTCTCTTTTATGCCTGTTTCCCTGCATCGATTTTAATTATATTCACTCCAGAGTTTTGATTGAAAAATGCTGGTTTTTCCTTGTTTTACTACTTAAATAATTTAAAATGCTATCCTGAGTGATAGCACTATATCTAGATGAGGGCTGTTCAAAGAGGGGGAATTGTGCTGAAGGACGCTTGTAAATAATGTTTAGGTGACACTATTGTGATAATTATGGCTTTTTAAAGATGAGTTTTATAGTAAGTCCTCAATTTTCCTGTCCCTTTTTTTTTTCTGGGCTTTCCCACTTAAGCATATTTGTTCCGTAGAGAGAGCTGTTGAGGGAACTAAATCCTGAGAGAGCTCAATAGCTCTTTGAATCCACTTTTCATTTTTTGTGGCTAATTTTGTGGGCCCTCAAGTGGACAGAGTTTGCCCCCCTTCCCCGCTGCTAGTAAGGACGGGAGGAGGAAGGTGTAGCAAATTCCCAGACGCTCATTTTCCGGCGGCAATGAATCCCTGGATCAGAGTGACCTTGAAAGCTATGTTCAGTGGCCAGAAGGCCCCTAGCGATGATATTTGTGTGGGATCTGAGTCCCAAGGGTAACACCCCACCTCACCCATCCCTTCTGAGCCCGTACTTGAGAGACTGCTGAGCAGGAGGCAGCATGAATGAAGAGGACCCTCCTGCAGATAAGTAAAGCACCTTCAGGGCGTTTTGCAATAAACTCTTGGGACCCCCAGGCTTTGTAGCTTTCCCAGGAGAGGAACCGGATGTGTATTTCACCATGTTGCTTACCAGCTTCCCAGTGTTTTCCAGCTTTTAGTTGTTAACAGTCTCAAACGTCAGCTTCGTTATCTTCTTTTTACTCACCAACTCAATCGGAATCTAATTTCAGATGAGTCAGCCAGTAAATTTTGTTAATGGATCTTTGCAAGCTTTTAGAGTTGGAATTGGAGGAGCCCTTGGACGTCATCTTGACCAGCCCTCTCACCTTACAGGTGAGAACCCTGAGACCCAGAGAAATTGAGTGACGGGTCCAGGTTATACAGCAAGTTAGTGGCGGAGTCAGGACAAGGACCCAGGGCTCTTTAACTATCTGGAAGCATTGCGTGGTCCTATAAAGTATGGAGTAAGGCGTCCTGAGCAGGTGTACCCTCTTTTAATTCAGCCAGGTTATCTGGAGGCTATGATATCGCCAAAATAATGTATCACGTGGATTAGAACATCCTAATTTTATTAACATGTTTATTGTTAACTCCTGGTAAACCAGAATTCCCTTATGATGCTACCCTTTTTGAAAAACTTAACAAAGTTTATTGGTTCATTTTTCTGAAATAGTGACCCAAACTGACTCTTAGATGTCTGGGAATCTTGCTGTCCTTAGAATCATCCCAAATATTCGTTGTAAGTTATAGTTTCAGAGCATGGATTTGGCATGAACACAAGCCACAAAATGTATTCCAGCATCGCCCTCCCCCCTTCTCCCCACCACATTAGCTTATTTAAAATATAATATTCTGGTTGCTTGAATTCTTCCGCATGACCTTTACAAGCCCTATTCACTGTTATTTTATAGTTTTGGGGACTGAAACAATGAATTATCTTAGTCCAGGAAAACCATGTAACTTGCTGATATTATACCAGTTGCATTCTGATGCGGCACTGATTTTTTTTTTTTTTTTTTTCTTTACTACCATTTTCTCTTCAGATTGCACATAGACACAGGCAAGGTATAAGCTTGGCAATGATATCTGCTTGGCTTGTTTATTTTCTCCCATTGTTAAAGTGCCTATGACTCCACACTGGGTTCTTTTCTTCTCCATGATGTTCAAGTGAGAGGAGGGGATGGCACATCCCAGGCATCAAGGGAAGTGTGACCATCGTATTAGAATATCCTTCGTGTAGGAAGCCTTGCCCACTCCTTTCTGATGACCCCAGCTGCAACACACCACACGCCGGGGGACCACAGACTAAGGCTCTAAATACCACCCCGTCAGCCCTCTCTAGTTCCCTCACTGGAGAGCAAGAGAGAAAGGAACCATGGAAAATCACTGAGAGGACGGTTTCCTATGTATTCCAAATAGATTGTTTCAAACATGGAGGATGGGGATGTCACCTATTATAAATTTTTCTTGAGACAGTTACTGGTGTGTGTAGGTCTTCGCAAGCTCAGATTGTTTTGCACTTTTAAAACTGAGAGCTGTCACTTCCACACCCCCTCGCCCATACACTTTCTTGTGTGACTAATCTCTCAGATAGTTGTGACATCGTAGTCTGTATAATGAATTGCTGCCTTAGTGCCGTGCTGGTTCTGCCGGACCGTAGGGAAGGGGGCTGACTTGAGACAGGGT